>NW_024582086.1:2802740-3153304 GCF_017639235.1 Corvus kubaryi | reverse complement strand
CCATCCATCAATCCATCCACCTACCCATCCAAACATCCACCCATCCACCCATCCACCCATCCACCCATCCATCAATCCATCCACCCATCCACCCATCCACCCACCCATCCATCCAACCATCCACCCATCCATCCATCCATCCACGCACCCATCCATCCACCCACCCATCCACACATCCAGTCATCCACCCACCCATCCCCCCACCCCTCCACCCACCCACCCATCCACCCACCCACCCATCCATCCGTCCATCCATCCATCCATCCATCCATCCATCCATCCATCCATCCGTCCATCCATCCATCCATCCATCCATCTCACTGTACTTCCAGTGCTGCCAGCCCTTTCGTGTCTGGACTGTATGTTGCTGCTCAGCTTCTTTGCAAGCAACAACTTGGTGACTTCAAAGAGACCATCTTGCTGCCCCCTTTCCTGAGGCAAGCCTGTACCTGAACATTGAGATTGCAACATTATATCTTCCTTATTGTTCAGCTGGAAAGCATTTCACTCAGATCCTCAGATAGGAATCAATTTTATTTGGAAATGGCATAAACGTTTGTCCTTGCTTTGTAGCTTCTGTGGTTGCACTCAGAAGGTTTCGTTGATGATGTGATTACTGTCCATACCAAACAATCAAAGCATCATAAAATCCTTGGGCAGTCACCTGTCTCACCCCTCCAACCTTTTCAAAGAGTAGCCCAGCACTTTTTACAGCACAAAACCCCAAGAAGTATGTCACCTATTCAAGTCAGCTCTTAAATGTGTGGGAAACAGCCAAAGATTGCTTGATATGCCTGTAGAACAAATCATTATCAAAACAGACAAACCGAGCTACTATGGGAAATTCCTGTAAGTGAATTATAGATTATAAGGTATCTGTTACGATTTAAATGAACAGAAACAAGCAAATATACATATATTTGTACTTTCGTGCAAACAATATATGTAAACAATATGCATGTAAACAATATCTATATAAACACATGTATGTACATATCTGTCCCTATACCGCAGCTTTCATTTATGAGCTTTCTGGCTGTGTTTGCAAGACAAACTGTGTGTTTGTTATGTGTGGCATAGTAGCTTGAAAATTGATTTTTTGAAGCACTTTGAAAAGGACAAAGAAATAGAAAGTAAGAACAGAGTTCATCATGGCTCAGCAGAAGAATACACAGAGCACCAGAGGCTTCAACTGAACTTGTTTGTGCCATGGCTCTGGTGTCCTCCCATGAGCTCTGAGAAGCTGCTGGGAGGTCAAGGTTTGAATACCTTTAGAAGGGTTGTCTCATTTGCTGTGTTCTGCAATTGTTTACATTTAAAATCTTTAGTCTTTCTGTTTAACTTTCCATCAGTTATGTTGGCATTCGGAAATGGAAAAAAACCAATAATTATAAAGCACTGTATAAAAAAAGGTAGTTACTGAAAGTACGGTGTGGTTAACAGATGTGCAGTGCTCCAGACCAGAAGAAATGTGCACCCTTTCTTGACCTCCATGTTCCCCACATGGACAGGACACAGTAAGGGAATGTCTTTCTGCCAGAATATCTTGGAAGAGGTTGGGGAGGTGACATGGGCAGACCACTGAAGGCATCTCTCTGGAGGCAGCAAGTGTCAATGTCAAAGGAGCTGAGACAGTCCATCACATCAACTTCTGCTAGTCTAGGAAGACTGTCTGGCTGGAGTTATTCAGCCTCTCTGTGTAGCTGGCCAAAATCTGTTTGTCTCAAGTCATTTGGCTGAGAAAGGTGATATTACAGGTTTTGCAGTTGTCCCGGTTTGAGACAAATTTGGAGGAACGTCTGAAATGAACGTCCTCTGATAGAAGGCAGGTTACAGCCTTTAATCAGATGGAGAAACAGCCCTGCTGTTTCTCTCCAGGGAACTACTGCAAAAAGAATGTTGAATATGTGGACTCTGATGAAGTAATGTTAATCACTGACCTAATGACTATTATTATCAGGATTACATAATAATTTTTTGTAAATTTGCTATATATATAAATTATTGTTAATCAGCATCATTCTTCATACTGTAGTTCATTGTGAAATCTCTTGCAGGATTTATACTTTGAAAAGCTGTATTTAGCATTGCTTTTAGAAGTAGTCACTCGCGTGGATATTTTACTATCGTTTCTTTTTGGTTCAGGGATGTAGTGGCTTTACAAGTAAATGTATGAATGCTTGAATACCATATATGACCACCCTGATAGTGGGACTCATTAACAGTGGTCCTGATTTCTGTTCAAATCTTGTTCAAACTTTTTTATCTGTTCATTGCTATAAAAATATCTCGGACTGTATTTCTCTCTCAGACAACAGTTGTGCTAGTGAAAAGGCTATACCTCAGTGATAATCCACAAATTAAAATAATAAATTGCAGACACTACAGGATCTGGAAGAAACCATTACAGTCTATTAGTTGCAGTTTAGAGTGCTAATGACATGCTAGCATCAGGCTCATTGGGAAGGACACTACTTGACTGCATTGCCAGCAGCACAGGTGGATGCTATGGGCTCCTGTCCCAGACAGATCAAAGCTTCTGTTGGGCAGCACAGGCTGCTGGAAGACTTCACTCCGTGCTGCAGATGGCAGCCAAACTCCTTATGGTGCTCTACACACATTGGGCTCCAGAGAATTCAGTGCTGGATATTGTGTCACCTCTATTGTGACAGGATGTTCCTACCACACCTCATGTGGTGGGACTGCACAGGTTCCATCTCTGCCGAAACTCCAGTATTGCAGTCATAGAGGGATGTGAGCATGAAAAGCAAGTTCATGGGGGTGAAAAACCCATTGGATGATTTTTAACCCCAGAAAGAAATGCAGCAGCTTGCTCAAAAAGTCCTTCTGGAGTGCCCAAAGACAAAAGGAAGGAGCAGGAGAATCAAAGACAGTCCAAGGCTGGGGGCAGAGTCCACAGGTGGATTGATACTCCCTCCAGCTTCAGTTACATGTACAGTGGTGGTGGCTGCCCCTCCCAGCTCTCACAGTTTATTCCTGAAGGATGAATGAGATGAGTGAGAAACCTCTCCTGGCAGCACTGGTTGGGATGAAAATGAGGAATGGCAATGAGTCACTCCAGGAGGAAGAGAGTGAGGGAAAAATTCCGATGGTAGTAAGGTGTGGGACTAAAATGCTTAATACATCAGGCTCTCTGCCTTATAGTGAGGACCACAGCATAGAAAAACAGAGGAGCTGTAAAAAGAGAAAGTGCCAAACTCTGACCAAATGTTTTCTGAGCATATCTGCATGACATGGAGGAGACAGGCAGCAGAGGGATTAATTTGCAAGAGAAGGGATGAGCTCTGTGTTTCCCAAGCAGGTGGCCAACCTGATGTCCTAGTACCACTCCATCAGCAACCACTGGCATTGCCCTGGGTCTTGCAGCAGGTCAGCATGCAAACAGCACAAACCTGGCTCAACAGCACTGCCTTCATTCACCTCAGCATGGAAAACAAGGAAGAAATGAGGCTTAAAGGGGAAAGCACTATGGAGGTGAGTCCAGTGTCTCTTTTGCTGTTGGCTCCTTGGGTAAGCGACTTACATGGGCTACCTGGGATTCAGTATCCATTTCCAGAATAGGAATGGCAGCAGGTCATTATTTCTCAGGGTCACTGTAAGAGGAAAATGCATCTTGTAATCTGGAAGACTCATCACTGCGGTAAAAAGATTTAATTTGTGCACAAATCTTTTCATACGGAAGCTTAGTGCAGCATCCGCAAGTTGTGAACTTACAGAGGAACATTTATGTTGAGGGATGAGGGACCTCCTTTTGCTGCTGGCTGCTGTGACAGCCTCTGGATATGTGGTGAGGCAGAGCAGCACATGGAAGAGAGGAAAGCCTGTAGCACAGCATGTACAATCCGGCTATGGAAGTAATTTCCACTGGGTGTCACTGTGACCACAAGTTTAGCAAAACTGAAGCGGTAAGCATTTATTACATTCCCAACCGAAATAACAAGGCTTATGGAGAACCATGGTCTTGGTAGCTTCTGTTTTAGAAGTCAAGCCCTCAAGGGGCTTATCCCACACTTCTTATAATCCTGCTGTTTGTCCATGAAGCTGTGGCCAACAGCAGGATGATGAAGCACTGTTCTTGAACCTGGTGTATGCTTCAGGTGCTTCTTGTTCTGCAGCCTTTTTAGAAAGTGCTGTGGGGCCCAGGGAGATCTTATACATGCTCTGTCTTGTTGCTGGCTCCTGGGAGATGGACTCTATGTCTTAGTTACTGCGATTGTAATCAGGGGAAGATTCAGTGCATCTACTGTTGGCCAGTATTCTGGAGAGCTGACTTTTGCAAGGTGCCAGGATCCTGAAAGCTGCTACAATGTTGTCTGAGACTGATTAAACCTGCTTAAATTCATGAAGGAGAAACTCTATGAAGCTGTGATCCAAACTGAGAGAGGGCATTGGACAAAGGCATTGGACTAGCAGAGCCAAGGCAAGACAGCTTTCTTTCGGTGCTGGGATTGAATATGCAGCCTGGCTGCTGTACTTGTAAAAAATGCCACTTCTGCAAGCACTGCACTTGTCCTCTCTTGGTGAATCCATCTATGGCTCCTGCATTGCAACTTACCTATGGGAAGCAGGCATATACAGCTAATGATCCATTAATTTCACCCACACCAGTACCTGTCATGAGGGTCCTGCTCAGCTACTGCCAACCATTCACCTTTCTGTTTACGTTTCATCACCTTTCTTCTCATGTCTTCTCTTCGTCTTTAAAATTGCTGAACGTGTCCCAGCACTTCCTTTCCATGCCAAGAGCTAGGCCTAGATCTTGGCAGGAGCCAGTTTGGTGTGTGAGGAGTGGGTTACCCTGATGTCCCCAGCCACTTTTTTCACCACTGGTGTAGCATGCTCTATTTCCACCCATCAGTGCTAGTTTTCACACCAAACACCAACATCACCCCTAAAAATTTAATATACCACGTGTGTTCCAGTGGGATTAACAGTGTCAGCTCCTTGCTGCACAGCAGATCTCTGAGGGGTTTTGCATGCTGATGTACGCGTTTCTCTTCCCCCAGAAGTAAAGAGATTTTCCGTGTCAAAACCCCACACTCCAAGCAAGCTTGGTGAAGTTTTTATGAGATAAGGTTAGAGGAGAGCTTGGTCTGATCACCCAGCTGAGATAGCAATCAATGCTTTGAGAGACGGTATACAGAAATGTCTGCTCCTCAGTTCATTGTTCCAGCTAAGCCTCACTCCTGTTTCAGCCCTGTGTGTACCAACATACAGCACCCTGGAGCAGGGCTGCAGCCCCCCAGCATCACTGTCTGGCCTTTCCCTGGGACACGTGGCCCTGCAGCTAATGCAGCTGTGCTATCCTTCCCTGCTGCCCCTGTCACCAGGCAGCTGGAGTGGGAAGCCAAGGTGGGGGAGGAATTCAGTGGCTTAAAAGTGGCTGGGGAAGAACAGAAATAGGCCAATAAAAGGCAGGAGTCATTTCAAGGAAATTATGTTACTTGTTTTCAGGGTCAGTACTTATATAATGGACTGCACACAATGCTGTAAATCTCTACTTGAGTATAAGCATATGGAAAGTATTTTGGCATAAATTAACTTCATAAATTATGGTTTCTCTGTTTTCACTCAGTCCTCCCTTTTCTTGATGATTACTACTTCAGCTCTACCTCATTTCATGGGCTTTCTCTCTTGCCCTACAGAGGACATGACAGCAATGTATCTCAAAGGACTCAAATTCTTCTGCAAAAGGACTTTTGAGCTTCCCAAGTATCATCAAGAAGAGAAAGAAAACAAAAAGCTGTGCTCAGGCAGATGTGAATGGCAATGTTGTAAGAGAAATAGCATATGCTAATGTCTTTCCAGAGCTCAGACCTATGCTTTGCTCCTGGGCCAGGGTGAGTGAGGCAGGGAGCTGGATGTGTGCATAGTGCTCCCTAGGGAGACTTCTGCACTTGACAATGGCTGCAGCCATGGACTTAAAAGAGTCAGTAGATGCACTTTTCTCTTTTGAGATAGGGTACAGCTCTGAAGCGCTTTGCCTTCAAGCTGCCACAAGGTCTCCAGTTCCCATTTTGCTTCTGCATAATCTTTCTGTTCTCCTTGTCAGGGTGTTCATTGTGCCCACCTTTCCACAACTTTTGAGTATTCTGAAGGGTGCTGTCCTTATCTGCTTTTGTCAAGGAGTCTGTACTGTGAGCTGTTCTACACCAGGGCTTACAGTACTCCTTCAAGATCTCCCATCTAGAACTGGTCAGAAAGTAGATTTCTTGTCCCAAGAGAAAATGTCAAGATTTAAATGCTTTTATTGTAAAGGAGGCCAGAGGAGCAATTTTATTACATATTACTTAAATGGTATTCCAAGGGAGATTTGCCCAGGTTTGATCCTCTCTCTTTACTCCCTTTTCTCCTTTTTGTCTTTTCTGTTTTTTCTTCTTCCTTATAAGGTAAATATCACTTTGAGTAATACAGTAAAATTCTCCGTAAGGAATAACTTTGACTTTGGATACAGGAAGTATACATGCATATTTGATGTCCTTCTGGTGGTAAAAAAAATGCAAGTGGTAAAGAACGTATTCTTGTGTTGATGAAGTGCTGCCTCCCTGAAAAAAAAATTTTAAAGTTTTTAAAAATTAAAAGCTCAAACCCTTTCTAGCATGCACTTTGAGAATAGAGGCTAGCCTCAGTTTTTGTAGGAGCTGCCTTGTTGTTGAGCTGTGGCAGAATATGAAGTGAATGTTGAGTCTCCTTAGGTTGATGAAACCACTTTTTCTTCCTGACCAAGATGAAGGCTCAGCCCTTCTCCCATCAGAGGACAGAAATGGATAGAAGGAAGAGGGGAGATGAAGTGTGGGATTTTCCCACTGCAGTCCCCGAGGGGCATATTTTTGTAGCCAGAGTAAGTTACAGACAGAATCTATCTGAAGACAGGGATAAATTTTTGAGGTTTCTCCTCTCAATAGTTTCACATTTTCCATGCAGAGAGATGGAGTTGAGATATTTTCCTTTGGAGACTTGTGGGTCTTTGAAGTGGCTTCTTAAGTTTAAAGCAGATATAAGACAGCATAAAAAAGAAGAGACTTACACTGTTTCTTTTAGTATGACAAATTCATTTTAATAACTAATTGCAGCATCAGTGCTGTTTTTGACCAGTTCTGCCAAGTAAGGGTTTTGTCTATTAGATTTTAATACCATGTTATTCTGCACTCTCAAGTATATTTCTGATTCTTTTGTGAAATGTTATATTTGTGATTCTTCTGTAAATGAGCCTCTGGCTTGGCATATGGATAATAACAGTGGGCGGAGAGGCTGCTTCAAGAACACTTGCTTTTCTGAATGTTACACGTGATTTAACAGCACTATACCTAGCACAACTATTGCACCTATCAGGTGGCATTATTTTCACAGCAGTCACTGAATTATCTGTAGTAACAGAAATGAGAGTCAGTTATTTTTCTCTCAGTTACCCCTGAATTTATTTTCGTTTATTAATCAGGCTCTAGAGCCTCAAATAGCTGCCCTGCAAATAAGAAATGTGTCGTGCAAAATTACGACTTTTGGCCTCAAATTTTATGCACCCAAGGTCTAAAACCATCTTGTTTTATCCCAGTACAATTTTCCATTTTCATTTTTCAGCTGAAAGGTCTGAACAGCCTATTTAAGTCCAAGAAAACATTTCTACATTATGTAGAAACCTTTGCCACTTCTGCTGTCATGGACACACACAACTCTCTACCAGAAAGCTTGATAGCATAAAGATTTTCTCTTAAAACTGAAAGTTTTCATTTTAAGTATCTATCTCTCACTTTTTAAGTATCTATCTCTCATTGCATTAAGCTTCAGCTATCTGCTGGATAAAAACTCAGCAGTTCCCTTGGGATATGTCTCATCTGGTCTCTTTTCCCCAGGATGCCTGGTAGTGGGATTGACCTTTAAAACTGCTTGGCAAACTGTACCTTCCATCCTTTTTCTAATGTAACTATGAGAAAGGATTGAGGAAGGGTCTGGGTTTATGTTCTTTCTTCATTTAAGTGGCAATCTGTTGAAAGCATGAGGGCAAGACCTAAGCAATGCAGATTAAAGGGTTTTAATCGTACTTTTTAACTGTTTACTTTGTATTTTTTGATGCTGCTCTCTATTTACTTCCAGTGTAAAAAGAACATATGGGGCAAAAGAAGATTGTTGAATATTGCAAATGCCACTTTCTTCAATAAGCTGTAATATCTCATTGACAAATATATCTGAGATTTCTAGGAATTTTTCCACAAAACCTTAGATAGTTCCTGCTTAGCAGGGTTTGAGAAAAAAAATATTATGGAAAAAACCCTTAAAAAACAATAACATTTTTTTAGGCTTATGGAAAAGGAAAACAGACTAATCTTAAAAAAGTTAGGAAAAAAATATTCTACAAAACCTTGGCACCTTCAGATGACATAATGGCTTTCAATCTGTTGAAAAGAGAATTTTTCTTAATTGTCTTATACACATAACAAGCTTTCCCTCCCTTGTCTTATGTTACACACATACTCTTGTCGGTAGCAGCATATTCTCTTGTCTCCTTTAAGAGGGAAGACGAAAGCAGTACAAATTCATGGCTATGTCACTTTTTGCTAGTGACAAATGGACCTTTAAATGTATGACAGTCAGAAGAATTTGGCAGACTGTTTGAAGACAAAAAGAGAAGGAGGTCAGGGTTAATTTAAACACAGAATTTTAGCTTCTAACCACATTTGATCTTATCTTGAAAGAAATTATTTAATGTATGATTGCATGGAAATGGAAAGTGCTGGAAAAACCTTAAAAGTCATCTGACACAGCATTGAATTTCCAGCATATTTTTGAGTGTGTGTCTTGGAAAAAAAGTGAACAGCTACAATTTCAGCCCTGCTTTCCAGAGGGAAAAAGTATTCACACAGAGGTTTGTTGCTGATGAATGAGAATTACCTCAGAAAAAAGTTTACTGTGTACAAATGCCTTGCACGTGGTAGAGTGAGAGGAGCATTCTTCAGTAAATACAGCAAAACAAGCTTTGAATTTGCAGTGGGATATTGATAAGACAGCCAAGGCTGGTTTTGTTATACATTGACTGTGCCAGAACACCCAGTGAATTCGCATCTTGCACACATTTTCCTCCCTTTTTGGCTGCTCATGACACTTATTTTCATTTTCATATGGTTACTATTCATCCAGTATTTTTCAGAGCCTGGAAGTGTGTTAAAAGCAGATACACAGTTGTTGTGGCAAAAATTCTGTCAGTTGTATTGGACTAGCTAACTTCGTTGAAGATTGAGGGTCTGTACTCTTTGCTGGTCTAGCAGTGGTAGTCAATACCTAAATCTTCCAAAAGCCTGAGGTCTCCTATTTCCCAGTCTCACATGGAAGGTGGTCAATCACTGACAAGTTATCTGTTAACTGATCATTTTTCCTCAGAATTAAATATTGCAGAAGTACATGGGCTACCTAATATTTCTGGAGGAGAAGGAGCATATGTATGGGTGTGGAAAGGCATGCATATGCCCTCTTTGCACCTTTTGTAATGCACAGAACAGAACACAGAGATCTGGAGCAGCTCTACAGTGGCTGAACATTGCTGCCCAAATTGGTACCCTGCCATCCCTTTCTACTGACACCCTTTCTGTTTGCAGCACTGTAGGCCTTCTTGTGTGTAGGAGGGTGCAGGAAACTTTTCCCACTTTTCTCCAGTTTAGCCTTGTTAGGCCAGTTCTGCAGGGAGGTGTCAAAGTACCGCATAACCATGACTCAGAAACTCACTGAAGGCTCTGTCAATGTTTCTGGTAATTTTGCTCATTAATACACAGAAATTAAAGCTTGTAGATTGCTTGACTTAGTTTGCTGAAAATTTAGCCTAAATCTTGTAACTGTGTAATACCATTAAAACCTTAACAGCAGCATGCACTGAATTAAGCACATATTCAGGTGGCAAAGTTGTTAGTTAGACCTTTGCAAACATGGGTTAAACTATGCAAACTTTTGGTTCCCTCTGAATTTTCTTCTGCTTGTGACATTTCTGCACTGTATAGCCCTAAATATCTTCTAATCTTCTGTTTGAAGCTATATGCCTGCCGTATGCCAAAGTGCATCTGATGTCTTATAAGTGAGCACTTGGTACAATTTCTTGACTAAAAAGTGACTTACAGCTAGATGGAAGAACTCTTCTGGGAAGAGGCCACTTCATTAGAATGGGCTTTGTGTTTGTCTGTAGCATAAAATAAGCTTGAGCTTAGCCCCAAAAATATACCAGTTTTAGATATGGTAGCACACTGTCAAGCTCCATGTGTGAGTATGGAGGGATCACGAAGCTCTCTGGGTCTCAAAAGTGCCCTGTGTTGCTATAATCCTGTCTTACTGAATGGGGTTTGGCACCCAAATTGTGTCAGTACACAATCACAGTCTTTACCACTATAGCTGTCAGTGTTTTGAGCATTGACCCCACTGTGGAAGGCAAGAATTTTAGAAGATCTTTGGGTGTAGTTTCTGCTGAATGGGGAGTGGGAGAAATACTGGAGGTCAGATTCTAAAAACCTCAAGAGAGAAAGACATTTTTAGTTGACCTGTTTAATTGTTTTCTGGATATATTAAAAGTCATTCCCTATTCGCCAGATAGTCAACCAAAAAAAAAAATTTTTGCATCCCTCTGTCCTGTCTTATTTAAATGCCAGTGCTTGAAATAAATATACCTAACATATTTTTCCATCAGTCTTCCAGTAAAATATGACCAGGCGTGTGATTATTTATATTTTGGAAGTGGCAAATGGTGGAAAAAGTGAGAGCAATGCTCTAGGAACTTTTTAGACTGATAAATAAGAAAGAAGTTTTACTTAAAGATCTTCTTAAACTTACATTATAAGTGACACAAATTGCATTACACAAGGGGAGCCAAGAAACCTGTTTCAGGTTCTGCTTGAGTTAGTCACAGATCAAAAAATTTAGTTTTCAACTTTTTTCCCAATTTTAAATTGAGGCATTAGTGCCATTTTTGTGAAAGTTGCTTCACATTCTGACTGCCTTTCAACTACGGCATTACTTGCAAATTACTTCGTGTAATAAATGCCTGACTCAATCTGGCCTTTCCTTTTAGCCCAGGAAATGTGAAAGCTGGTAAACTGGGCAAAGCACACTCTGAGCATGATTAGCAGTCACAGGGAGGCTTTGGGTGTAGAGGGATTCCTTGTGGAACAGGGGCATATGATACCCCTGGAAAGATTGGACAACCCAGGGTTGCTGAGGAAAAGCCCCTGAACTGGCTGCTGGCTGCAGGCAAGCCTGGAAAGCACCTGGCTGCAGGCAGCCCTGAAAGTCCTGGGCAAAGTTATACACTGGTCGGCTCCCCCGCTGATTAGAGGCTGTCTAGAGGACTAGAATCTTTGCAAAAAGTAGATATAAGCTTGTATAGTTGAACAATAAAGGGAGAACGATGCTCAAATTGTATCGGTGTACATGTCGTTTATCCAGCCAGCTCTTCGGACTCGGTCCCTAACACCTGGCGCCCAAACAGGGACTCGAGTGATTGTTTTCGCTTTAATGCATTTTGCTTGAATGCTGTTTGTTTTCGCTTAAATGAGGTTCGTCTAAACACGGCAAGACTCCGAATCATCACGTAGACAGTGAGGAGCCTGGAGAGCTGGAAAGGGAGTGTCCTGGCAAAAAAGCTGAGTGGAGCCAGAGACCAGAGCTCGTGCAGCCAAGCAGGCCCCCTCAGGTAAGACGCTATGGAATATGACACTGCGACTCATCTCCTAGCCAGTATTCTCTCTAAGAGAGGCGAGACTAAAAGATTGAGATCTCTATGCCCTAAAAACATGGGCCTAGGAACAAGGGTTTTTGAAATGCACTTTGCTTTTGTTTTCGACCGAACAGTGGTGGGAAATTGGAAACAAACTGTGGCAGTCCACAATTGAGGGTAGAAAGGAAGGTAAAGAAGCAAAAGCTCTGAGATTATCATGGAGACCTGTGACTAATACCCTCACAGAAATGAAAGCAGAGAGGAAGGTGGCCGCGGCAGCCATGGAGGTGCTGGGGGGTGGCAGCCCTGGAAAAGAAAGAGAGGGGAGTCTCACGGAGCGGCAGCCAGAGGCCAGGGTTGCACGATTCTTCGGGCTGACTGCGGGTCAACCGATGAAGGGAACTTCAGCACCCATACGTTCACTGCGGGAGCTGCTGGACACGACAGGGAAGGAAGTTACCCCACAGACGCCTGAAGGAGAAATGGTAGCAAAGGCGGAAGTACAGGCTCCCAACTCTGGGGGCAGGGTGCAGGCGAGCAGAGGAGAAGCAAGCAGTCCTAGCTCCTGGCTGAAAACAGCAGCGTGTCACCCCCCTCTGCTGGACAGCGGATCATCATCCGATGGCGAAGCAACCTCTGCGACTTTATTGCCCACAGAGCCAGAGCCAGCCAGGGCCGCCGGGGATCAGCTCCAAGAGGAGGAGAAGCACCGAGAGATGATGCATGAAGTAAACGAAGAAGCTTGCTGAATTGTCTACGTGTCAGGACGCGCTGGAATCTAAGGCTTGCGAAACCACACCATCAGCTCCGTGGCGTCCTGTGGACCCACTGGTCAAGACGGCCACCAGAACTCCTCCTTTCCTGTTGGGAGAACCGGGCACAGGGCCTATGGCCCTTCCCTCCCAGCAAGAGGATGTGCAGCCATTGCCCCCATCAGCCCTGACAGTGAGGACTGACCCATTGTGAAGGAGATGGAATGGAGTTATCCGTGATGCAATTGTTGAAGGAGATTGGTAAATCGTAGATGCCCTAACCTGCCCTGTACTGATACAAGGGGACACCACAAGGTGGGAGCCCCATGACTGGAAGATCTTGCAGCAAGCGAAGCAAACGGTCACCACGCATGGCTAGTGGTCCAAAGCTACATGGAGCATCCTGCAGTTTATCTTTACAGCAGATGTCCTGTGTCCTAATGATTGCATCAGCATTGCACAGTTGTTGTTGACCCATTCACAGTTCCTGCTCTGGGAGCAAACGTGGAAACGGCTAGCACAAGAAGAAGCTAGCAAACACCAAGGTGATACGCAAGACCCACTGTATGCGATCCAAGCCGACACGCTAACTGGGAGCGGGGCTTTTGGAGCGACGGTGACGCAGCTGACCGTGCCCACAATCATTCATCAGTTGTCACAGGCTCTTGCCCACAAAGCCTTGTTGTCAGTACCCAAAAAGAAGTCTCCTCCAGATGCAGCAGTCCGACTGGGGCTGTTGGAGCCATATGGTCAGTTCATTGACCGTCTGTCCGCAGCCTTGAAGGATGCAACTGAGCTCTCCGAAGAGCTCCAGGAGCAAATGTTCCGGACCCTTGCCTTCGAAAATGCTAATAGGCAAACAATTCTTGCCACGCTGCCCCAGGGAGCAGGAGTAGATGAGATGCTCGTGTGTGCTAGCCATGTGGAGCAGTCGTCTCAAACAGTTGCATTTACCGCGATGCTACAGAATGTCCTGCAAAAGCAGGGACAAGTCATCACCACAGCGCTGACAGGAGGGGCGCAAAGATAAAAGGGGGCAAAGGCCGCTGGCCCGCATCCTGGTCCCCAGACAGGTGGAGTAGCCTGTTTCTTATGCGGTGAAGAGGGGCACCTGAGGCGCACTTGCCAGAAAACAGCGTGGTGCCACAACTGCAATTCCAGCGCCCGTGCCACCATAGCATGCGATCGTGTGGGAAACGGCCAGTGCAGCGCGGTGGGGCCACGCACCAGGACACAAGTTAAGTGCCCCAAAGAGCCATGAGTCAAGTGCAACCCTGGTGGTTTCCTTCAGCAGAATCAGCCAGCCACCTGAGGGAGCCTCAGAGTGGATGTGGCAACCTCAATAGAAGTCACGCTGACGAACCACCAGGTCACCCTGATCCCGACCACAGCCAAGGGCCCCCTGTCATCAGACAGCCCTCGTCTGGGTGGCCTACTCGTGGGGTGGTCATCAACCAGCCGGCAGGGAGTAGTGGTGCTCCCTGGAGTCATCGGCACCGACTACACTGGCGAAATTAAGATCATGGCCTATGCGCTGCAACCACCCATGACTATCCCGCAGGACAGTCGCATTGCCCAAATCGTCCCCATTCCCCTAATGACCAATGGGGGTACCAACAACAACAGTGTCTGCGGAGACCACACTTTGGGGTCCTCTGGGTTCGATGTGTTTTGGACATTGAACCTGGCCCAAAGACCTCAGCAGCAAGTGATCCTGTGAAGGGGGGCAGAAGCCACCAAAATACGGCCGCTTTTCGACACAGAGGCCGACGTTACCATAATTAACCAGGTGGTATGGCCACCTGGTTGGGGACTGGAAAAACCAGCAGCCATGCTGGTAGGGGTGGGGGGAACACAAATCCCCCAAGTAAGTGCAACCCCAATCGCCCTAGCATTTGAGGACAATCAAACCATTGTGTGTCGCCCCTATGTTATGAGGCTGCCTCAGACCCTGCAAGACCTGATCAGATGTGACATCCTTGCACAGCTAGGCCTCATGCTCACCACAGACCAGCATTTATGCTGAACGGCTGCTGCTGATCAGCCACCTATACGGGCGCTCACCTGGTTAACAGATGACCCTGTCTGGGTCGAGCAGTGGCCGGTAACAGCTTGTTGCAGAACAGCTAGCGGCAGGACACATCAAGCCTTTGGTCAGCCCATGGAACACCCCCATCTTTGTGATCCCAAAGAAGTCAGGAAAATGGTGCCTCCTTCACGATCCTCAACAGGTGAATGCGCGCATACAAACTATGGGGGCGCTGCAACCTGGGCTACCGGCTCCTACAATGATCCCAGCAGGATGGCAAATCACTGTAATTGACTTAAAAGACTGTTTTTCCACAATCCCACTGCATCCAAAGGACACAGAACGTTTTGCCTTTACAGTGCCCACAAAGATTCGCAGTGAGCCTACTAAGCGCTACAAGTGGGTTGTCCTGCCCCAGGGAATGAAAAATTCCCCCATGCTATGTCAGCTATATGTTGACTGGGCACTACGTCCGATTCGATGACACTACGCAGAAGCACTCATCTACCATCACATGGATGACATCCTGATAGCTACTGCTACAGAGTTCCCAGATAAAGAGATGCAGTGGGTCAGAGAACACCTGCATGAGACTGGATTAGAGATCGCCCCCCAGAAAATCCAGCAGACTGCACCATGGAAGTACCTGGGCTGGCTCATATCAGATTCACAAATTAGGCCCCAAAAGATTGAGCTACACATAGAAATCTCCACACTCCATGATGCGCAACGGCTGCTAGGAGATCTGCAATGGGTCCGCAGAGTCGTGGGAATCACGAATGCCAACCTTGCCCCCTTCCTGCCATGGCTGCATGGGACGAACGCTGCTGAACCTCAGGAATGTTCCCCAGACCAAGCAGCAGCTCTCACCAAGGTCGCAGATAAGCTGTGGCACGCATGGGTATCGCGCAGAGAAGAAGGAGTCCCACTCACCATCCTCATCACCCTGATCAGTGCAGCAGGTTCACATGCCATCATCCATGAATGGCAAAAGAAAAAGGGGGAGGACATCCGGATTCTTAAATGGATTTTCCCACCAACTCAGCCACGCTTCAGACTGCAGTCCAGGGTAGAGATGGTGGCTCTTTTAATCTGAAAGAATCGCGACCGAGTGGTGGAGTTGGACGGCAGGGAGGCAGAGGACATCAGTATACCAGTCCGGACAGGGGACTTGGAGTGGATGCTACACCATGCGGAGGCACTGCAAGAAGCTCTGTTCAGATTCACCAGCGCGGTCCGTAACAAGCACCCACAGGGAAGGCTGGCGCAGTTGCTGGGGGCTATGAGTGGCTGGACCGTGTGCTGAATGTAGAACGGCCGGTACTAGGGCGCACGGTGCTCACGGATGCGGGGAGGAAGATGAAGCAGGCCGCCTGTGTGTGGAAAGAGAATGACCGCTGGAAGACTCATGTCATAGCAGGAGAACTGGCCGACAGCCTGCAAACACTCGAACTGTGCGCCGTGATATGGGCCTTACAACAGTGGTTGAAGGAACCAGTGAATGTAGTCAGCGATTCCCTATATGTCATTGGAGTAGCCTAATGGATCCATGATGCAGAAATCCGGCGTACTAACAACGAACATCTGGGCAGACTGCTCATTACATTGCAGCACACCCTGCAACAACGGACATACCCCTACTGTATCCTGCATGTTCGGAGCCACCAGTGGAACATCGGGCTGGGAGAGGGCAATGCCCGTGCAGATGAGGCAGTGACCTGTGCCCCCATAGTGCATCTCCCGCCGGCAAGCACTTTTGCACAAGCAAGATGTAGCCATGATTTGTTCCACCAAAACGCAAAATCCCTGCAGAGACAGTTAAGGTCCCGCTGATAGAAGTGAAAGGCATAGTGCGGGCTTGTCCCTGCTGTAGCCATCACAGCCCGGGACTGGGTGTGGGAGTTAACCCCAAGGGTTTGAAAGCCCTCAAGCTCTGGCAAATGGATGTCACTCATGTCCCTGAGTTCGGCCGACAGCGCTATGTCCATGTAACAATTGACACTTTTTCACACTTCTGTGGGCTACCGCTCAGACAGGAGAGAAGGCATTGCATGTGGAGCGGCATCTGCTCTTGTGCTTCGCAGAAATGGGGGTACCCAAAAAGATCAAAACGGACAATGGGCCAGCATCCCCCAGCAGTCACCTAGCAAAATTTATGCAGCAGTTGGGGGTAGAACATATCACGGGGATCCCACACTCTCCCACCAGTCAGGCAGTGGTAGAGAGAGCCCACCATACACTAAAAGAATATCTGGGCCGACAGAAAGGGGAAGAGATGGAACCAAGTAAGCGGCTAAGCAAAGTCCTGTTTACATTGAACTTCCTCTCTCTGGCTGGGGATAGGGAGAAGCCTCCAGTGGCAATCCATCATCAGACAGTTTGTAGGGGAATCGAGCAGGGCCTTCCAGGAATAAGTGTTTTGTACCGTAGCCCTCAAACAGGGTTGTGGGAAGGTCCCAGCCCAGTGCTATTTAACGGCTGAGGATATATGTGTGCTTCCTCCCCAGAGGGAGTGCTGTGGGTGCCCAGCAAGTGGTGCCGTGCTATGCATACAGGACCCCGAAGCGAGAAGGCGTAGTCAGCATCAGCTCCTGAGGAAAGTGATGCCACTACTACAACAGCTGGAACTCTGGGACCCCCGTCCTGAGAAGCCTTGGGAGAGGCTGCAGACACAGCTGAGTGAGAGGGCTGAGAACTTGCCAGGTCCACCACTCTCCATAGCGGGGGAAATAGCACGACCCTGTGGCGAATGTAACAGCTGCCCTAGGTGGTTGCTAGTGACTTGGGGTGGGTGTTGGGGAACCCTCTGCGAAGGCGGAACCAAGAAGGGGAGTTGCGTAAATTTTTGCCTATAGCACCAGACACCGAGATAGAGTGGGAAGTTGTTCTTGACTGTCTTGAGACAAGGGCATTGGCGGACATCTTCGATCGGCTGTCCACCCATTTAGATCGAGTGAAGGCAGTATGGAGTGTGGCAGTGTTAGGGCGAGAGTGTAACACACTGGTTCGTGTCCCGCAGCAGCATGTGGTAGCTCCCAAACGCTGGGAAGCAACAAAGCAGCGCCGGGCCTGCAAACATTCTGAGAGGTTTGCTTCTCGTAAGCATCCTAGCAATGTCCCACGCAATGTTGACAGAATCCAGAAGAGACAAAACATGTGGGTCACCCTAGCTAATTTAATGCGGCAAGACTCTATGTGTCTGAGCCTGGCCATGCCAGGGGACCCATTTCGCACCTGTTTAATCGGGGTCCCATACTTTAACCCGCAAGACTTCTGAGGGATGCTAGACAACAGCTCACTGATAGGGAACGCCACAGGCAATGGCAGTTGTTCAGGGCTGATCGGACTCAGGCCTGTGCAGCAGCGTGCCTGCTGGCAAGGTGCATTCTTGAAAAGCATCAATGTCACCATGGGGACACCAGAAGAGCTAGATCTACCGGGTTCCACAAACCAAACTGGGGATGGTTACATGACATTCGAGCTGCCCACTACTGGTCAATTAAATGTTAATAGGTGCCTTTGGGCCACTGTTGACCCTCTTGCAGACTGGTTTCTGAGAAACTATGAGTCCGAAGCAACTTACTACCGAATCAACCTCACGGGTCAAGCCCCAAAACGCCTCCCCGGTGGTACGTTCTTAATATGTGGGGACTGTGCGTGGAATGGGGTTTCCGCCAGCCCACATGGGGGACAGTGCTACTTAGGGAAACTCATCCTGTTCCACCCAAACCTGCATCAACTCTTAAATATCACCCACCGCACTGAAACCAGGGTGCCGTGTTCAGTCCATGAGCTCAAATGTGAAAGGACTGAAGAGCCCATCTTTTGGAGTCAGAGTACAATTTGGCTAGCATCTATGTTTATACCTGGTGCTTCTGCAGCTAGGGCACACGCAACATTACACAAACTTGCTTGCTGGGTGAGGGATGCGCTAAACATAACTTGGCAGGTGCTTGACAAGCTAAGCGCATATGTTACTAGTGTTAGGCATGCAGTATTACAAAATAGGGCAGCCACTGATTTTCTACTACTCGCCCCCAGCCACGGCTGTGAAGATTTCCAAGGTATGTGCTGTATGAATCTTTCTGACCACTCTGTCTCAATTCACAAGCACCTCTCTGACCTTCAGAGGGACCTGCACAACCTTCAGGAGACAGATGACCCCATTGGAGATTGGCTTAAGGGTCTGGGTATCACTGGATGCCTGTGTACCTTGGTAGTAGAAGGCTGCCGATTGCTATTTGTAGTTATATTAAGCTTAATAGTATTTGGGTGCATTTTTTCTTGCATTAAAGCAGGGCTATGAAAGATCATCGACCAGGCCTGGGTTGCCCAAAAAGAAAATGGGGGATGTGTAGAGAGATTCCTTGTGGAACAGGGGCATATGATATCCCTGGAAAGACTGGACAACCCAGGGTTGCTGAGGAAAAGCCCCTGAACAGACCCCTGGCTGCAGGCAGGACTGGTAAGCACCTGGCTGCAGGCAGCCCTGAAAGTCCTTGGCAAAGTTATACACTGGTTGGCTCCCCTGCTGATTAGAGGCTGTCTAGAGGGACTGGGCGTGAATCTTTGCAAAAGTAGATATAAGCTTGTATAGTTGAACAATAAAGGAAGAACAATGCTCAAATTGTATCAGTGTACGTGTTGTTCATCCAACCAGCTCTTCGGACTCAGTCCCTAACATTTGGGGTTTTTTAATTTGAAAACATCAAGAACTGTAGTCAAATCGAAGCAGTGGATTTTTTCTCATCCATTTGATACTGTTATAAAACATACACTATGAGACTGTATTAGGGTGTATTTCTTTTGGAGCTCTCCAGTTAAGCAGCAGTCCAAGTAAGAAGCCTGCTTTGAGTAAACAGTCTTTTTAACAAGAATACATACTTACCAAATTGTAATCATGCAAGGTTTGTCTATTCATGTTAGAGTGCGTGGAGATATGCTGTTTGATACATGGGGGGCAAAAAACCCGTACTTTTTAAAATGTTAATTTGCATGAAGAAAGAGACTTCCTGATGTAGATTTCATCCACTTTGGCACAAATTTAAATATTTTTGCACTGTGTGCTGCTGAGACCCTGAGTTTTAATACCTCAGATAAAGAAAAATTTTATACTAAATGTTATATGATAGATATGAAATTCTCAGCAGTCAAAGATTTTGTCTAATGATTGCCTTAGTAATTGAATATTGTAATGTTGCATCTCCTAGGACCATACTGCAATTTTTTAGGCTTCTGAGTCCTTGATCTGATATTGTAATAGCTACACCTGTCACATTTTTTTTAAATATCAAATCTCAGAATAACATCACACTCTTTTCTATCAAGATGAATGCTTATGGAAAAATGCAATTGTTATTGACATTGTGTGTTAAAAACAGTAATTATTTCAGTTTCAATTGTTTTTGTGAAAGCATCAAAAATCTAATTTTTTTAACTATGAAGGCTCTTAAAACCTCACAAATTCTAGTGTTATTTTAACAATTAAAAAGAAATACAAATTAGGAAGAAAAAGGTTTTGAAATATTCCTGTTTAAAATTACCTTAATTTTTAAAAAAAATTAATGTAATTAAATATGGTATATTTTATAGCAAAAGATTCAGCTACCAATCAACCTGCAACTCTGTTTATCTTGGTATTTCATGAGCACAACACACAAATAATTTAAAAGAATAGAACAACCCCTTATTATCTAAACCAAAATTTTTTCTTGCAATATAATAGTAACAGATGCAATTCAGATAAGGTGTGGATTTGGGGTAATAAATTAAATAAATTCAAGAAACTCACTGTCCTTTTCAAGTATTAAATCTGGAAGAGTAGTACTCTCACCTGCCACAATTTGCTTTACCTTTCTTTGCATTTCTTCCTCCAGTCAGGTATACCCCACATGCTTCTGTAAACCCCTTCCAGTAGTATAGCCAGAATTTCCATTTACTAACTTTCTTTGGGATTAAGGAGCCCTTGTCTACTTCGAAGGGGTCTGCAAACCACATCTGTTAAGGAGTAAGCATGGCAGTGTTGGAGAGGAGGGTGCATGGGTGGTAACCTGTGTGGACAACCCTTGCTTTCCCTGCTTTTCAACCTCATTTACCAAGTTAGCTTGCCTGAAATCAGGTTGCACACATGGGATCTGCTCCATCCACAAAGGGTCTCTGGCATTTTCCTAGGTGGCTCTTATTCCACTTCCCTCTATTAGATACACCTCCAGTACAACTACTGCTAGATGTGTCAGCATTCCCTGAAACTAAGAGCAAATGTCCGCCCTGATGGGTAGAGTGGTGAGTGACATGCAGTAGCTCTGTGGCTATGGATTAGTAGAAGAGAAGTGTCTTCAACTTTCACTGCATCCATAGCAGGATGGCCACAAACAGCTCGTGCTGTGCGTCGCCTCTGTCATATGGAGCATGGCATGGGTGGGAAGTGAGGTAAAACAGTGGGACTGGGCTGGGAATGCAGCACCAAACCTTTTTCCAGTTTATGGAATATAGAATCACAGAACCATAGAATCATTTAGGTTGCAAAAGAGTTCTAAAATCATTGAGTCCAACTGTAAGCCTATACATTTTAATTTCAATGTTCTAATTATCCACCACTTTGATCTTGCTAAGACTTCGAGCATATAGTAGCTGCATCAACATGGAGAGTGCCAGAATGAGCTATTCCTGTTAATCAACACCTTGCACATGTCCACGTAGATGTAAACAACTGCACAGCTGCAAGGCCAGTGAGTGAGCTTGGGATGTAAAACAGGCTATTAACAGAGAAGCACATCTGCTGGTGGATCATGTCTTTATGAGGTACATTGCAGTTAAGGTTATCAGACAGAAAACTCAAAACCCTGCTCACAAAGCTTTGTGTAACCTGTACCACCGAGAGGAAGTGAAAATGAGCAATTTTTTTGAGCTGATGTAGAGAAAAAGCTTTTTAAAAATAGTGTTTAAATTGATAGATGCTCTTTAACGTATTCAATATATTTAATAACTGTTTTGTCAGCCACATAAGTATTTGTTTTATGGTGGATTATTTACTGTGGGATAATTGTCACTTAAAGAAAAACTTTTAAAATGCGATTCCTTCCTCGACAATGTCTCACTAACTCTTTTACTAGTAACTTTGCAGACCATAGGTGCTAAAATAATGTAAAATGGGCTTGCAGCAGGATTCCCCACTAGTGTCCAGCTTAAAACTGGATTTCATACTTTCCAGAAGAAAGACACCAGTGTCCTATGCCTCATAAAGACATCTGTATTATGGGATCAATAACACTTTAACTGCCATTTCCCACAGAAACAAAAGTAAAACCTAGGCTATGCTTAACTAGATGTGATGTGAGCAATCCCACTGATAATGCTGGGGTAGCCGACAGTGCAGAGTGAATCTCACAGTTTGCATGGCAGCTGCCTTTTCGTGTCTCTGTCATGATCCCTGATTTTCCCACAGCCAGAAATAAATCTTTCCATGTAACCCCTCTGTATATCATTTCTGTCAGGAATTCTGGGCCTATCTTACTTAACAACAATGGCCAATCAATCTGACTTTTTGTATTGGTATGAGCAGTGAGTAAACCTAACATTGTAATTTTTTTTTTCCCCAAAGTAGCTTTCCAAATCTCCTTTTTTAAAAAAAAGGGATTAATAACATTGGGTAATCCAATATTACTTCGGCACACTGTTAATTTCCTTCACCCACTTATTTCAATTAAATTCAAGTCATTAGTGCAACTGCTTATTTTGTTCTAATGAGGTATGTATTGATTTATAATGGAGATTATTTTCTCCAGGATTAAATGCATTTTGGGATAAATGGTTAGAAAGCCTGACAGTACACTAATCTTTGTTTCACTTAGGCAACATATTCAGTTTTTCTTCCCCATAGCTGCTACAAATGTCTAGAAATATAGCGTTAGATGATTAATTACCATCACGATTTGACAGTTGGCTCTGCATGGGATTTTATCAAAGGTTCTTGAAAGTGAGGGTCAGGATCAGGCCTAATTGTACAGCATTTTGAGACAGCCCAAACAGCAGATTCCTCTGAAGTTGTTCTCGGTGCATTTGAAATGGCTTGATATGAGAAACTCTCTTTCAACCCAGAGGTTTAATCCATGTGCAGAGCAACGTGCTCCTTTAACTTTATGGTGTGCTGCTGGTCTGCATGCATAGATCAGGATGCTGCATTACATAAAGAGCCAGAAATATGGGAAAGCACTTCCGAGTTGGTACAAGCACTTATCTCAGAACCTGGGGGTGAAGAGAAACCAGGAGAGTCTTGGAGTGCCTGCACACACAGACACTGTCATTCTGTCTTCTTTCTCAATGAGTCCATTTTCAAGGCAGAGCCAAGAGCTGTAATTTCCATTTAGTAAGTCACAGTTGCTTTCCAGAGTAATTTTCATGTCTATAGAACAGGCTTGAAGGTTTTATGCGAAAATATGTGACATGCTTGGTATGTATTTCAAAAATACCTTCCCAACAGCCAAAGCCCCTAAAACGTTCACAACAACATGTAGCAAAATATAGGTATGTAGCAGAAGAGTTTGAAACTAAATTCCCTTCTCAGTTACCTTGGGTCACGGGTTTATAACTGATTAGGGACAAGGAATGCAGTCTCCTGGACATTAACGGTAAGAAAAATCACAGTCTGAAAAGAGACTGAGTTGAAATCATCTTATCCTTGGTGTGTCCCAGGAAATTCGAACCTAAAGAGAGCCAAGAGAGCCACCTAAAGATCTTGGCCGGGACCTCTATCCTAATGTAATAGGTGAAGCCCTAACTCAGGGAAACTTCTGCAGGCTGAGCAGCACATTCTCATTCAGTGAAACACTTCCCAGGAGAAGCAGCCCTCCTCCCTAACTCCCACTACTCCCTGGCCCAGTACCTCCAGTGTGTCTCGCAGCCTGCAAGACACAGGTGCTTCCCATCAGACCAAATGCATCCCAACTTCAGTGGAAAAACCTAGACTTGGCTCCATCATAGTGCGCAGAGGGGACCCATTACTCCAGAGCTCTGGAGAAATTCCTCCTCTCCAATCAGCAAGGTAATTAATTTTAACTAACAATCCCACTCCTACAATTACATAATACCCAAGTACATTTCAGAGGTGAAATTACTGTCTGCAATCAGCTATTATTTTTTCCATTTTGCGTGAAAGAGGAGGCACAAACTAAATTCTTTAGCCCAGTTCATCTTTGCTCTTGTCTCTTTGTACAGGGAGCCTGCTACAAATGGCTTCTGGGATTAGCTTTAAATCTTTCTTGAGTATCCGCAGAGAGAGCAAAATTTCTCCAAACCTGAGGAACAGTATATGCTCTGAAACTGAAAAGAAAGACAGGAAAAGTGTGGTGGAGGTATTAAGGCTAAGGCAATCCTATATGGCAGTGAATTTCCATCTCTGTGCAATTTTTGGAAGCAAAACTTGTTCTTCTGCTAACAAAGAACTGATTTTTCCTGGGCTCCACCTTAAGCCTCTTATAGTCACTTTCACTCTCTGGTGCACTGCACACTTCAGATGCAGCTTTATAATCTCCTGCTCCAGGTGTCCAAGCTCTTCCAAGTTTAGGTGTATTTCAACCACAGGTGTTAAGAACAGTTGTGGTTCATTACTAAGAAGGCACTTTAGAGCCAGGACTTCAGTCTGGAGGCAGCTACATATCAACAGGAAAATTGTGCTAACCTCTGCATTTGCAGAAGTATGAGTCATGAGAGATGTAGGTGACGTCAGTCCTACCAAAAGTTGGCTTTCACTTTCAGGAAAATACATATATGAAAAAAATTTAAAGGTTTTCTTCACTTGTAAAGCCACAAAAATTTGTACATCCCTTTTCAAAATTTTCTTTTCTCTCAAAATGACCATATTTAACCATTTTCCTGTGGAGAAGAGGTAAAATATTTGCAGTTTTCTGAAAGACCAGATGTACTATTTTGCTCTTAACTCTGCTCTTACTGAGAATGCTTATTCTCTGTGATAATGCATAAATAGAATTAATTTGCAGTCAGTCTTGTTTGCATTTTTGCCTGAGCAAAGCTTGACAAATGGCTCTGAAATTTAATCATGGTTTGGTTACCTTTACAGCATTTAAACAAATCAAATCAGCTTCATCTTTTCCCCGCTGCCAGGAAAGGAGAAAGCAAAACAAGCAAAGCCACTTAAGGCTTTCTTCCCCTCCAGAGTGGTGTGTGATCCCAGAATACTTAAGGCATTATAACCACAGTAAACTGCTGGGCTTTTGAGAGAAGACTGCTTTAGTGGCTTTAATAAAAAAGTATATGTATATAGTCAGCATTTTTTTAGGCATGCTTTTCTACTGATTACTATACTATACTGTACTGTACTGTGATTGTAGTATGTGATTTTACAACTATTACTGTAGAATACACCTCAGACTATGACAGATTTAATGCCTAGTAATACAGACTTATGTAATTGGCATTTAACTTCTACAGAACCTCAAGCAGGCCAAAACCATTATTTTAAGCTCTCCTTGAGCTCAATAACTGAGCCAATATTCAATCAGTGCCAGATAGTATATGTGTCTGCCTGAATAGGCCATCTCCTCTGATGCTGACACACATATTCAACAAGCCAAATTTCACTCCTAAGAAATCACTAGAAGCAGGTAGCTATTTATAAACTTTGAATTCCAGAAAGAGCTTTTGTGATCATTTAGTCCAAATTTCCATGCAGCATAAGATGTTGAACTTAAGTAATTTCTACATCATGTGTTGATTCATTTTTGAACTACATTAAATCTTTAGAAATACATAATGTAATGACTTCTCTAAAAGGGACTAACAACAGCAAAAAAGACATGTTTCTTTACAGATGTTGATATTTTAGCCAGATATTTCAGCCAGATATTTCAGTATTTAAGTGCTGAATTCACAGTAGCAGTTTTAAACCTTTTCAACTTTTTTACACTCTATATTCCTGGACAATGTAAAATCTTTCTTGACATAATTCAAGGTGAGGAAATGTATACATTTTACCTTCCCCCTCCCCCTTACTTTCCCCTGGCCCCCAGAAAAAACCAAACCAAAACAAACCAAAACAAAACAAAAAAAAAACCAAAAAGGGGAAGTTACAACCATTAAAAATAATTACTAATTTCCTGTGGATTTGCAGTCTGAAATATGTGATAATGTGGAAAGTATTTGAAGTCATAAAATGGGCCCAGCTTCATAAGAGCTCAAATGGAGACAGTTTATGCAACATTCTATTTAACATAAGGATTTCTTCAACCTATACAGACATATAAAATTGTATGCAAATCAGGAGTGTGATATTTTAAATTTAAGTCAGTGCCAGTGAAAGCCATTACACTGACAGCACTGGACCTCCGTAGCCTAAATTTACCTCAAAGTCTGGTGTAGTTTGGTCTAAGACAAGGAGAAGCACATCATCAAAGGAATTCAAATCTGAGATCTGACACGTGAAAGGCTACTGCCAGAAACACAAGAAACTAAAATAATGTCAAAATAAGTGACTGGAGACCTGGTTTCTCTTCCTTCCTGCAATTTCACTCTCTTTCCTTTCTGGAAGCACATGGCAAACAGCGGCTATGTCTTTGAAGAGGGTCATATTTATGTATTTTCCCCCATTTTCTGTGCCCTTTTAGATGTAAGACCCTTCTTGAGCACATATCTAGCCTTTCCCTGCTTCCAGAAGCCTTAATAGGACATGCTGTATCACACATACTTCCTTCCTCCTCCCTTTGCTATGAAAACCAGTAGCCTCCCGAGGGACTAATCCTCATCTTCTACCAAGAGAGTCTGCATGTGTCAACCATGACAACAATCACCCACAGCATCCAGCTTTGCTCTTTTCTTCCTGAAAATGTTATTTAATAGGAGAAAATTCCCTCCATAGATTCTACCTTTTTGCCACTAAGCCTGATGACTCCAGCTCCTCTAATGGGCAGTTTTTTCATCCACCTGTGTTTAGGTCCCTAAAGTCCAAAGGCCAGGATACCATGGGGGTTTTTATACCCTTTCTGTCACAGTCTGAGGAATTTCTTTTCTCTCTATGGCACACACCCTCTGGAGTAGAAGACATGACACACCACTGGCCTAGGCAGAATGGATTTAGCAGTATCAAAATATCTCCCCTTTGATGCTTTGTGACAATGTTATGATGTTTCCTTATCTTTGAAAGGTACAGTTTCAGCCTATAACTAATGAATGGATGTTTCCCAGACAGACTGGCTCAGAGGAGACAGATCACATCTTGCCACACACCTGTACTATGGAAGAGGCCTCACCAGAGAGTCTGTGAGGCTTCCCTCCAAGCACAAAGCTGTGGGATGCACAGAGAAAGTTGAAAAAGATGGCTTTTGAAAGCTGGTGGGGTTTCAAGGGCAGGTTGGAAGCTGTTCATGCTTCATGGAAGCAGAGGATTTACCACAAGTAGAGAGTTTGCATGTGACCTGAGCTGAAAGCAACTGTTGCCTAGGAGGCTGCTGTGGTAAATAACCTTTGCTCCTGCCTTTATTTTCACTCTTCCTTAGGCCTGCATTGAATGATACCAGAGCAGAAGGACCCTCAGTCTGTTGTAGTCCAGGGTCTCCTGTACTCCTGTGTTACGACCTCTCAGGGAATTTAAAATCAGAGTAGGTAAGATGTAAGAAAGACGGAAGATTACATCAAAGAAGAGACAAGTCCAAACTAGGCACACATTATCTAAAAACTGAACAAATGTAGTGTTCCTCTTTTCTTCACTGAATTGATTCAGCTTCCAATATTAACTCTGCCCTCAATATCCATGTGGCTTCTCTTTTGCCCAGTAAAGTTAGCTGTCTCTGGGTATTTTCAGCTATATACTGGTACCCAGATATATACATGTTTGTAAGTGAGGAAGACACAGTCCAGTCCTGTGGAGGACCATGAGTCCCAGCAGACCAGCAGTGGCAGATTGTGTTGGTTTCCATGAAAGCACACACTGCTCAAAGTCCTTCCCTTTGATGCATCCTATGCATTTTGAAGGAAAAAATAACTATTATAATGACAATAATAATAACAATTTTCCTAAGTCAGGAAGAAAAATAAATATATTGATACAATAAGATACAACTGAATGCAAAACTGAGCAAACACTGATACCTAGGGAAGCAAAGCTTTCATAGGAGGCCATGATGGGAAGAGAAATATGGAAATATATTAAAAGGTCCATATTTTCCCTTTACTTCCTTCTGAGTTCTATTGAGTTTCTGTCTGGTTCTTTCTATTGCCAGAACAGAAGTGTGTCTTGACATCTTTTAGACATGTTGATCCAACCAGTCTTACAATCTCACCTACCCAACAGCCTAAATTCAGCCAGCTCTGTGAGGCTGAATCTTAACAAAGGACAGATGACCTAGTCCTCCAAGGTCATTTCCACATTTTGTAACTCCACCAAACATATGGAAAAGAGATGCACAAAGACAACAGAGATCACTGACTGGTGGTTGCACTCACCACTGTGCCAGTGTCTGCAGACATCTGTCTTTGCAGTAGTACTTTTTTGCTCTATGAAGGCCAACTCAGATGTGTCTGACCAGCCGAACTGATACCTGTGAGAGAAGCAGCTTCTAATTTTTCCTTGTAATGGCATATCTTATGATTTGGTACCCAGGAGTGGTGCTTCTGGGGTGGCTAACAAAGTGATTGTGTGTTCCAACACTTGTGTTGACAGGCTACCTGGGCTGGAAAACTGTAAGGATCATCAAATCCTTTCCCTGCAGGTCATTTGTTCCTCTGATGACCATCCTCCCCCTGCTTCCCAGCCTCCCAGGGGACAGGTTGCATGGAACTAAGGATGGCTCTCAACACCTCTTCTTCAGCTTAAAACAGCAACGTGACTTGTGCTATAACTCTTCAGCCTGGTCACTACATGAGATTTTGTGAAAGGACCCTTTTTCTTTGAGGGACATTTATGGCTGTCTCAAACAGAGGCACAGGGTGTTTCACCATCATGAACGTTTAAAACAGCTTTACAGCTTTTGTATATGCTTTTAGAAGTGAATCAAAGTGAAAGGGTGCTTTCCTTTCTACTGCATCCTTGGAAAAAAATAAATACTTGTACACTGAAGGAACTCTGCAGGTTGTTTACCTCGAAACCTTCCCCTACTCCTCCTCACTTCCCCATTACCTGTCTACATCCCATCATCTCTTTGTGGAATTACTTCTACCATCACTAATTGCCAAGTTTCAAGGACAATGTTTTTTATAATTGGACACCAGCCAAAACAACAAGTGTATCCAAACCTCTCAACTGTGCACCTATTGCTAGTTTTACTGCTGCTTAACCTCGAGGAATTCAGCTTTGCTTTGAAACAGTTGATTGTTTTGAGTCATACTTACTTCTAATTCCCTTTTATCATTTAAGAGAAGGTTCTGCTGGTGAACAGCATAATTATAATGGATGAATATATCTGATTTCTTAAATTACATGCACATTTTCACCATCATGACCCAAATTTTATGCTCTCCAAAGTCAAGGTGGCCTAAGTCTTTGCATTTAACACACCATAATGAATCTTAACTCAGAATTAAAACCACTTGAGGGAGTAGGTGTTAACAAGAGAAGGGTTGGGGTGCTGTGACCAGTGAAATGAGTAGGGGTCCTTTGTCTTGACATGAATGGATGTTAGATTGGGCAATGGGTAGCAGCAAGCATAATTGCTTGAAAACCTGTATTTGTCAAAAGGATGAACAATGTGAGGTACATGCTCAAAATGACAAGGAAGTCATGCTCTGATCTGCCAGTTCCCACCCAGAAACAGTTTCCATTTTGTGTGAGAGCTTTAAATTCCACTTCTTTTAGCATAAATGGGCAAAGGAAGACAAGGAAGATAATAATATCCCCATGAAAACACATTGAACTGTTTATCCAACTCAGAAAGCAAGGAAATTGCACACACAAATCCTTTCAAGGCTGTTTTTTCAAACTATGATGTGTTGGTGCAATATGAAATCAGAGCAATTTCCCTGACAAATGTTGATAATGATCTCTAATTATTTCTTCCCAAAGTTAGCAGGGGAGAGACAGCCCAGAGCACCGCACCTTCAGGCCAGTTCTTCCTCATGTACACCCAGTGTGTGATGAGACTTTTACTTCAATGCATCCCAAGAAAACTCTCCTTGAACAATCTGATGGTGACATTAGTGTGATCAAAACTTGGGTGAAGCTCACAGAGCAATAATGCTCAGACACAGAAGTTTTCTGTCCCTCAAGGACAGCATGCCCTCAACATCAAGGAATTCCCCCAGTAACACATTGCAGAAGTCCCATGTCCTTTCTCCTCTTCAAGGCCTTGGCTTCAGTGGAAAACTTTGTGATTGGGCAGCTGTTTATGCTTACAGACCCATGACTGTACAGAGAGGGATCTGCCCAGGCATGTCTGTGATTTAATTGTGCTTTCTTGGCATGATGGAAAAGTAATAGGTGTTTTCCTGACCACCTAGGAGAAACACCTACTACACCTGACACTGTCCCAGTGTTATGGTAACCATCTCCGTAGCATCTAAACGGCTTCTAAGATTAAAATCTTCCTCACTTCAGAGCTCCTAGAACAACATGTTCTTTTTCCTTGTACTTTTACTCACTGTGCACTTTATTTCAGGCACTACAGCTCAGTGGAACAGGTCAGATCACAAGAAGATAGAACATCAGTTGATTTTTCCTTTAAAAAATGGAATAAATTACTTTTCTTTGGATGAGTAAAAAAAGTATCTATCCTTGAAAAATATGAGACTTCTCCACTTCCAATATTCTTCTGAAATGCATTATAGCTGTAATATTTTAGAAACTCCAGTTGTACTCTTTTAATGACCTCAAGTAAATAAAAAGAGACGATTGTTTTATTAGTGACACCTGTTAATTCTCTGAGTCAACAGGTGTGAAAGCTGACTGATTATGCTTATTAAAATTAATATTAACTATACAAGTCTCAAAATGCTCTTCTAGCTTTTGCTAGAAGTAATAAGCATATCCAAATATTCTACAATTTTTTAATGTTAAAAAAATCTAATTCAACAGAGAGAGTGTTTATTATTCTGTGGTTATTTCTGAAGTGTTGAGAAAAGAGAAATTGGAAAAACACTTTTGTCTAGATTGATACATTTTATAAATGTGTTTGTTACTACTGTCCTGATTCAAGTATGATGAAATTGGTAGTGAGGGAGAATCCTGTAGTGACAGAACCAGGATGGGAATACAGGGTGAATGATTTTCCCTTGATGCACCTGAATACTGCTCCTAGAGGATAGCAATGAAAGGAAGAAAAACAGAAAAGTGGAAAAGTGTTGAGAGAAAATTAACTGTGCCCATTGGCTTGATATACAAAAGGAAATCTCAGTACCAGATAATGCTACAAAGTTCACCAATAGCATGAAGTTTGATCTGGGCTGTAAATACACACCTCTGGCTAACACCACTATTCCCATTTTAAAAAAACAACAACAGTGACAAGAAGTAACCCAGCACAAAACCAGCATTATTAATGCATCCCTGCCAACAGAAGGCACTTTTTGTCAGCTCACCTTGTTCTGTCTGAAGACATCCCTCTTTACCCAAAAAACCACCTCATGCCACGCCCTGTATTCGTACCAAGGAGCTGATAGTACAGCTAAGCAGGCCAATCATCTGAGCACAACTCCTAAGCACAAGAAACCCTTGCACAGGGCTGCTATGAAATAACACCATGGAGAGTCATGGTTAGTGACAGTTGTGGGGCAGGGGGGAGCTGGGGAGGAGGTGATGCAAGGTACGATGGGCACAAACAGCTTTTTATGTTTTTTTCTAAAGTAAACTGATTGTGGTTCTAATTTAATTAGCTGATACTGGGGTCACTTCAAGTTTTAATTAGCAAAATGTTCACACTAATTATAATTCATATTACCATGGAAGGCTGTTAATTGATGTAATTAACAGTATTATTAATGTCCCTGCATGCTATGGAAAATAGTTTCCGTGGCTAATGGGAGTAACCTCTCCTTGGAATAGCTAATCCATTATCTTTGACTCCCTTCCCCACTGCCCTGGCAGCATTGTCCAAGTTTGCTTTTTTGTACCACATCTTGCAGGCTGGGTTACCTGCCAGTGATGGGAGAACCAGGTGACTCTCCAGCTGGACACAGCAGGGGCATGAAGAGGGGGTCAGCAGGCAGTGACTTTGCCAGCACAATCAAAGGGCAGGCCTAGTTCCATCCTCACAGCAAGGCAGAACACTATCATGTTTTTCTACAGCTAAGACTCAGTTGTCCTACAAACTCCTGGAGATTTTTTTTCCCATAGCTGCAGCTGGCTGTTGACCCACAGTCTGCTTTCAAAATCATACGTGTAAGGCTGACTTAACTCAGGCAGTTGCACTCCCAAAGGCTTGCAATGATTTGGACGCTGCAGATTTGCTAAGACCCACAATGCCTGGAACGTGCTTCCCCCTTGCCATATTTAGTTCACTCCTTTCATAGAAGTGAAAGAATGTAGAAACATAAATAGCACTATCCCCCTAGGGAGCACTAGCACATGCAAAATGTATTTCTCAAACCAAATATTTAATTGATTATCTCTGTAGAAATTAACTAAAATACCCCAAAATACACATAAAATATCACAAAAAAATAAGATGCAAACATACAGAATGATTATTTTCTAAACACTGGTTTCAAACTCTAACAGAATTGCAGCTCTTACAGTCTTGTTCAGGCTAAGTGTGAATGCTAGAAGGTGAAGCAAGGAAATCTACAAATCTTTACATTTTTTCTCTTTTTAATACAGTCTTGATGACTTGAACCAGCCAATGAATGGAAAGGTGGAGTTTTTAATATTCTTCTGGTTTAATCCTTAATTCTGAGTATTATTTTATTCTTGCTACCAACAAACATTTGCACACTTACTTCTTCATAAATTTTCATTTAAAAATCTGATTCAAGCTTTAAATGGAGACTGCTGCAGTTCTGTAGTTTTCTACCTGGTCAATGAGCACCTCAGAGTTTAAGACAAAATAACATAAAACATAGCCAGAAAGCATATCAGTCTTTTGATTGGTAGAGTAAGGTTTGCTCCAGAAATCTCAGAAGATGAACTGCATTAAAATCCACAACTTGACTGCAAATCCCACAGCAGGAAGAAAGAATCAAATACCAGGCATATTGGTCATGGAAAATAAACCTTAAGATGATCATTCTGCTAAAGGGTATCTGTGCAAAAACCCCAAACACTGGAGTAACATTTAGCTTTAAGGTATCAGTGGGCAAGAAAATAACAAGCTAAATCACTTTTTCTTGGGATTACCCAGTATTAACTGGAACACAGTTTCTCATGGACTTTCCTCTAAGAATACATTTTGTTCCTTGTATGTTTTCCCTTTCCCTTATTCCACTGCATTTGCTGTGAATAGTTCTGAGTATGTCAGCCTTTCCACTATAAAAGCTTCCCTCTCCAAAATATATTCCTGATGCCTAAGTGTATGTTCCAGCCTAAGTATTGCCAGCAGATTTTCAAGATATGGGTGGAGACCCGTGTACAGTGTGAATTAAAAAAAAAAAAAAAAAGAGTAAGATTTAGAAAAAAATTGTGACTGTTTTCTCTGTTTAGTAAAAATAACTGAGAAATTTACAGAACACATTCCCTGCTAGTGTAAATCAGCAGATCTCTTCCAGTCATAACCAGGAGGAGGCCTGACCCTGCATTGCTTAAGTTTGTTGACTTGTATTATCAAAACTCCTGTTTTCCATGTAAGTTACTACAGCCCCCACAGTTAATTTGTGTTGTTCAGAAGAATGTGCCCAGGTTCCATAGGTTGTAATTCCATAAAAGCTATGTTTTAATAGGAAAAAAATCAGTCATCAGCTTTAATAATCTTTTAAATTAAAACACTTTTTTTCTATGCAAACTTAGAGAATCAACTATTTTTTGCTGAAACAGAACTGAATTCTCCTCAAAGTGACCATTTCACATTAAAAGTTAATGTGCCTCAGAAATATTAGCTTAGATTCCTCCTCACGGTTTTCATACTCCTCTTGTATTGTGATGCTAGGTCCTAGTTAGAAAGACTGACAGAGTGTGAACAGAAACAAAAAAAAAGTAAATAAAATAAACAAAGGGCCTCTTCAAAATGAATGATTCTAAACTCATATCGTTTTCAATATAATTCCTATTAAAATTCTCATTTGTCAATCAAGACACCTTCTAGACTCCTAAGCTTTTTGGTTTGTTTTTTCATCTGATAAATAGCTTAAAAGCAAGTTTCATCATTTTATATTGGACATACTGCTGAGATAACCATGCAGTGACAATAAACACAGTCCTCTTTGTGCATACTCCAGTGAGCATCTGGGATTCATCTGGAGTCTGTAGTTTGCATCAGGAGGTAACAGTGGTCCCTCCACATGACTCTGGTTTGGTCAGCATTTTGTTTTCATTTAAGCTGTACATGTCAACATCTGTCATTTCTTTAATCACCAGAAGAAGAATTCAATTACTATTTCATAAATGAACATTGACAAATAATTTTCTCTTGGGCACAGCAAGAAAAGAGGGGAAGTAAAGGCTGATGGATCTTCTTCCCTGTAGAACAATGAGCACAGCCTTGTAGAGGTTTGCATAAACCATGTGTAAGGAGTTTGTGAACTGTGATTCAGTCAGGGATGGTAACAGCCTCGCCATATGGCAATGGTAACTAACAGAAGAGGTTAGAGCCTTAGGGCTGAAAAGCCTTCCACATATGCTTTGCAACTGTCCCGCGTTGTGATTATTACTCTCTGCTTCTGGGAGAGTGGATGGGCTATAAACTAAACAGAAGGGCCATTAATTCATCACACATGTGTGCTGCAGATTAAAGCCACAAGCCCCAGTATTCACACAGTGGGAATCCCTACTCATGTCGATGCACAAAATCGAGAACATACCTGAATGCAGTACAGAATTCTCAGGGAGGATGCTTCCCTTCTTCAATATCTGTATATCTCTTGATACAGGAAGCTGCTTTGGGTTTAAGCTACCAAACCTAGTCTGAGACTCTCTTATTCTTAATTAATGCTGCTGCTTCTCAACCAGGAGCTTTTGAAAGACTCAATGCTAACTCATTTCTGGCTTATTCTCTGAAATCAAACAAGTAAAAATGCTTGGTAGTACACATATCATCACAGAGCACCAAGCACAGGGAAAGAATAGAAGTGGAGCTAGATTTTGTGTGAGGTTCCCCGATGACATTTTTAGCTTCACAATACCTCTATTAGCCTCAAGCAGAAGATTGTTATCTGCTTTTAAGGCATTTGGATTTGTTTGGTTTCAGAGAAACATACAGATACTGAAGAAACATTCTCCCTGAGAATTCTATACTGCATTCAGGTATGTTCTCAATTTCGTGCATCGATGTAAGCAGGAATTCCCACTGTGTGCCACAGGGCCTTTGGAGGTCAGCCTTTGGTGAGCTGCCCTTTAAATTTCTCGGGGGTCTTTTATTTATTTAATTTTTTTCTTTTGAAGGATCAGGAAGTAGGCCATATAAAAAGTGATACTGCAAGTGAAGCTCAAAGTGACTCCTGCTGCTGCTTCAGACATTACAATCCTTAGCAGAGCCTGCAGGTATCTGCAGGTCAAGAGTTTCCTCCTCTCTTATTGCTATGCAGGGCTGGGGGCCATTATATATACCAGTGCTGATCCTCCCAGGCAGGATGGACTCAGAGCCGGTGAGGGATTTTGCTGAGTCGCCCTAGCCCATATTGGCTCTGGAAAGTGCCTGGGACCTTTGGAGATCAGGATTCTTGTTCATCATTCTGTCCCTCATGAGTCCATGCTGAAAAGTATTAAAGATGGGGGAAAAGAAAAAAAGGAAGAACAAATAGAAATAAAAGAGAAAATAAAGAATTTAAATTGAATAATACTAAATTGAAATAAATTCAATTAAAATGGGACTCTTTTTTGTCTTTTTATTCTGAGGGAAAAGCACTTCAGAGACAGAATCACTATGCCAGTTCTGTACTGATACCACACTTAACTTTTAAGTAGTGCTGAACAGAGACACCATTCCCGGTATTTTTCGCAACCCAGTTGTATTTTTCATTTACCCAGTTGTCATTCCAGCAGTGAAAATATGCATTTTTGTTATTAGTGAAGCAAAAGCTCATAAGCATGATAAAATTGCAATTATCTGTGTAATTCCCTGCCAATTCAGAAGTTTTGGGGAGTAACTTAAATGTTTCTACTACTGCTTTGAATCAACTGTATGTTCAACCCTTGGCATATTATGTGGCTGTACAACAAGTTTTTACTATTATCAGTATCAGATGGTCCTTCTGCTAAAATAATTCTCAATGAGAAACTGTGATGCTATATGGTTTCTTTTGTATTCTGGTATGTATTACTTGCTTTGAAAAAGTGTACATGTAAATAAATGGGTTATAAAAATCTGCCTTTTTTTTTTTTTATTTTGGTTTTTTTTGTTTTTTTTGTTTTTTTTTTTAATTTGGTTGGGGTTTTCCTTTGTTTTGTTATGGGGTTTTTTGGGGTGTTTTTTGAGATTTAAATATATTCTTCACTTGAAGAAAATGTGGAAATAACTTTCTTTAGCAATAAGACCTGTCCCCACTCCACCATGCTGTTGGTGCGTTGGGAGGTAGGTTAAATCACAGCTCCAAATCTTGAAGGAATTAACTTGGCCTTTGGACCACAGGGGTTTTGTGGGTAAATGGGAGGGAGTATTTGCCATTTGGCATTGCAGGAAATGTTCTTCCAGCCTGAAATTTCTAGGGGACAGGCTGGGACCCTAGGAGATACCATCTTCACCTGGTATGGCCAAACCTCCCCTGTAAGGAGCCAAGTGAGGGTAAGGGGCACAGTGACACAGTGAAATAAAAAAAAGTAATTTTTAGAAAAGGAGAATATCAAAAAAGGCATGAGGGTGTTCTGTCTTTTCTACTGTCATAATATTCTCCCCTCCAGGAAAGGATGCAATGTTTTCTCTTCATACTTTTTGCATCTGACTGTCTTTAAAATACAGTGTGGGCAAATTCTGGCTCCATCAGTAGCCATTGGCACAATGAAACCCAATGGCATATAATTTCTGTTATAATAGCATTTAATATTTACCATTGTAGTTTGGAGCTGGGTTTGTTCCAGATCTTTTAAAGAATTTAAATCTTAAAGAATTGAAGGACAATAGACCTGCAGTAATTTTTAATGAGCTCAAAGATTTAAAGGGAATTAAAACTGAAAATAAGTATTTTTAAAATTACTTGCATGCATGGTACCTACAAGCTGGAAAGAAGGAATATTTATAAACAAGCATTTTCTTGACAGAACAATTGGAATTTTCTTTGCTATTAGTCCTGAAACTGGAGCAGGGTGTGTACAAGGCTTTGCCACCCCTTCTGAAGTCTCCTCTAGTGCTCAGTCAGTTTCCAGAGAGATGAGTGTGAAGTTAGAAATTCAAATTCAGACTTCACAGGAGGATCTCGTGAAGGAGAGATCAGGGGCAAAGACTAAACAAACTGTGAAAGGTACATTTTCTCACATGAGGAGCACATCCATTCATTCTGCTGACTCCAAAGCAACCAAATAAACTTATGCTCAAATCCAAGGGCTGGGTCTTAACCACATAAAACCATTTTCCGGGGCTAGTCAAGACAGAGAGTTAGTAAATTACAGTTGAAGCCCACACTTAATGCTATAGATCCAAAACAATGTTTGTATGCTTTGGAAAATATGAGACAAATCCTGAATTTTTAAATTTTGATAGCAGCTCTTTATTGGACAAAAATTGTTGTGGATGTCTCAAGCTGAGCTCTCACTAAATCAATGCAAGGAAGGAGTGTTAAGATAACTGTGTTAAAATCAAATGTTTGATCTGACAACACATCTTTTCTACAGCTTGATCCAACTGACTTCATATGGGCTGGAGGAGTTTTGTCTGTGTAAAGTAGTGATGGGGAGCCAGAAGATTAGCTGACAAAATGGATTTAATCATATTTTATCACAGTTTTGTTTTGATGGTTTTTCAGGAGACAGAGAGTTATAACTCAGGAGAGCTGACTTCCACAATATTCACACACTAAATTGTACAGGAATGAAAGTTACTGTTGCCAAAATCACAACAAAATTTCCAGAATTGAAAGTTTAATAGGTTCTTTTGCTGGGAAGTTCAAACTTCAAGAAATAAAAAGAAGACCAGTCTTTCTGGATAAAAACTACAAACAGAAAAATCTTAAGAAAAATCTAAACATTGTAAATTAAAGTAAAATTGGATTTTCAAAAATATACATTAAAGTTTAAAAAAACCCCTCATTATTTTTTATTGGTGGGTTGATTTTTTTTTCCATGTTTTATCAACTTTTTTTCAAGATTTTACTTCTCAGAAGAATGTACAGGCAATTCGGCCTTGGCAGGATTAGGATCAAGGTTGTCTTTGCCCCATTTGCCTCCAACCAGGAGCAGCATATTTTACCATGGAACCCTGTCAGTGTTTAGTGTTATTAGCCATGAGAAGCATTTCTTGTGTCTGCTCTGCAGATTGCTTGATTTAAAAGAGGATGATGTAATGCAGCACAGGAACAAACAGCTACTTTCCCTGCAGTAATTTTACCCCTTCTGTGAGAGGACTACTTGCTAAGAGATAATCTGTCCTCATCACCAGCAGCACTGGTTTGTGCCTTTTAATCTATTTGCCTTGATGTCCCACTGGAAAGGTCAGTTCAGTTTCTGGGCTGGGACCAGTCAGCTCTCAAAGTGGCATCTCAGCCAACCAGGAAATGGAGCCAGTTCAACATCTGGCTTTTATTTGAGAATAGCTCTGCATCTGAATGGTGAGCTCAGAGAGTGGAGACAGCAGCAGGACTTTGATCTGCCACTGTTAATTTTGCTTGGATTACTGAGGTCACCATTAATGTCAGGAGGAATACAAAAACAGCCTTACACCAAGGGCTTCCTGACTTAAATTCCTGTACCTTTACTGATCTTGTTGGCCACCAAACCATGGTAATGATGTATTTCTGGGGGTCATGTGAAGACCCTTGAAATAGTTCCCCTAAGAGCTGATGATATACTTAAATGGCTAAAATTAAGACTGGGAGCTACACTATCTTCTTCCATGAGGCTTTTGTAGGCAGAGAGGTGAGGAAGTTGCTGGAATACCTGTCAGTGGGTCTGGGATCTGGCTTGTTTCTCACCCTGGTGCAGGTCTTCTTGCTCCTGATGGATACAAATAAACCTCTCTTGAAACTGAGTGAATGAAAGGTGCTTTGGGGCCAGTTCTTTAGCTGGAATAAACCAGCTGCTTTCAGCACTAGGAAGCAAAGATGTCTGTGCTTAATATCTGTTGATGGTGAATATGGACAGCAAGAATGGTTTTCCCATAAGCCCTTAAGCACTGATACACTGCATTTTTTCCAGCATTTATGTAATCTAATTATCTACTGCTGCTCAATCACATTGAGAGGCTATTGTCTTGTCTTAGAAAATTTAACTCTAGAGGGCTTTGTCTTCTTTGCCCAGTAGAAAGCAAACTGATAACCAAATTCTTCTTATTGTAACACTAGTTTGGCTATTTTTATTTACTTAAATTGCTCTGAAACATGCATACATAGAAAACCTGAAAGCTATCTGCTAGTCACAAAAGAAATATTTGATCAAAATATAAACATGTGTGCAACGTACTTCTTTAATCACTGACCCAAGTGCTTCTGATTTAAAAATGGATGGGAAACGTCTGTCTCAGGACAAAGTGATAGTCAAGAATGGTTGAGGATGTTGGCAGTACTGACCACAGAATCACAGATTTATTTAGACAGGAGAAGACCCTTCAAATCACCCAGTCCAACAGTAAGCGGGATCTGGCCCAGACCTCTCAGTATCAGAGCACCATCTCTGGCCTTAGTGTAACATTTCCTGGACTGGGAGGAAGAGGAGGGGGCAATGGGCAGCCCTTAGAAGGTCTTTGGACCATAACAAGTCTTTGACAGTGCGATAGGGCCTGGTAGCTGAGCAGGACCATTGGCTTCCCCTGGGTGACAGCAAACAGCAGAGCAGAGAATAGATAAGCGTAAGCAGCCCCTTGGTTTTGGAAGCTATCAGCAGTCTTCATGTGCAAACATTCTTGTGTGGGCTGAAGGAGGGTGGATACTTGCTTCCCTTTTTAGGCAGTGCTCCTGGGTGCAGATAGAGCCAGAGCCATCCTTTTTATACTGGGATGCAATGCAATGCCAGCTGTTACCAAAAACAAACACTGAAAGGCTAGGAAATTAATAGGTAAAAAGTTTAAACAGAGATTTCATGAAAGCGTTTTGTTTTTACTGAGTAGTTAAGAAGCATATGTTTCATCACAGCACACATGGGACAATGGAAAGCAGGGAAAAGAATGACTCGTCAGATTTTTAAGGTAAAGGAGGAAAAGGTTTTGGCCAAATTAATATATTATTATTTAGTTTATTATTTAGATTTATTTAGGAGGTTAACAAAAACATCTAACCTAGAGCTCAAGGCACTTTTGCCCAATATTAAGGAGAAAAAGAAATAAACACAGATGTCCTCCTTAAAACTAAAATAAACCCATTATCAGTGCCCTGTTACAGCATCGGCTTAAAGTTGAGCATCAACTTGAGTGCTTTTCTGGGTCCATGACAGAATTAGAGTGCTAGTTTCCTTGAACAATATTTATCTATCTATTTTAAAACTATTCTGGAGTCATAGTCTTCATATATCTTTTAAAAATATATATTTTTTCATTACCTCATCAGGCCTCAAGAGAAGGATTTCACAGTATATATTGCCTTTGGAATTGTTTTCACCTATTTCGTTGATTAATGGATTTTTTTGCCCACAAAGGGGATAATAAACATCCAGTAGCTTGTTTCAACGTGCAACAAGCACATGTTTGTGAATACGCATTGTCCAGGAAAAACTTGTTCAGTCACTTGCACCTAATCAAGAAACAGAACTAAATTTAACAAAACAAAATGGAGTAGAGAGCAAAGACAGGTCGAGGCTTTCACCGGAAGGCAAACCGAAGAGGACTTTGGAACAGTTTCAGAAACTTTCCATTAAGGAACAACAGCAAGTACAGAAAGGTTGTTCACCAACATCTTTTTAAAAGCATCATTGTAAAAATGGATAACCATCATAAAAAATGGGGAAAGATTTGTGCAAAGGGAAATTTAAGCAAAAATCTCACACCAAATATTGCTGTGTGGAAACAGGCGAAACATTCAAGAATATCTCATTGTTGCAAACTTCCAGCTAATGTGATTTAGCAGCAGTGTAACTGTCTCACGGTGGCTGGGAGCTGCCGCCAGACATTCAGTACTGTATATTTTTTCTTGGTGTTATTGAGAGGGAAAGGTTAGACAGAGACAGGGTTTATAAAAAGCAGACTTTGCTCCAAATATTTTGTTTAACCTTCATAAAATATCCCCAGCTTCAGTGCAGAATCAAGGGCTGGGGAAAGGAGAACATAGGATGGATATTTATCTTTCATTTAGTACATTTATTCTGCCTTAATTAGGCAACAAAAAAGATTTCATTTGGATGCAACACAGCAATAACCACTGCTTTATAAAGGCAGGCAATCCATGTGGTATAAAAGAATATTCCAGGCTTTTCAGAGTTGGGGTGATGTTGTTATATGTGACAGTTTTGTAGCTCATCATACATTAGAAAAGTTACTTGGGTTTTTATTGCCTCACAGCCCATGGTGTTTGGCCACAGCAACATGCTATCATCAGCTTTAGCACTTAGGCAAGCATTAGTGAAAAACAGTGGGTATTTCTGACCTCACACTGAAAATTTTCTGTAAAAAAATTACTGAAATGACAGCAGCACTCCTATTTCTTTTTTCTTCTTGAGATTGTTACCTATCCAGAAACAGCTGAGTTATAGTGCCCAGGTAGAAAAAGATTGCTGGCATGTTATTTTTTCATGAAAATGGTGTCATGGTAATATCTTGAGAATGAAGCAAATATTAAATTAAGTTAATGGGTTTTCCTCTGGAGGAGGAAAAATTCTCTTCTTATCCAGAAGCCAGGATCTGTGAGGCAGGGGAGAGGAGAGTGATTTGGGACAAAGGAAGGAGAGGAAAAGTGAAGACAGTTCTCTGGCACTTCATAGCAGAAAGCAGAAGGAGTTGTGCTTTGTTGCAATTCTTCACCTTTCACCCCTTCCTTTTCATGCCCCTCCTGCAGCAAGTAAAAGCTTTGCCCTGTTTATTTTTGCTGGTCTGATTTATAAGGAGATGGCATATAGATGTGTTCAAGCCAGAAGGAAGAATTTGAGGGCTTAGATACACTGAGAAACCATATATGGTAAAGGCTGAAGAATTTTTCAAGCCATTTTTAATGGCAAATTTGTTCTCACTAGTAGTGGTGGTAATAGTAGTTTCCATCAGACTCTATGTGCATACTGTGTCACACAAGATATAGTATTGCATTTATATGCAAATAGTGTTGGACTGATGCTTTTTATTACTCTCAGCTTTGGGAATGAGGAAGCCCTTGGGCTATGAGGTGTTATCACAGGAAATGTCCCCCCCCCCAGACTGGGTGAACGTAGCAGGTGAGAAGGCACCAGTACGTTATGTGAGCCCACCACTGCAACACTCACATGGTAACTTAGACTAAACACTCCAGAATGGGAAAGCAGATGAAACTGACAGAAAGAGTCTTGAAATTATTTAACTTAGAGAATCATTTTCAATTTTGGGAACAAAGCTTTCTAGACTTGGCTGTAGTCTTTAAAGATAAGCTGTCTCAGAAGATTTTTTTTCCTCTCTGAGTTTTCATAGCAGTACTCATGTGCAGAGGCAGGGGGAAGGAAGGGGTAGTGATTAAAGAAAAATTGCACTCAATTTGCTCTTAGGAAGGAATTTGATTATAAAGTAATGAAATTAATGCTACCCCTGAGTGATTTGCAGACAAATTTTATGGGTTAACTTTATTCCCTATGAAAATGTTGGTGATTTTGTGCCTAAGTCTACAATAGTTGGAAACTGGGAGATACACTTGCATGGGTTGCTCTTGCAACTTCATAAGCCGAGCAATCTTCAAATTTATGAGGAGCTGCCTGCATTTTATTTCATGTTTTTTAACCTCCTTCTGTTTGGTAGTAGGAGGAGGAGAGTGCATTCCCAGGGGCATCTTCCAATGCAATAAATGGAAGCAGAAAAGGGAAAAAAATAAGATGGACTCTTCTTGTATCGTGAGTCCAGTGTTTTATGTCTTGCATGCATTTCAACAGACTTATTCCATCCTCAGCCTTCACATCACATCTCAGTTTACCTTCCCCTCCACCCACAAAGCCCAAAAGATTGAAACTGTTATTTCCCTTTATAACATTTTCCTTTAAAACATTTATTTTATTTTCCTTTATAACATTTGCCCGCTGGTTTCTCTCCCTGTGTGATGCTTCCATCTTTACTTTGGATTCTATTCATCAAGTGAATCTGGTAACCATTAAAATCAGATATCCATTGTCATAGGACCTGCATAGTGTGTGGTGAGAATTGGCATGCTTCAAGCAGCTTGCTACTGAGTGAGACAAGCAAAGACAGTATGAGGGGAAAGTGTGTTCAACTAAAAGTGCACGATTGTTAAGAATATAGCCCAGGGTCATTTGGAAAATTATAGCAAAGCCAGGAACAGAATTCATGTTTCCTTATTCTTTCCTAGAAACCCATGCTTCCTTCTCCATTTTAGCAATTTTCCACAAGCTGTCTTGTAAAACAAATGAAATGTGTAATTTAAAAATACTATAGAAACTAGCTGTTTAGAGAATGTCTCCATGTGAATTTTTTTTTCATGAAATACAATAAGAAATATTAAATTATACAGAGGTCATTTACTTGTTCTTTACAGGCCTCCTCTATAACACTGAAACCACTTCTTCTGTATGCAGTAGTTAGAAAGATATGGTTATATGATTTTACATCAGAGAACACCAATTTGTGATTTACTTCCAGAACATTTGAGTATCTTTCAAAATAGAATAGCACAGTAATAGACCTTCCTTATAGCCACCTAAGAAAAAGAAAAATTACTGATTTGGTAATGAGCTATGAGGTTATTCATTTTGAAAGGCTGAGAAGTGATTATGCAGCAACTTTGACCTTTCCTGTTATTCAGAGGCTTTGAGAATGGAACAAGTGCTTACTTACTGGCAAAGCAAGGATCTGCCTCGCTACATGTTTAAAGAAAACAGTTGCAGATTAAATTTCCAGGATTTACACTAGACAGTCAATCTCCACTCAGCATCATAACGTAACTTGAGTTTCCTAAGGCTGACTGCTTTCTTGGTATACTGAGCTGACATTTACAGTTCCCACTCCAGTATAGAAGCCTGCATTTCCTGCTACATTATCTTCCTGCACCCACATAATCTGGTAAACTTTGCTTTTGTTTAAAGGTAAAGGTCTTTACCTGCTCTGAAGACATCCTGGTCAAAGAAAGAACTAAGCTCATCCCTCTCAACATGCTGCGCTAATTCAGACTGATGCCTCAGGAATTGGTTAAAATTTATTGCTAACCTAGTTAAATCAACTTGAGTTCTGGCAGGAGGGTAAATGCGTATGTGTTTTTAATTAATCCCCTGCCTAAATCAAGGGAAAGGATATTGCATTTTTCAGCAGAATTGCTCCACGCAGTGCTGACTGCATATATTTAACAATTCTTACTCATGTAACTGAGAAAAGCCACTGGAAAGCTTCCAAAGTGTGAGCAGTCTTTGCCTGGCCCTGTTTGAACTCTCCTCTACCTGGTACAGGGCGGGGGGCTTGAGCTGGCAGTGACAGCAAGAGTCCTGTACCTGCAGTCCTGGTAGAAGAGGTTTGTCCAGTGAAGAACTTGGAATTTGCATTCATGGAGAATGTTCCCCTCAGTGTGACCCTGGTGAATTCTATCCCTGAACATTAAACATCATGAATAATCCCATCTCTTCTTGTCAAAGACATCAAACATATGCTTAATTTTCAAGTAAGTCCTTGGTAGGAAACTTTGTATGGGTTACAGCATGTCATTGAAGTGGTTATCAGGTAAGTCCATTGCTCAGTGTTAGAAGAATGTATACATTACTTTTTTCTTTTTTTAGCTCTGGGTTTGTTGTCTAGAGATCAGTAAACAGTTCGAAAAGTTCTATACTTCTGCCTAGCACCCCCCCCTCCCCCCCTTTTATTTTGTTTTCCTGTCCTTCCTATTTTCTTTTGAAGGATTTGGTCAGATTTTGGTTTCTCCAACTTCCTGATCTGTTTAGGAATCAAATGACTCTTTAAACATGAAGCCTTTCAGGCCTTTTGATTTGGCTAACCACAAAGGTCAGGCTTTCATTTATAATTTAAATTATTCCAGATGCTAGCACAAATGAGAATTGCAAAGAGATCAGTTTTGACATGCTCTTTAATACAACATGTGGTTCCAATTTATAATCAAAAGTCACCTTTCCCAGGATAGCTTGGATTTTAGAGGTCAGAACAGGTAAGACATTTATTTCTTGATTAAGACACTGAGAAGTGCTAAAGGCTGATTTTGCAGTGTCTTATAGTGTGTAAATCTGTACATAGGAAGAGAAAGATACACACAGTCATTAAAAAAGCAATAGTCCTCTAAGGATTATTTTCACAAGTTCCTTCACTATCACAGAATAGATTTCCAGAAAAAGGACTGAAGGAAAGACAATTTTGCCAGAATTTGTGTAAAAAAAGTCTTTGAGAATAGGAAAGGTGCTCCCAAAGGAGAGCAGAGATGCTTGAAATACCATTTGCCAGGCAAAAGTCAGACAGAACTGAAGTTACTAAGCCGTCACAGTCTTTGCTTTATCATTTTACCGTTACCAAACACTAATAAATAATAGTTTCTGTACAGAAAACAGTCCTCTGACCTCAGTCACCATTACTGAGGTGAGTAAGGCACAAACCAGTGATGGATCAGACAGGCCATCTCCCTGGCATTGCCCATAACCCTTGCATGTGATGGGACTGATGCAACTGGAAAATAGTAATGGATCAACTCCTTGGACTGGCTAACTGCCACTTATACAGACTGATGAAAGATACTGGGAGGGAAAAGCTTGTGTTCAATAGGTGCCCACAGAAGCTGTGGATGCCCCATCCCTGGAAATGTTCAAGGCCAGTCTGGGTGGGGGTTTGAGCAACCTGCACTAGTGAGAGGTGTTGCTGCCCATGGCAGGGGGGTTGAATGAGATGGTCTTTAAGGTCTGTTCCAACCCAAACCATTCTGTGATTCTGTGTGGAAAGACAGTGCAGCATGTGGCAGCAGCAGCTGGGGTTTAGACTGATTTCATGTCTGTAAAAGCAAATGTGTGGGGGTGGTGTTTGACAGCGCCGCTGCAGAGGGGAAAGCTTGCGTTAGATATCTCTCAATTTTCCAAAGCCTACATTTTATCAGTGCAGAAGACACTGCTTAAGCTGTTTTTTCACAAACACAACACTTTGTGGCAACTCTTGTTTGACTACCACTCTTGGTAGCAACTCTCTTCTCCTTCAGGGCTCACCCCTCAGCAAAAAAGCCAGATATTCCTTGCAGGAAGTGATGTTCAGGTATACAGCATAAACATACAGATTAATAGCCAGGATGATGACGTGGTTAAGGAGAGGCAATGCACACCCTGTGATTTTTCAGTGTATTTTTCTGCCTTGTGCTGTATTGCTCCGGAGAGCTCTCGAGCAAGGAAGTCTTTACAAGAAGTGAAGGAAGAAATTACTGCAGATTACAAGAATTTTTTAAAAAACTCAAGAAAAAGGAAACTTTTATGTTGTCATCACCAGGATGATTGCAAGAAGCTACACCTAGTGAGGCAATTCTCCCTCCCCATACTTCAGCACTATTTCTGAAGTCAGGAGCACTCAGAAAAGTACCTCCTTGCTCTTTACCATGGCCAGCATATTTAGGGGCATTATTTAGAGAGTAACATACTTGAGACCATCTGTGCCACTCTGTGCCATACCAAAGGTCTAAACTGTTCCTTATCCTGCTTCTTGCAGTCATTTTAAAGAGGACACCTGAGAAACAACATGTATAGGCCAAGAATACATGACACTTCTCTTTAACACTCTGTCAGCCCCCAGGTATTTCCACTTCAGGGTGCTTCCTGCATTTGCATGCGTTTCTGTGTGTTTAGTTAACCCTAGTGGACCTTGGGCCATGTAAAACTGCACTACGGCAGTATTCTTTGGCAAGGAGTTTCACAGACTGGTTGCCTGAGTAATCATTTCACATTGTTTTCAACCTTGTTCCCACTCTTTGAATTCGAAGTCCCTTTATTGTAGAACTGGATGACAGTTCTCAATCCCTCTCAGGTGCTCACAATTTCATATGTAGATCTTACAATAACTCCTAAATTTCTTTGTTTTGCAGGTTGAGGCATCCCCATCTACTAAGCAGTTCCCAGTACAGAAACAATCCCTGATCTGTAAACATCCTTGAGTTATCCTGCCCCAGCTCCTTTATACCTGCTCTGAAATTACAGTACTGAAATCACACACAGTATTCAAAGGATGAGGAAAACACTGTTATTCAGTGGCACTATGACATCCTCTGGTTTGTTCTCTGTTCCTTGCTAGCTTTTGCCTTGCCTTTTTTTTTGACCACTATTTCACACTGAGATGAAATTTTCTTGGCAACATCAGTCATAGCCCTAAGACCTCTCTCCAAAGAAGTCATCATCCACTCATTGTCCATTATTTTATGTGGAAAGCTCAGATATTTTCCCTTGTGGAACACTTTATGTAAAATTTCCCTGCACTGAATTTCACGTCAGTTTCTCACTCAATCACTCAGATATTTCTGTAGCTCTTCACGCTTGGCTTTTCTACTTGTTACCCTTAATGTCATCATCCTACAGCTCATCTCCTTTCCTAGGTTTTTTATGAATACATTGGGTAGCACAAGTTCCTGTACAACTTCCAGCAGTTTGGCCTCTCATTTACTTATTCTTGCCAGAAGCTTCTCTTAGGACATGGCCGCACAGTTTCCTTGAAAATTTGATAAAGATTGTGAAACAATTGAACACGTTTGTATGAATGCATGGTGTACTTCAGCTTGCCCAGTTGTAATGAACTTTCTGAAGTTCAAATAGTTATTTTAAGTATTCTTGCCGAGCGATGAATGAAAAGAGAAATAAATTGGATTGCTATCTGACAAAAGCTTGTGTGTTCCTGTTGTGTATGAAAACTCCCCTTTTAACAAAGTGTTTATAATTTCTGAAAGATTTTAAAACATGATGAATGGTACAGTGCTATTCAAATGGAACAAGAAGTGATCAGCCTTTACTACCAAGGCTACAAGATATGAAAATCCTTGAGGGTTCATGGCATTTCCATGGACTGATCCTGTGTGCTGACATTGTTTTGGTCCTATTTTACTTTCCCTGTTTTTCTGTAAGCTTTCACACACTTTTATCACAGTTTGTGATATTTGCAATGAGGGAACAAAGCTCAGCTAACAAACCCAGACTCAGTAAATACAAGTTTGGATCATTTATACCAGAAAGGAGCCATAAAAATTACATAATCTGAGCTGAAAGTACCATAGAACTCCTTCACAAATTGCATCATCCTTCTCTGTAAATTTGTACTAGACACAAAGCAAAGGCAAAATAATTTCTAGGGCACACCAAGGCTAATACTAATAAGGGAGATTAAACTCAGTCAGCAGATCAAACCAGCATCTGGACTCAGTGGCTAATGGAATATTTCAGTATGGAGATATAATGCAACATAATGCAGTAATGTTATACATCATTAAAGCTTTTTATGCCCTGATCAGCAGCTCTGAATGCTGCTCCTGCTTGCAGACTAGGATCAGCCATGAACAAAATTGTTTTTAATGTCTTTACTAAAGAAGTGAATTTTCAGAGGATACAAAGAAAAGCTAAAATTGAAAATACTAATTTTGCCATAGCCTTACTCTAGCCATGCATGACACCACAACACAGCTATTCCTGCTTCCAAAAATAGCTCTCTTGAAAGGTGAGGCATCTCCTCTGCAATAAGAATCTATCAAGAAGGATTTTAAAACCCAAAGTTTTATTTGCTTGGTCATTTGTCCTGTTGTGAGTCATGTCTCAGAGCAGCAAAGTCCAAGGTTCTGACTGAACAACCACTATTCAGAAAAGAAGTCTGGTACGTGTTGCTGCATATAATCTTCATTGATTTACAGTGTAGGATCACTCCAAGCATGGCTTGTAGATAGCCACGGCAGATGCTGTGGAGATGCTGTTTCCTGTTCCATGCAGATTCTATGACCAAACATCACCAAGATGGACTTGCACCATAATTTTTCTTTAGGAGAAGAGCTGTCTGTTCAGTGGTACCTTCATCCATTTAAGATGTCCCCTTCCATTTGTACACGTTCATACAACACTTCAGTTCTCCACACACTTCACACATCCTTTCTTTGCCCATATTTAGGCCAGCAAGTTAGTGCCAACAGTACACTACACCATGCCCCATGTTAGGTAGTGAAGAAGTGATGACAAGAAAACTAAGAAATGTTGTTTTCCAGGATCAAATACAATCCCATGATCATTATCGTCTCCAGGGAAAAAAAGTGCAGCTTGCAGAGATTGCAAAACTTCTGGTTTTTTACATACCTACAAAGGTTTAAGAGTAGCACCTTAAGGTAATACATGAGGCTGCTGGTTCTCTATTGATCTTACATAAATTTGGAATAAAAGGTGTGAAATGAAGAAGCTGAGTTTCCCTTTGTTGAGGGGAAGACTGTTTAGACTGTTAAGTCTAAAGCAATTCAGACAATAATGCTTGTTTGCTGCAAGTAAAATAAGATGACCCTAAAGAATGTCTTGCTCAGCAGCTGTCCCTTTGTGACAATCCTGGTACTTTACAGTGAGACAGAGCCATGTGGGAGACATAAAAGTAATATTTTTCTCCACACAGCCGAGAAGGTGCTTTTCTTGAATACAGAAAAGAGAGTCATCAGGCTTCATGACAATTACTGCTCTCCTTCAGGATTTCATGTAGACTAGTTTTTCAAATGATTCTTAAATCTCATAATGAGGAACATTGTACTGTCATGGGATTCTCAATGTAGATACAGCAGCCTAATTTCATATAGAGCACAGGAAAGGGACACAGACAAGGCAGGGTGGGGGAGCAGGGGCACAGGGTGTATTACTTCCAGGCAGCACCCTTTAGGGTAGTAGTGTAGCTCCACACCCTCTGTAAGAGCTGCATCACACAGCCAGGCTGCAGGATGAATGCCGCCCTTCACCAAAAACACCCTCACAGACTTGACAAGCACCTGTCTGTAATGGCACTGCTTACCCCTTGTTAGGTAGGCATAAAGCAACACAGAAGATTTGCTGCCTCAGAGCCTGAATTCATTTGCTTACATACTCTAGTTACATTGTGATAGGAAAACTCAGCACTTTGAAGAAGCTGCTCAAATTGAAATGCTAAGATCCCACGGCACTTTTAAAAAAGATATATGTAGGTAACCTGTGATAATGAATTAGACAAATATTATCACTAATTGGAGAAGATTAGGAGAAAGCAGAGAAAGATGACCACAGGGATGGAGTCATCCTTTCTTGCAAGGGATGGTTGTAGCCTGAGATTTGTTAGCCTGGAAAGAGATGAACTGGGAGAAGCATGGTAGAAATCTCTGAAGCATGAATGATTTGAAGAGTCACTTTTGGCTGAAGGATGCTGTGGATGCTAAAGGAGTACTGAGGTTCAAAGGGCTAGCGTACAAGGCCAGGGCAACAAAGTCCAAGGAGGATTATGTCCATCTCTGGAAATCTCGGAGCCTCATATGATTGGAAACTAGGCGGAAGCATCATACATATGATGGCTCTTTTAAAGCATACCAACCTCCTTCAGGATCTGCTATGGCCCACTAGGCAACACTCTTCAGTCTGGCACACCACAGTTGCTCTTGCATTGTGTGACTCCCTTGGGGCTATAACTTGTAAGCTTGTCTAGATGATCTGACTGTCTTTTCCTCCACCAACAAAATGTTTTTGTACAGCAAGAGCACTGTGGGGAGTAAAGGATAGGAGCAGAAAGTAACAGTTGTGCTGCTTTTAATGTTGAAGCTACAGGACACATAATATTTAATTATTTATTAGGTACTGTGCCTTGTGACTCGTTATATGCAAAGCTGCAGATAGCAGTGAGTCTTATTTTACTAAAAATAGGTCAAGGAAATAGAATTTAGCCTTTTAAATAATTGGATTCTATACAGAATAATAATTTTTGCCATCAACGTGTTTGAAGTGTAAAGAACACAAAGTGCTCTTGCAAATTGACTAATTTACAGTTAAAATTGACTGTCTTCATTTAACAACACAAGCATTTATTTCATGGGAGAAGAAAAACATTTGTTGGAAATAAACACTGGTATACTGAGCTAGTCTACAGTGATGACAGTAGATTTTGTGTGACTAACCTGAGACACCACAGAACACCCTCACTTCGAAAATACACTTAAGTCTGCCTAAAGTTACTTGTTTCAGTTCTGTATACCCTAAAATACTGTTTTATTTGAAGGAGGAGGAGAAGGAGAAGGAGAAGGAGGAGGAGGAGGAGAAGGAGAAGGAGAAGGAGAAGGAGAAGGAGAAGGAGAAGGAGAAGGAGAAGGAGAAGGAGAAGGAGAAGGAGAAGGAGAAGGAGAAGACATAACTTTATTTCCTTTGGGAAAGATGGATGCCAGACTATTTGTAGTAAATAATGCTTCCTTCCCTCATTAAAAAACACGTGTTGCACTAACAACTATTTCAGCAAGACTGACGAACTAGCGCAATTAAGCATACACTGTCAGTCTGACCAAAAATCCCTCTTCTATGCACTCAACTTCAGAATTCCAGTATCAGTTTACTGACGATGCAGTAAAAAGATGTGAAAATCACAAAAGTATCTTGCTTCTCAGAAGATAGTAAGTGCTTGAATTCAGGAAAAACAAGTTAATAAGTGTCTCTAGTAATTCACACCTTTATCATCTTTTTTATATAATTGCATTTTTAGACATCATGGTATGTAAGCTTTCTTAAGAATTTCCTCAGTACTTACTGGTGGAAGAAAAATCAAGTCATGAGGTACTGTAGCAAAAAAAAAGTATACCAGAGGTATACCAGAGGGTATACCAGAGGTAAGTAACCCTGAAATGCATTAGCTTACCTAATTTTTGCATCAGATACTGATTAGAAAGTAGGAAAGGAGCATGAGGACTTGGGTAACGGGATCATTGCTCGCTTACTTACATTTCCTGAGATATTTAAAGGGCTTGCATATATTTAAGACTTGACTCTCCTACTAACACTTAGTCTTAGTTACCCCTGACTAAGGAGCTGTTGTGTTTAACAAGAAATTATGTAACTGAATTTTCTTTTGATGTTTTGATGAAGATGATCTAATGGAAAAGGACTGTGGATGGGAGGGCAAGACATCCTCTGCAAAGAAGAATGTTTGCAGATCTTGCTCCAAAGTGAAACAATGATGTATCCTTATGTTGTAGCAGGGGTCTATCACCCTCTGCCATCACAGGTGAGATGCCCTGATCAGCAGCTCTGATAAAGCTCAGATAAAGCTCTCAGATAAAGATGAGAGAAACCCCAGGGGCCAGAAAAAGAAAGAGTCTCGGTATTATAAACTGGAAGACAAATTTTAGGTATCAGATGGACAGAATATACTATCAAATTTCATCATCCGAAGCATATATCTTCTTATAAATGATGGGGAAGGATGCTTTTCACAAGTATGGCTGAAGAATCCCTGCACCAACACCTCCAAAGGGACAAGTAACAGGAAACCAAGTAGTTATTCTCTACCATAACTTAAGCAGGAAATAGTGATGGTGTTCCTACTCTGGAACTCCTCACTGAATGGTGGTGATTTAATTAAAAGAAGCCCGAATTAGTGAGAGCCTGAATATGAGATAACACAAAACACCAAAATGTACCCAGATAAATCAATAAACCTTTACCAGGTTACTTGCAAAATCATGTGTTTACATCTGAGAAAGAGGTGTACATACACGGAAAGTTCTGCTTATCTGAGGATGAAACACCTGGTCTCAGTAGATGCAGTGATTTACAATGTTCAATAGGAATGCTAATGTTCTGTTGTTAAACAGGTCACTCATCAATACAGAGGTTTCACTGGATTGACCTAGAAGGCAGGGAGATACATAATAGCACATCACATGACATGAGCTGAAAAAAAATTAAGAAAAAACCCTGTAGACTGCTAAAAGTACCTTCCTTGAGCTGGATTTCTACTGCTTCAATCACTCGGCTAGCCACCAAAAGAGCATTAACTCTGTTTCTAGGAACTGAACAGATGTTTGCTTGCTTTCTACTGCAGCAATTTAAATTCTTACTATCTCAAATCACCTTCAATCAGTCCTGACCATAGAACATTTTGTGATGGGGTTTTACTTTAAAAACTAGGAAAGTTTTATACTCCCATGTGTTGTTTGACACATTTCTGAAACAGCTGGATGCTGTGCCCAGGGAGCACACGAGATGACTTCTCCAAATATTAACATATCTTCATAATGCCTTCTCACTGAATTTCAAAAAGATATTTCACCTTTGCCTTGTCAAAGGCTGTAGGAAGGAAATTGTGTCATTGATTGACATAAATGCCCATGACAATCACCTGATGCAAGTATACTGTTTAGCTGTGGAATTGGCTTTTCTTGTGAAGGCTATTTTTGAATGAAAAAAAGCTTGAGATGAGATGTTGATATCAAGCAACGGGAACCCTGACATAACTGAAGGTTGGGCACTCAGTTTAGGCATATAAAAAGAGAGGATAAAACCTTGTTCCCTTCTTTGGAATTAAATACGTATGAATGTGCTGAGACCCAAAGCAATGTATTTTTCACACCACACCTTTCACTTTAGAGGATACAGACACACACAAGTTTCATATGCTTTCAACATCTGCATTCAGAACATAATTTATACAAGTTTACATGCAAATTAAATCCTTCAGTAAGCAATCTGAAGTACTAAGAAAAATGAAGGTTTTCTGATTTATTCTTTGAAGATTGAGGTAAAACTATCATTTCCCTTTCCATTTCTTCTCACATTACTTCCTCCTGTCCTATCAAACAATACTCAGGCAATGACAGAGCCGGATAGACACAACTTAGCTTATGAAAATGTTGAAGCTATCATGAGAACTGAATAAAGTACACACTTTAAAGGAATTAAGACTGGGTGGTCTTGCAACAGAAAATGTTGCAGCACTGCTCTATTGGTAACAGATACAGTTGTTCTGCAAAAGTGCTGCTCCAGCAAAAGCCCTTGTGTACTTCAGCTGTTTTTACTTCACACAATTATACTGGCGCAAATTCTGCTAACACAGTTTTGTCAGCACAGACACTAGCTCTAGAAATTTCATCATAACAGGTTTGATGAATATTAATCAAGTATATTAAATATATAAGTAGACAAGTATATTAACAAAACAGTTCTGATGCAGGTTTGTTAAGACCTGACAGTGCTTTAGGACTGATCCTCTGCTGACAATGTGTTTTATTCAGTACAGTTCACATCAAACTTACTGACAGCTTGTTTGAATGCTGCCCTTGGTAGGCTTCTGAGTCTCTTTCGTTGATCTTCATTCCCTCTCTTACTGAAGTGTTACCTGAGCTGCAGCTGGAAAGTGGGCCCAAGCCCACAGTACTTTTGTGTTAGCTGCCCTGGGCAGCACCAGAACATCTGTGCAAATTGCACCCTGGAAACTGAGTTGGATGGCTAACCAACAGTCCAGTTTGTATTGTAGAGGCTCTGTCACATTATTGACCAAATTAGATGGATTTAAGCTACCACAGACATGCTTCTCCTTGCTGCAGAGGAGTCTTTGGCTCCTGCACAGGACATCCTTAGGCTGCACTTCATTCAACATTTGTGCAGTGCCTGCCGGGCACAATGGTAGTCTTTATCTATGGCCAGGCTGCTACTGAAGTCCAAATAGTGACATCTTTTTCTTTTTACAAGGTAATGGATGGCATCAGCCATAGGTACAAGGGCAGTGGAGTTTAAAGATGATCACTTACTCTTCCCTTCCCTCCCTGATGCTATTGCTCCCCTCCTGTCCATTGCTCTCTCCCCCTCTTCTCTTATTTTTTTCTCCTTTTTCAGCTTCCTGAAACATTACAGGTTAAATTGCAGTTTGATAATGAAACACTTTCAAGCTATATCTGCAGTCCCTACTGTACTTTTAGAAATATTGTGTAATTTTTGTCTCATTGGACTCAGTCTTCAGTTGAGTCACCAGTGGCTCAAGGAAGTAATGGCTCTGTTGCAGGAACAAAACAACCTCTGTATACTGCCTGTAGGAAATTCAATTGATGTCTGTCTGTCTGCTTCCCTTTCTTCGTGGGGACACTTCTGAGGCACTATAATTGGCTTAGCTGGGGAGATAGCGGGGGAGAAGTGTCAATTGTGGAGGGGAGGAGGGAAAAACAGGAGGAGGAAATCTCTCTATTTTTTATCTGTCTATTGAGATATCAGTGTCAGCTGAGAAGCAGTTAAAACAGATCTACTCTTATCTCTCAAGAACAAGGACACATGGAAAGATCTAGTCATGACAGGAAAAGCCAGTTACAAGGATACACGTGCCTAGGGCTTTCTGTAATGTTTCCTGATGAGAGGCTTGCTGGCATACTCAGGGCTAGATCACTGCTTTCGGAGATGACAAGAGAGGACTAATTCAAACCTTCAGGTTTCTACCAGCCACATGCATAGGTTCATAGTCATAAACATTCTTCTCTTTTGGGATCTTTGCCCACGTTAAGTCAGTACAACTTCACTGATTCCCTTGATCTCAAAAGCATGCATGCCTGTTTCCTATATGGCTTCCAGCATCACAGACTGGTTTACAGGGACTGGGCAAATTTGACCTAGTATGGATTTGCCTGCTTTTCTTAAGAAAAGTGCCTCTATTTGTGAAGGAGGAAACTTCGCAGTCTAATTACATGCAGGTTGATTCAAATGGTACCAAACCATACCAAAATGAGAGAACTACTGAAGCTCTGAGAGTCTCTGTATTTCTTGGTTGTGTACAAAAGACACTGCAGCAAATTGTTTCAATTGGCATAATAAGATGAATGAATCATAAAGCAGACAAGCAGCAATTCATCCCTCCATGCAGCTTCTCCCTCTAATAGTATTGTAGTTAGTCAGCTCAGTAATTATATTTTCAAAAACATTTTGCTTGGAGTCAGGTTCCTCTGCTCCTACTGACCAAAGAGGACAGCATACACTCACAGGTCTGTTCCAGAAAATAAAATGGTTTTGTACCCCTACAGAATTTAATCCCAGGTGCAAAGTTCAGACTCCCCCTCACCAGATACACATCCATCAGTAGTCTCTGACCCAGGGTAACCTTGGAAATGAATGTTCAACTCATTTTCACAGACCAGACCAGTACAAATCCTGTTTAAAAAGGCACAGGCTTCAAGCTGTTCATCAAGAGAGCAGAATACCACCAAGCTTATTTTCAGTTTTTTGAGGATCTAAGTAGGCTTAACAAAAAGTTTCTAGTCAGACACCAAAGCTTTTTTTGGTGTCTTTTTAACATTAGAGTTTTCAGTTGGTAGATGTTTCATACAGAGACATATTGTAAAAAATTCTTTTCTCATTGTTGAGTTTCATTGCTTGACAGTGTAAATATAAAATACTGAATTCTACAAACTCTATTCTTCTTGCCTTCACAGCTACTTGTATGAAAATACCATCAGATTTTGGGTTCATCTTCTGTGTCCAAAAGTAGAAACCAGAAATTAAGAAGTTATACTTGGCTGCATAGGCATTTTTTTCAAAGCATGTAAAGGTCAGGCATCAGTATTTGAGTTTCTGGATCATTCCTGAATACACTGTCTTGACACCAGTCAAGGGCAGAATTATCTAAGATCTCTTCTGAGTCCCATGTACAACACAGAACTGTCTAGCTTACCTCCTTGGCACTCTTTATTTGTAAGTATTAGGGAATTAAGAAAAGTCAAACCCCAGCATGCATGTGCTACTTTCTGATTTCACAAAATGACATCTCTTTCTAAAAGATACAGCAATCATTAGAGTTCTTTTTTTCTCATTACTACTGCAGAAAATAATTCTGAAGATAAACAAAAATATGGGGTGTGTAGATAAAATATAGAGGAGGACATAAAGAAGTTTCCAGTGTCAGGAGTTTATGGCAACCCAAAGTTTATTTTACACTACAAGAGGACTGCTTCAGAAGACTGGTAAAAGCTTTGCAATGCCATTGGCTAGTGGTAGGTTCCACACTGAAAGGCAGACAAACACACAGATGTTCATGGTCAAAAAGGAAAAACAGAAGTTAAGAATGTCCACAAAAAGTTGCATAGTTTTATTAGTAAATTGTACACTTGGCGTGGAAATTGGTAAAAGTTAGTAAGTTAGTCCCTTATCTTACAGTATATACACACAGTGGTGGATTTTGAAGAAGGCAGGCGGAAAGGCAGGATGGCAGGAAAGCAGGCAGGGAGGTGGGCAGGAAGGCAGGAGGGAAGACAGGAGGGAAGACAGGAGGGAAGGGAGGATGGCAGGAAGGAAGGATGGCAGGATGGCAGGAAGGCAGGATGGCAGGAAGGCAGGCAGGAAGGCAGGCAGGAAGGCAGGCAGGCAGGCAGGAAGGCAGGAAGGCAGGCAGGAAGGCAGGCAGGAAGGCAGGCAGGCAGGAAGGCAGGAAGGCAGGAAGGCAGGCAGGAAGGCAGGAAGGCAGGCAGGCAGGCAGGCAGGCAGGAAGGCAGGCAGGAAGGAAGGCAGGCAGGCAGGCAGGAAGGCAGGAAGGCAGGCAGGAAGGCAGGAAGGCAGGAAGGAAGGAAGGCAGGAAGGAAGGCAGGCAGGAAGGAAGGCAGGCAGGCAGGCAGGAAGGAAGGCAGGAAGGCAGGCAGGCAGGCAGGCAGGCAGGAAGGAAGGGAGGCAGGAAGGAAGGCAGGCAGGCAGGCAGGAAGGAAGGCAGGAAGGCAGGAAGGAAAGAAGGAAGGCAGGAAGGCAGGCAGGAAGGCAGGCAGGAAGGCAGGAAGGAAGGAAGGCAGGAAGGAAGGAAGGCAGGAAGGCAGGAGGCAGGAAGGCAGGAAGGAAGGAAGGAAGGAAGGATGGATTACAAGTACCAGTCATGGCTGCAGCACTGATCCAGTTGACAAGGTGTTTTAGGGTCCTGGAGGCATCATCTGGACTTCATGAAGGAACATTTTATAGATAACTTTCCCCACCCAAGAGCTAAGTGTCTCAGTTTCTCACTTTGAATGCAAATTGCTTGTCATGCACAGTTTGTTCTTCCATACCTTTGTGAAAATGGGTCAGAGGGTTTCAGGCATCTTTGGTGATCTTGATCCCACCCCTACTGGGTTGACCTTTAGTTGACAGTCCATGCCTGCTTCTTGACCTTATTCCTGTGTTATGCTTATCTCCAGAAGCTGGAACAAGGGTGTTTGACCCAGAAAAATACTGCCCTACCTCTGCATGGTCCCCTTCTCCAGTCATATTCTGTTTTTTTCTTACAGCATATTCTTACTATCACTCCTGTGTTTAGCTCCATGCAATCCAGCTATCAGTGTTTGAGACATACACGTTAGCCCCTTATCTTTTGGGCTTCTACAGCTAGAGGCAAGCAGTCATATATATTACACATCAAACTGAGTTGTACTTCAAGTCTCTGGCCTGAACCAACCTTAATAACAGGTCTTGGCCCATCTGCTATATCTAATTTGGCTAGTGAAGGATTTGTGTTCCTTTTTCTACTTTTATTCTTCTGACCCTTAGCTTAGCACTGATTTAATATCCCCGAACTTGGTTTGAGTGCACTTTTTTTCTGCATGGTATTTGCTTACACTGCTTTTCTCCACAGGTTGGTTTTTTTCCTATTTACTTGCCCTTAGCACCAATCTTTTAAAATAACTATACTTCAGTTTGGGTCTTTCTGGTCACCAGCTGCTGCTATTCAGTAGTTTATGGAGAAGGCATTTCCTAGAGATTATGTGTTTTCAATGAGAATGCTCTTGTGCTAATGGATTTCAAATGTGATTTTCTGAAATACTCATTTAATGCTCTGTCTTTATGGAAGTGCCTTCCAGTTCAATTAGCTGTCCCTTTTTAGAAAGCAATGCACAAAATGGTGGGTTAATGGTCAAAACAAAGTTGCTGAAGTTTGAATACCTACAATGTTTTAAGTTTGTAATGGTTACAGGACAAATGGAGCTTTGTAACCCTCTTCAGTTACTGTCAATTGTCATCTGCAGATGACTAACTTGCTATCAGCTCTTCATTCAACCACAGTCACTTTATCTGGCTGTTGATTTCCACATCACCTTTGGGAACTGATTTAAAGGTGTGCTTGTGTCTTGCTATCCAGTGCCCTGCCAAAACTTAGGTAGGATAAATCTATCTTCTGATGAAGATGGCTGGTATGATGTAACAAAGATACATGGATACATCTTTTGCATCCATGACAACGTGTGCATCCCTGCAATATGTCTGGATTTGTTTTATGAGAGAGGTGAACTATAGACACGCTCAAATTACTTCTAATCCTACTTTTCACATCCATGAACAAAGTACCAACTGCAATTGGTAAATGTGTTGGCAAGTCCTTCTCACATGGATATGTATGTCCTAGTTTCAACCAGGACAGGGTTAATTTTTTACAGTAGTTGGGAGGAGAGCATGGCCAGAGCCTAATGTTATTCAATAGCACCTCACATCATTGCTAGGGGTGGGGAAAAGAAACACTTTCTCTTTTCTGAGGAGAAGGGTGTCCTTTTCTGGTCACAAGAAAAGGAAGTGTGGGAAGAGCCAGTTGGTATTTGTCACAGGCTTTATGTGCAAATGGTTTATTTGTCTTACACCTTTCGTTATTAATATTATTGCTGTTATGGTTTGTTTTCTTATTTCATTGCTGTTTCCAGTAAATTCTTCTTATCTCAACCTGTGATTATCACCTTTTATGCTTGCAATTCTCAATTCCCTCCCACCTGAGTGGCTGGAGGGAGGAGAAGATGGAAGGGAGTGAGAGGTAGTGTGGTGTGGAGTCTTGAGGGATAGCTAAATTGGGAAGTACCAATCCTAAATCAGACAATCTATTAGATGGTGTGTGAGGAGTCAGTGGATATCCAACAGATGTTCAATCTGTTCCTCCTCAGCTGTAGCAAGACCACCTCCATGAAGCTTCCTTCTAGGAGGAAGAAAACAAATCCCAACTCAATTACCTTGGTTTCTTAAAGTCATTTCATACTGGCATTCACAACTTTCTGTTACTTTTATAATTGTTCACAATGCATTGAACAACCACACTGACTTTGGAGAAGTGAATAAACATTCTTTCCTCCGGATGCCCATATAAGTTTTAGGTCAGCACCTGCATAATGTGAACAGGCAGCTGGGTAGAAACAGAGAAAGGAGTTTGAAATGATTTATTTTAAAACATCAGAAAATAACAAGGCAAGGGTTTGAACAGCAAAAAGGCTTGAGTAAGAGAATGCAAACAACAGAACCAATAGAGAAGAGATTAAAGAAACTGCCTGTGAGTGGGCATCAGCTGTTAGATTTGCAGCAGTTTGATCTGGCTTACGAGGGAAAAAGATGGCCCATCTGGTGCAGTTTACTGCTTTGTGAGTGAGCACTATGAAGTACCAGAGAATCACAAAATGGGTCAGGTTGGAAGGGATCACAGTGCATCTTCTGGTCTAACCTCCCTGCTCAAGGAGGGTCACTCTAGAGCACATGACACAGGATTGCATACAGACACTTCTCGAGTATCTCCAGTGAGGGAGGCTCCACGACCTCTGGGCAGCCTATTCCAGTGTGCAGTCACCTGCACAATAAAGAAACTTTTCCTCATGTTCAGGTGGAACTTCTTGTGCATCAATTTCTGCCTTTTGTGCTACTGTTTGGAACCACCGAGAAGAGCCTGGATCCATCCTCTTGGCACCCTCCTTCCAGATACTTATGGTCATTGATCAGACCATCTCCCAGACTTCTCAAAGCTAAATAGGCCCATCTCCCTCAGCTTTTCCTCATTAGAGAGAAGCTCTAGTCCCCTTATTCAGTCAAGGTTGCTCTTTTAAAATAACTAGAAGAGAAGTGTCTGGGGTGACCTTATTTGACCTTACTGTGGCTTTTCAGTACCTGAAAGGGACCTGCAGGAAAACTGGAGAGAAACTTTTTACAATGGTGTGTAGTGAAAAAACAAGGCTTTAAACTGGAAGAGGGTAGGTTTAGAATAGATATAAGGACGAAATTTTTTACAATGAGGGTGGTGAAACACTGGTACAGAGTGCCCAGAGAGGTGGTAGATGCTCCATCCTTGAAAGGATTCAAGATCAGGCTGGACAAGGTTGTGAGCAACCTGATCTATTTGGGGATGTCCCTGGTCATTGCAGGAGATTGGACTAAGTGACCTTTAAATGTCCCTTCCAACAAAATGTATTCTGTGATTCTGTGATTCTGTGATTCTGCGATTCTGCAGCGTAGTGGAAGGTCTCCCCGTCCATGGCATGGAGGTTGGAACTGGGTGATCTTTAACGTCTCTTCCAACCCAAACTGTTGTATGATTCTGACTATCTTTGTAGCCCCCTGCTAGACTTGCCCCAGGAGCATCCTGTCTTTCTTTTACTCAGGATCCCAGAACAAGTCACAGCATTTCCAGGTGAGGCCTCACCAGGGCTGAGTAGAGGGGCAGGACCACCTCCCTGGACCTGCTGGCAATGCTCTTCTGAACGGAGCCCAGGGTACCACGGGCCTGCAAGGCCACAAGGGCACTGCTGGCTCATGGAGAGCTTGTTGTCCACCAGCACCCCCAGCTCCTCCACTGAGCTGCTTTCCAGCAGGTCACCCCCAGCCTGTGCTGGTGCCTGGGCTTGCTCCTCCCCAGGTGCAGGACCCTGCATTTGCCTTTGCTGAATTTCAGAAGGTTCCTCCCCTCCCATCTCTCCAGCCTGTCAAGGTCCTTCTGAAGGGCTGCACAGTACCCTGGGGTATTGGCCAGTCATCCCAGCTTTACATTGTCAGTGACACTGCTGAGGAGGCCCCTGCCCCTTCATCCAAGTCATTGATGGATAAGTTAAACAATAATGAGCCCTAAGAGGACACCACTGGTGACAGGCCTCCAACCAGACTCTGTGCCACTGATCACAACCCTGTTGCATGTAAGCATGCGGTGCTTTTCCTGCAGGTCAGTGAGAAGGTTCAAGGCACCTGGGCCTCAGCTCCACCTGAACCATGGTGGCAAAACAGGAGGGATTGGAATTCTTCACACCTAATTGACCCCAAGTGAGCTGGAAGTTGACAAAGCGGGATTGATTTACTGTGGAGATTTCAGGTGCAAAGTCTGCTCATTTTGTCATTGATATTGACTACTGCCATTGATCAAATAGGTTGGTTTGTCCAGCCATGAGCTCAGAGAGACCTCCAAATAAGTATTCTGCTGTGGAAAGTATATTTTCAGAAGAGGACTTGATGTGTAACTTTATGAAATCTTAAAGACAGATTTAATGAATGGCACTTAGCTTGTCTCACTGCAGTAAAATGAATCCAAGAAGGGGACCTGATCTTAATTTTCTTGCTGAGACTAGCCTGCAGAGCCTGAAATTCAGAGATACAATATCTGCTTTGTTACTCTATGAGCTTGCTGTAAAATATGCTGTAATCTTTGCCAGGGATATGTTGTGCATTCCCTGGAGGTTTCTCAGCACTGAGGAACACTTCAGACTACTTAACAGTTTGTTCAGGCTTTGCCTTATAAGGCCTTTTAGCTCCAGCACAAGCGCATGACAGCCCCTCCAAGTGTCAGGCTGTTGGGAACAGATCACAGCAACAGTTTCTCCGCTCAGAGAGCCACATTTGTTGTCTGCCTTGACCTAGTGCCCTTCTAGCTCCTGTCCTGACAGGCAGCATAAAAATGGGGGCTTAGGGTAAAGGGTGGGAAGCACAAAAATTTATCTCTGCAGTCCTTACTGCAAAGACTGAATGACTTTGAATGCATTGATGTACTTTTGTGTTTTACACAGACATTGGTTACAGCTGTGGTGCCCTGGGAACATTGGTGGTCTACCACTTACACGCATTCTTCAGTGGTAAGGCACGGGATCTGCTGGTTTTAGGAGAAAGCTGGTTTTGCTGGTGAAGCTGAGAGCCATGAGTTAAAACTTGCTCTCAGTTCATTCCTGCTATGCAATTGCAATGGTAGCAGCAACTCTATATCAGGGCAGCAGAAACATTCCGTTTTTTCTATTCTCAGTGTGTCTGTGTCTTATTTTAGTAGCTCTGAAACATCAGGAGATTAGGCTAAAGTACTGAAATGGGGAATGCTAACCACTGAAAGCCGAGTATGCTTTGCTTTGACTTAAAATATCCTCTGGTTGAGTTATAAGCCATGGGAAACAGATACTTCTGGCAATTCAGGAGTACTCCCAGCCTCTCCTGCAGTCCCCATCAGCATTCCCATCGCAGCTTGGCCAGGCTGCATGTTGGCAGAAACCTCACTGGCCTTTGTAAGTGTTAGGAGTTGCAGGGAAAAGCAGCCCAATGAGGGCGTGACAGAGGGGGCAAAACAGCCAAGAACAGACCTTTGACCTCCTGCACCCCAGTCCCCTGTCAGAAGGCTATCCCATTTCCTGCAGGCAAAAACCCACTCCTTAAGCTCTACCCACGTCCAAGAACGCCTTCCACATTTCAAAAACCTACCAATGGTAGAAACTTCTACTAGATAGACTCAATAGTTGAGTAAATCCAGGCTGTCTGGGGCAAATCATGCAAAAGAGGATGCACAGAGATAGGGTTGTGTGACTTCAGTGGGACTACCATTTGAAGTTAATCTGTTCAAAGGCTCTGAAATAGAATTGTAACCTGCTTTGAGGGCAAAAGATACCAAGACCTACCTACCAATCAGTAGCCAGGATTTGTCACGACACAGTGCTTTATCTAGAGCCAAAAGATCACAATTTATTAAGCATTAAAACAGCAATAACCCCAGTATCCATGGACCTTAAGTTGCCCAGAGTTAGACTTTTCAGAAACAGAAAAAAGAACTATGTTGTATGTTGAGCTCCATATACTGATGGGCACATTCACATAAAAATCTGAGCTGCATTTGCTGATCTCCAAAACAAACTAACTTTTTATAGGGTTTGTTTTTTTTAAACCCACCTTTTAAGGACTTTTGAACCAATTTTACTTACAGTCCTATCTGATGTGGGCACTGCTGACAGGTTTTCCAGTTTCCTACTTGCAGCAATGCTGCATTTGACTCTCTGGCACTGTAGCAGCTGAAATTGCAGTTCACTCGAGGCAAACAAAACACAAGTTAATACTTACTGTGGAACCTCTAACACAAAAGCAACAGACTAAAATACTAGCACTGCTTGCTCTGAATCATCATTTTAATTTGACAATGCACGCCAGATCTCCAATCTAAAGGCAACCTCCGTTCTTCCTGCCATTTTTATACTATTAACTCGTTTTTCTCTGTGCACTCTTTGTTTCTCTTCAAAATATCAAGAAAGTTCCTTTTAGCTTGCATCTTTTTTCCTCTCTGCCTCACTCCAGAAGACTGTAAGCTACCCTTTGTTTCTGCAGCAGTGGGTTTTCTATGCTATTTGGGAAAACTGTGCTCAGATCGATTGCAGGAATGATTCTTATTACAGAATTTCACAGCTGGTACACTTTCAACGTGAGATGAGACAGGCAGCCTAGAATACTAAATCCAAACTCTGATAGCTGGATAACAACTGTAGTGAAAATGAGAAAAAAAAGGCTATTAACAAAGAAGCATTTTTTGGGGCACTGATTTGTGGGACTCCTTGCCATAATACTGCTGAGAGTCAGAACTAACTACCAATCAGTCAGCAGAGGACTAGAATCTTACGTTGATAACAAATGCAATGTGGTTTAAAACCAGTGTGTTTTGAAAGGGAAACCAAATCCGGAGTTGTTCATCATGCTGTGATTGTGAACTCCCAGGCGAATCTTTATTATTTTGAAGGTATTAGTAAGAGCGATTTCAAATATTTTTTTCAACCAAAAATAAAAATACATGACATAGTCTGTAAGTTTTTATGTATTATGAAATTTAACTAATCATCCTTTAACTAATCATCCTTCCTCAGCAGCCACAAAGGCAGCAGTCCCAGTACAACAGAGTTCATATTAAAAGAACAAGAAGACGAGAAGACAAGAAGACAGAAAAACACCTTCATGGAAGGATTATTTGAAACTCGTCAGTAGTGACATCTATGGGATGTCTGCTTATTGATCTACTCTACTCAATAAATTCATTTAACTTGTTTAGGTTAGAGTTTGTTTTACAAGTAGTGTTACTGACTCACAGATTTGGGGGGGGGCAGGGGATGGTGCGGGGAGGGGTGTTGGAAGAGAAATGGTGAAACTCCTAGACATATTTGAAATGTGAAAACTCAAAATACAACTTTAAATGTCCCTTCTTCCATATGGTCCCTGTTTTCTGAAAAGTGCCATCATCCTTAAATGGGACTCTCACGTCAACAAGGAGATACGTGCATTCGGTATAGCTGAATTGTGGCTTAGCAATTAATAAAATGTCAAGTGAAAGATCTATTGAAGATGTTGCTTGAAACAGACATGTCCAGGGCTCTTGTCACCTCATTGCCATCACACATCAGAATTGACATCTTCTGTGAATGTGTGTGCGTAGGTTTACGTAACTTGAAGTACACTGCAACAGCTATAAACACCATGCGACTGTCTGGCACTAGAATCAAGAAACACCTTTGTCTTTTGACAACTCTCAACTGGAAGTATTTTATCAGTCTTTAAAAAGTATATTTTTTTAAAATATACTTATCATTCTTTAAAAAGTCTATTTTTCCACTACAGGAACAGTGAAAATGTGGAGAAAATTAATTTGTTTGACTAGATCTCACGCAGCCACTCTCTGCATAGCTTCATTGGGTGCCCAAGCTGCAAATGTTGTTTTTCCCATAAAATTAGAAGACCAAATAAATGTGCCATCTAAAGAAATCAAGGAAAAATATAGAAAAAGGGAGATGATTTTTCTTTTCTGTGGGTGAAGAGTAGAAAATTATGTTGGATAACATCATGACAAAGAGACTCATTTTTTTCATTAGTTGTAGCTGTTTGTCTCTTTACAATTTAATAAGGAAAGCAAGGGTTCTCCACCATCCTTATGAAAGAGTTTTAGATTAGTGATGTGAAGAGTGGTCTGTGACAGAGGCAAGTGTCAGCTAAGGGATTTTTTCACTTCACTAATTGATTCAAACCTCCTAGAGGAAATCCGCAAGGTTCTAGTTCTGCACAAGAATAATTCAAGAAAAAATAGTCTTATATTGTTAAATTAACAACCTAACATGCTGCCTTCTTCTCCATTTGTGCAGGCAGCCCTGCTATGTGGTTACTATTATTTTAATGTATGATGAACAAGTACATAGAGCAAAGAGGTACAATAGGCTCTCTCAGGGTATGTGCCTGTTGTAAATCAGTTCCAGCCTCATAGAGAGCCTTTTTGTTTTCATTCCTGACACACCTAGCAGTAACTAACCTAACTACATGAGAACACTTCAGACCTTTTGGGAGAGGTCTGGATTTGTCATGAAGCTGAGGATACCCACAGCCTTGCTCCACATGTTATTCTCCAATACAGGAGACATAAAGCAGAGAAAGTTGGAGAAAGACGAAAAGCCTGTTTAAGTACTAAATTAAGATCTAACTGGAAGTTTTCAAAGTTAAAGCATTCAACATCTTCCCAAGTATCTTTATTTAAAAGGTTGGGTGACTGCTTAGTTTTGAAACAATAATGTCTTGTATTCTCTTCCAGATTTCAAACTTGGAATATGTGCAGAAGCTTAAAATGTAGACACATTGACAGGGAATTTCAAAGCAGTCTAGAAGGATTTAGAATCATTTTTCACTAAAATCAGAGGAAGACAATGTCAGTCATTAAGACTGCTTTAAATCAGCATTAAATTTCATCCTAGGAACTTCTAACTACTAGGTTTAATGAATACTGTCTCTTCTGAAAGCTACTTACCAAACAAGGCCTCTGTACATTAGAGGTGCAAAATATAAAGATGATTTACTAATTAGCTGCACACCCGAGATACCAGTTTAATGGTAATGTCGTCTTGAGTGAGGCTTGTATGTGGTATGCAATACAATGTAAAACAGTTCTGCAGCTTGTACCTTATAGCATTAAAGCATAAAATAATACCATTAGAGTGACATGAATAGGAAGTCAGTGGAACTAGCATTTTCCTCAGGAATTCTGATAAAGGTTTTTTCAGCATCTGCTGTCTGTAGTACTAGTCTTCGAAAAGCACTAGAGGGAATACTACCTTCTTACTGTGACCCAGACCAAGGAACCAGTGGGGGGATACCTTTCCCATGAAAGGGGCATGACAGTGTGCTTGTGTGCCTGTGACTGTAGCACTGGCAGTGTGACCACAGAAAAGGAACAGCCCTAATGATCCTTGGAAGAAATCATTTTCACATACAAAATGCAGGATCTTAACATAATACATACCTGTGTTCAAGGCGAAGTCTTGGCACTTTTTTGGCTGCCTCCAGCTGTTAAAAGCTTAATGAATTCCCTAGATAACAAAAGAAGTTGTATGTACTAATCTGGACATAGTGTAGACTGATCCAAAAATTCACATCAAACTTTCAGCCTGTGTCCAGAAAGTAGCCAGTTATTTTTGTCTCTTCTTTGTGACTCTCTGAAGTGGAGGCCAAAAGGCCAGGAGATTATTTCTGTGTGGAAGGTTTCCAGTTTTTGTCAGGTCAGAGGACCAGAAATGGGCTATTGTCTAAAAATACATAATTTGATTTGGTTTTTTGGTTGATTTACTTTTTGGGTTCTTTTTAGGGCTGGCACCACTGGCTAGCAGGCTCACTTGCTACATGACAGGAGTCTCTGGAGGATTTCAGAAAGATGGATTGTGATAAATAGACCTGACTCTGATCTGACTTACTCTTTCAAAGTACTGTTAAGGCCCCTTATTTGAATGGATGAATTTAACTCCTCTTCATCACAGACATGAAATAAAAATTCTAGCTCTTATGCTTCTATAATGTTCTGGAATTTAGGTGGGCTGGTTTAAATGCCCACTGTTAAATTACAGCCTTGATGCAGACAAGTTGTATGTACCTCTCTGGGCAGCCCCTCCACTGAGGAGGAAAGTAATGATGTCATAATTTTCCTAGCTATTTAACCTCAGCTGAAAGCTTGTCATTAACAAAAGCTGCCCTTGTAGACTGGAGTGGACTCCTCAAAACTTCTTTGGCGTTGCAAATTCAATGCCAATCCCATAGCCTTTCTTTTAGGAGTTTAAGGATAGGAGACAAAACTGAGAACGGTCTAAAGGATCTGGTAACAAAACGGTGTTTAAAAAGTAGGTATTAAGTTATATTATGGTCATATGTGGGGGAAAAAAAAGCAAAGGTCACACTGCGATCACAGCAGTAGTAAAAAAGAAATATTCAGATTCTGGCCCCAGTTACATTCTGGAGCACTCATTTATTTCCACCTTTCTACAGCTTTTGTCTTTTGGGCTTCAAACAACTTACTTATTTTCTTTACAATTTCACTTCTGAAGTAAAATCCAGTGTACTAACCCAAACCTCAGCAGTAAATATTTTTTGCATTTTTTAAGGGAATATCATCTCAGCTATGTACTATATGTGGAGCATGATCAGAAGGCACAAGAATAGAAATAAATACCACTAAAAGCAACTTTCGTGCTGCAGTCTGAGTTGTTTGAAAAGAGAGAGAGATGCCAGAACCTACAGGAACCAAGCTTTAGTTTTAAAATCCAAAGCCTAAAAATGTACACTTTTTCCTCTTTGCCTTGGCAGAATGAATAGCCAAGCCAGTTTCAAGGGGCTGGAGGGGCAAGAGCCTTCTCTCTATCAGCATTAAAGTTGTCAGGAACAATGAAACTCAATGCCACAAAATGTTTCAAATGGGGTGGATAACACAAGTCCTCGGGTACACACAATTCTCATAACAGCTACAGAGAACGCACAAGTAAGGGATGGTGACCTATTTTGGTGGCATCATTTTGCTGATAGAATTGAAATTCCAAAAAAATTCCCTTTTTAGTTGAACAGAGTTGTCCTATTCACAGATATGTCTCTATCCTGCACTGTAATACTGGCAGTACTACTTGTTTTCATCATTTCTCTCTGCCTCAGGTGGAAGTTGAATGTCAAGGGAGGCACTGAGAATAGAAAGTGGAAGGTAAGGACAAGTCAGGATTTTCTTTTTGTGTGATTTCAGAGACTAAAGGAATTTGGGAAAAGTTCCCTTACATTTCTCCTCTGTAGGTCATCCAATCCCACCCTGCTCTCCAGGAGCCGGGCTAGTGACAGAATCACAGAACCAACTAGATTGGAAAAGATGTTTGAGATTGTCAAGTCCCACCTCTGACCTAGCACTGCCCTGTCAACTAAAGCATGGCACTGAGTGCACGTCCAATCTTTTCTTAAACACCTCCAGGGACAGTGACTCCACCACCTCCCCGGGCAGTTCATTCCAATGCCCAACCACTCTTTCTATATAGATTTTTTTTCTACTGTCCAGCCTAAACCCCCCCTGGCACAGTTTAAGACTGTGTCCTCTCATCCTGTCACTGGCTGCCCACGAGAAGAGACTGACCCCCACCTGGCTGTACTTTCCTTTCAGGCAGTTGTAGAGAGTGATAAGGTCTCCCCTGACTCTCCTTTTCTCCTATTCTAGGCTAAATACCCCAAGCTCCCTGAGCTGCTCCTCATAGGACTTGTGCTCCAGACCCCTCACCAGCCTTGCTGCCCTTCTCTGGACACACTCCAGTATCTCAACATCCTTCCAAACTGGGGGGCCCAGCACTGGATGCAGAACTCAAGGTGCAGCCTCACCAGTGCCAAGCACAGGGGAAGAAGGACTTCCCTGGTCCTGCTGGCCACGCTACTCCTGACACAGGCCAGGATGCCATTGGCCTTCACGGCCATGTGAGCACACTGCTGGCTCATGTTCAGCCTGCTGCCAGTCAGTGCCCACGGGTCCCTTTCTGCCTGGCCACTGCCCAGCCACTCTGTCCCCAGCCTGTAGGGCTGCAGGCGTTGTTGTGGCCAAAGTGCAAGACCCAGCACCTGGTCTTGTTCATCCTCATATCGTTGGATATGGCCCCTGTCTCCAGCCTGTCCAGGTCCCTCTGCAGAGTTCTCCTACCCTCCAGCAGACCAATGCTCCCACCCAGCTTGGTGTCATCTGCAAATTTGCTGATGGTGGACTCAATCCCCTCACCCAAATCATTGATAAAGATGTTAAACAGGGCTGGGCCCAGCACTGATCCCTGGGGAACACCGCTGGTGAGCAGCCACCACCTGGTGCAGCACCATTTGCCTCCACTCTCTGGGCCTGGCCCTCCAGCCAGTTCTTAACCCAGCAAAGATGCCCCTGTCCAAGCCATGGGCTGCCAGCTTTTCCAGGAGAATGCTGTGGGAGACAGTGTCGAAGGCTTTGCTGAAGCCCAGGCAGACACATCCACAGCCTTCCCTGCATCCACCAGGCAGGTCACCTGGTCATAAAAGGAGATCAGGTTGGTCAGGCAGGACTGCCCCTCCTAAATCCTTGCTGGCTGGGTCTGATCCCCCAGCTGTCCTGTAGGTGCTGTGTGATCACTCTCAAGATGATCTGCTCCATAACCCTGCCAGGCACTGGGGTCAGGCTGACAGGCCTTTGTTTTCCAGATCCTGCAGCTGGGTAAGCAAGCTGCAGTGATAGCAGCCAGCACTGAAATCCCAAGAGGAGACAGGCTGCTTCTTCCACCTGGGAATCTTCAAATAACCCAGGTACCTGGAGAGGAAAAAAGGGAGAAAAGAGAATTGCATACATAATTTCTTCTTCTTCTTCCCTACTTCAAGGAAAGTCACAGCAAAGAGCATCTTCAAGGTTACTCATCTGGAGGCTTTGGCAGGGGATGCTCTGTGGCTCACTTCCTTAGTTACTGCCAAGGACATCAGTAGATGCCAAGTTACTGCAAGGTGTTGAATAAACTTCAGGCTAGCATGACGCTGTTTTAACAGGGTAGTGGGGCTGGCAGAAAAACAGGTCTCAGGAAAACAGTTGCTTAGCCCTCATTCCAGCCAAATCACCTACAAGCAACTGTTTGTGTACAACAAACATCATTTGGCCAGAAGCTTTCTGGTCCATGGAGTCTCTTGAGGGCCTCTACCACTCACAGCATCTGATAGTCTGTTGAGAGGAGGTGTCATGAAGCTGTTAGGACTACAGGGAGACCCTCTAGTCAGAGGACTTCTCAGTGCAACCTTCACATGTCTGCAGAATAAGACCAAGCAAACATGGAAAAACCTCACAGACTGCATTTATTAATAAATTATGGCTTACCTATTCATAAGCCTGATGTCTTGAGCAGATTTAAAACAAAGCCCTGTGCTCTAGCTTTTTATTTCTTACACAGTGCCATCTCCTGCTGTGCATGCTTCTACTCCATGTCTTGACAGCAAGTGGCAAACAGAAAAAAAAAAAAAGAAGAAAAAAGGGGAGAAGAAATAACTTCAGTTACTCTAAGTTTGATTAAAAAATTCTTTTCTATAAAGAAAGAATGATCTTTTGCCACTACCCTCTTGTTCAACTTCAGACAGATAACTTAGAGCTTTACCATTTGCATTTTCTAGGTGTGAAATGCTGTAAGGGGTAGAGGGGGGACTTCCAAGCCTCTGCTTGTCCTGTTCCACAGAGTGGTTTTTCCCACTAGCCTATACTGCCTGGGGGCTGTGCCCATGAAAATCCATGCAAGAGGGAATGGGAAATGAAGAAAGTGTACTGATGGTAGCATCTGCTACCCCACATACTTGGGTGTTCAACTTCTCACTTTCACCACTGCAAGTCATGAGTGACAATATATTGGGCACCTCCCTCCACCAGCCACACTGAGCGGGTGTGAAGGGCTTGGACAACAGTCCCCATCATACAGCCATCACTTACTGGGTTAATGTGTCCAGGCAGGGTGAAGACAACTGTTCTGGAGTGATGTCTCACTGGGGTGAGGGTCCCTGAGGTGCAACTCACAGCTGTGAATTCCAAGAGGCCCAAGCACAACCCCTGATGTTGTAGCCACTCCATACCCCCAGCAAGCTGCCTGAGTACAGGAGAGAGAAGGTCAGGAGGACACTTTTGTGTGGCAAGGCAGAGAGCTGCAATTAAAACCACAGATGGAGTAGTGTCTCCTGGAAGTTTCAGATGGTGCCACTGTCAGAAATTTTGAAGGGTATGTAGTGTGAGGCACAGTGTTTGAGGAAGTCCAAAAAACAAGCATGGGTGATGAGCTCAGGTATCTAAAAGTTTAGATGACCTTTTCATTCCTGAACTATTTTAATATAGCCAGACTTTGGTAAAGAAGGTAAAGAAAGATAATTAAAACCTCAGAATTTCAACTTAGATGATAATAATATGGTTCAAACATGCCATAGGCATGGATTCTTGACACTATTCAGGATGCCAGAACAGTGTTAGTGCAGCACAATGAAATATGTCGGCATGTGGTAATTTTAAGACCCAGAAGTATCTCCTCTTAAACAATCTGAAATGTAAATGTGAAGCCTGTTTTCCCTCCTTGCTCTGTGTTTTCTTGACAGCCACTGCCAGAATCCAACCAGTAACTTGTCACCTCAAAAATATATTGATGCATTTGCAATGGCTGAGGTGCTAATCCTGACCCTCACGTGTATGCACGTGCCTGCCTTACACAGTCTTCACGACAAACTCTGGTTTCTTAGACTAAGTCAGTCCTACCAACAGCCAGGATGGGAGGCCAAAGACTTCCTAAGGACAAGATCCCTGGCATCATGCAGAAGGGTTCTTATAGTATGCAGTGCAATGGCAAGAAAACAACCCAGTTGGCTTGACCATAACCAAACACAGATGATTTAAACTAGAACCTTTCCTAATCCAGTTCAGCTGCATGGCAAGGACAAGACCCTGATTTTCACTGCATAACTAAGCTGTCTCATTTAAAGTTCGGGCTACACATAGCTCAGAGTGCTTTCAGGATCTTCTCCAGCACTGAACAGGGGCTACAGATTGTTTCCTATACTCTTTTCCAAAGAAATGAAAATAAAAATCCGTTTTGCGTGGAAATGGGATGCAATTCACACATTATTAGGATTTAGCAGTTCTTGCTCTTTTAAAAATTACTGTGAAAATAATAGCTTTTGAACTGACATTTGAAGAAATAAAAGGGACATTTTTTCTTTCTTTCCATTTTTAGCTACTGAACATAGCATATTAAACCTACTCTTACCTACTCTTCTGGAATCTCCTTGCTCCTCCCTACACTCTCCATTCTCTCTTGTTTTACTATTGTCTTCAAAATTTGGAAATACCACTCTAGTCTCTTTCCCTAAAAGTAAGAAAAAAAAAAAAAAGCTTTAGGATTTAACAAAATTTCTTAATTTTTAAATTAAAGTCCCTTACCAACATAGCAAAACATTCTGGAAACAAAAATCCTAACCAATGTGGATGAAAAAAATGTTTAAAAATGGACTGGGTAATTGTTTTGTTTTGTTTTATTTAATACTGTCTTCACTAACTAAATGTCTATAGGGGCTGTCTGCTGCAGACTCCATCACGGTGTAGTAAATCACCTCATAGAGGTCACTTCACCTGGGTGTGGTCTGTGAACTGCCTCAGTAAAGTATTTCAGCCTCATTCCATCACAGGCTTCAAGCTATATGAGAGAAAGTTATATGTAGAGAAATACGTGGAGAAACTAGTGGCTATTACTATTGTAGGACTTCCAGCCTTTCCTCACTGCGTGTCATGAGCAAGAAACCGCTCTTCTGCAACCTCTATCGTTCCTGTTCCACAAAGAGTCAACAGAGCTGATCCATGTTTCCTCAGCAAACTGAACTGCAGAGGTGCACAGCCCTGCTGCATGTTTCATTGGGACCAGGAATGCTGCAGCACTCACTAGAACATACCCTGCTTATCCCTTTCCGGCAACAAGCACTGCAGTTAATTGGAGAGAGGATAAACAAAGGGGAAGTACAGTATCCAGCTCTGTATCTCGTAACTGAGATACTCACATCCATTTTTATATATGACTGTGTGGAATGTGCTTAAATATGTGCTTAAATGTCTTCCTGAGTGGATGTCATACGGAAGGAAAGAGGGGATGGCCCAAAGTGATGCATATTGCACGCAGCTTTGGAAACATGTAATGTGACTACAGGTTGTGGAATGAATAGGCTGCCCATTACAGCTCCAATAAGCACTGGGGTATAACCCTTGTCTTTGCTGGATATAGCCTGTAGCAGAATTCTTCCCCTGGGCAAGGCTTAACAGCAAAACATGAGAAGGGTATTGAAGGGATTTAATTGCATAGCTATCAAGCCTTAGTAGCAGTTGCCCATATATGTTCTCAAGACCACATGTGGGAGTAGAGATGTCTGGATCCTGTGTGATGGGATATTTCAAAACCAGCTGTAGTAATACAAGTAGCAATGCATGGACCTTTACATGGTGAAGGGAAACAAAAAAAGAGACTAAACAAGCTGAAAGGGACCAAACACGCTGAGAGGGCAGCTGCTATTCAATTACTTAAAGCTGGAAGACTGAAAAGAGTATCCCAGTTTCTAGCCACAATTGTTGCATTTCCCTTAGCTGTGAGCCCCCCAATACCCACTTACTAAGACTGCCTCACTTGGGATATGGCAATAAAACTTTGCCTTTTGGCCACAGTGACTACTGGAATTATATAATGTTTTGTGAGTTTTTATATGACAAATGATGTCTTTCACGGAGGCAAAGCTAAGCAAGAAGTCACTTTGACATGCTGTCACATGGCATGCACCAGTAACGAAAATGGGACCAGGAGGTGAAAACACTTGACAAAGTAGCTGCCTTGAAAAACAGCCTGCAGCAAGTAGCACGTCCTGGAAGTGGAGGTGAAGGCTGTCTGAGAGAGAAGACAGGGATGTAGAAAACTAAAATTCCAGGCTAGGTGGCCCTTCAAAGGGCAAGCACACGGGAAACAGGGTGACTTCCAGATCGCTTTCCTTCAAGATAGGGGAGTTTCTCTGTCTTAGCACCAAGAGGTTATTACATCAAAGTTATACGCTGCAAAATGCACTTCTGCTCCTCACGGCAGGGCAGCCCCACGATGTCATGGTCAGCCCCCACCCAGCTCTGCATCTGGCGTGGCGGCTGCCCTGGCTCGGAGACGCCCCTCCGCTGGGGCAGCCCCGTGCTCACCCGTGCAGCGGCACCCCATGGGACAGGGCTGGGAGAGAGTGGGGGGCTTCGCTGCTGTCTATGAGAAAAGGAAGCAAACAGACGATCATACAAGTAAAAATAAAAGTGTAAGGAGCTTGCAGGCAGAACCGAAGCCAGGCTTGAAATCGCGGGTACCCTTGTGATACCGGCTCAGGTGTCCCCTTACTTCCTCACCTGCCTCCTTCTCCTCTATTTGTAACAGTGGGTTCTTCGGAGAGTCTGTACACACAGCTTTGTCACTTTAATGTCTGATGTCAATACATGCAGTGCATGCGGGGCATGTGGACACCTTACCCCTCCCTCCCTCCCCATCCAGATGCTCTATGTCGCTTCTCTTAAGGGCTGCCCTGCAGCAGCAGCCTTTTGCAGCATGCCATGTTACCACTGCACTCACAAGTGTCTGTGCGGTTCCCCCAGCATCCGCGCTCTCCCTCCTCCTGGCAGCCCTGTCCTTTCCCTTATCCAAACCTGCTTCAGCTGGGGCTGCAGCCACCGCCTGCCTGCCCGCCTGCCGCAGCTCCCGCTCCCTGCGCCATGTGCCACCGTCCTTCCCTGCGCGCTGTGCTGCTCGCTAAGGACATGCTGTGGCACAGCTGTCTGCCTCCTCTGCTGCAGTCAGGCAGGTTGGTATTACCGTGCACGCTGCTGATGTCGAGCTCCTGTCGTGACCCAGCACCACATAGGAGGAGCAAATGAGCTGAGACGTCAACGCAAAAAATTATAGCCATGCGAGCTATCCCTCTGCTCAGCTGCTTGGAGAGTGCCTACATGGTTTGTGTGACAGCACCAGCACACAGAAGCAGCACTGAAATGCAGTTAGCAAGACAGCTGGGAGACAGGCAGCCAGGCAGGCACTGGTCCAGTGACTAAAATGATCGTACCGTGAGCCAGCCTGCAGTGCCTCCAAAAGTCGCTGATTGCTACACAGGAGCTCAGCTTTCCTTGCAATTACTCCAGTTTCCCCCCTGTGACTGCAGTCCGTTTTGATTTTGTTTGCCTTTTTGTTTCTCCCTCCCACCCACCGGTCTCCCTCTCTCCTCCCGTGTCCTTCTCTCCAGGATGGCGGAAGCAGAGTTGCACAAGGAAAGGCTCCAAGCCATAGCAGTAAGTCAGTTTCCTTTTACTTGCTCTTTTGTCCATAGCCGTGGGTTGTTGGAGGGAAGGGGGGATTCCAGCATAGTGGCTGGGAAGCGCCCGGAGTGCCTGGCTTTTGCGAAGTTGTGTGTGGAATTCCCTGTTCGGGAAATGAGTGGTTAAAATCTGCTTTGCGGGATTTGGCGGAGAAAGAGGGCTCTGAGGAAGAGCGTTGAGCTGACACGTGCAGAAAGAAAAATGTGAATGTACAGTGGCATGCTTAAAAGATTGATGATAGAGAAGAAAAGGAATAAATGGGGAGGAGGGGAGATTGCAGGAGAAAATCAGTACTCTGCTGAATATATATTTTTTCACAGTTGGAGGTTTTGCTTAGCTGATGAAAAAGTCAAGCAAAATGATCTGCTGCAGGATGGCTTTTAGTGCAGAAAATAATTGTTATATTCCTAATTTTAAGACAATCGAACACAGGCACTGCATTATCAAAATTGTGTAATTGTTTGATCTACTAGTTAAACTGTCACCTCAGCTCCATAGCTTGGGCTGCTGAGCACATGATTTCAGACAAATTCCCTGCTGAGCTGCATCATGCCAGGGGTAAAATCTAGGCAGGATTGAGCCCGATTTTAGTTATAACTCTTGTTTTCACATTTAGTAGAGTAATTTGGCTTGAGCCATGAGCTCAGCTGGTGCAGACCTCAGAGAAACGTGGGTGGAGACACCTGGTGAGGAAGGGGCCTGGGTGTTGAGGATCCACCGTCATCCTGGCATACAGAAACTGCCAGCTCATCCTGTAGCATGTCACAGGCACCGTGTCAAAAGGCCTGTGTTTCTGTGGGCACTGCCAGCCGGACAGCCCCATACAGCCTGCCCTTGTTCAAGTAACACCCAGCTCTTCTTCCCCATGGCTGAGACATTGATGCAGCTGTGCCAGTCCCAGACAGATGGCACAGTCCGTGCTGGGGACCACACACCTGGAGGTCTGAAGGGAAACAGAAGACAGCAGAGCCCGCATGGATTTTAAGTTTTCTTTCCCAGTTGCCCCAGTGATCAACAGATGCTACATTTTTCTGTAGCTGGCACAGGTTACAGATTTCTTTTGTAGTGTAACAGGAATGGCTGCCGCTGCTTCTGCTGCTGTTCCAAGGTATTTTTCTGAAGTCCACTATTCTGATGATAGGTCCATGGACATTTAAAATAACCAGATTTAAAAGAAGTAGATATGGGATTTTTCTCTCTAAAATATTAACTGTAAAAGAGCAAATGGTACCATTTGATATGGGGAGGGAAGAAGCTGTAACCATTTAATTTTCAGGCAGTAGAAAGCAGATGCATATTTTTAAGCTGGTTCTCAGTTTTCTATCAACATAGGCATTGCCATATCTCAAGTGGAAACACCAGGAATGTTCCCCCAGAGGCAAACCTCACCGCTGCCTGTAATTTGGGACTCCTTTATGGCAAAACTGTACTGCAGAGCTGCTCCGTGCTTTGCTGCAGTGCATAGCTCTGAAACATTTCTGTCTCCACATTAAAAAAACAAAAGCTTTATATTATTGTTGTTTCTTTTGACTGCTATATAATAAAACACCAGACAGCACTCATTTCCTCATGATGTCCTGGAATCTGTCATCAAAGTAGATCAGGTGCTCTGGTTCTTAGTGCCCTGCATTTCACACCAGTGAGGCCATTATGGATTTAATATTATCACCTGGTGTATTGCAGCTTTTACAGCAGGTTTGTGCTGGCATAGTAGAAGGCCTTGAGAGTCTGAACCTTCAGTTTCTATACATATTTCCTTTTTGGTTTCTATTTCTGTTAATAAATAAAATGTAGTAAGCAATGTTTGCAGTTAATTGGATTGAAAGAATTTTACTTCAGCATCAAAAATATTCAGCCTTATTTTAAGTGTTATGCGGGTCCATGAACCAACTTGTTTGCTTACCACCCTGCAGAGCAACAGGTTTTCCATATAATCTTGTTAGGTGACTTTTCTCCTATGCTTGGGCTGCTGCAAATGTTTGTCAGAATGCAGAGAAGTTAAGCATAAGTTTTGCTCCATCAGACTGAGTGACATTACACAAGTTAGGCTTTTCCCTCCTGCCACTGGCTGGCTAAAATAAGGTCAGTTCTCAAGCGTTGTTGTATGGCCTTTCCCAGAAGAAGAAAGAACTGGCATTTCAGTTCAGCTTGGTGTTTCATCTGTTTGAACACACTGCAGTATCCCTTTGAGATGAGCAGAAGCTTACTCCAGCATTCTGCAATCACGCTGGCTGAATGCTAGACTTACAGAAATAAATCCACTTACCACTGGGTTCTCTACACACTGTTCTCTGTACATTCGCTTCTATAATCACCATGGTAAATGAGTTTGCTGGGAAATGTGCAGAGTAAATTTTAAGTGTGTATCACTGAATATTTAAAGAAAACAAATCCAAAAATAGAAATATGAACTTTAACACCAGAAAGCTGACTGGTTTTGAAGTATTTGATTTTATACTTTGTTACCTTGACTTATCACAGTTTTAATATATGCCTCTCTGGAACAGAGGCAAGTGTCATGGGAAGAGGAAAAGAAGGAGTCTACTGTTAGGACATTAATCTAAACCTCAGCGAATGGGAGTTAGCCACTTGTTTTGTCTGCAGCAAGTACTTAGCCTCTCTGTGCATTCATGTTCTATCTGTAAACTGTGAATAATTGACTTTGCCCTTGTCTTAGGGAGCTGTTAGGGGTGCATGCAAGATTGAGCTGTACTTGGATGCCATGGTTTACCAGGGCAAGAAATATCTAAATAAGTCTTTGAAAAATGGAATTTGTGATTCAAAGACCAGAGAAGCTTCAAATGTGTATGTTTTAGTGCCATTGAAATGCTTAAGCTGTGATTTTCAGATCTTTGCGACGTGCCTAAAACTCACTCACTGACTATGGCAAGACTCAGAGCACTGTGCAAATCTGGTTTGAGAAGCAGGAAGATGTGAGAGAACTGCTAAAAAGTGGAACCTAGTTCTCTCTGCTTCGGGGGAAGACATAAACTTTGTGTCGTGGAGAGGTTCTATGATGACTAGGAGCGTTTAGTTTTCTGATCCTTACTTGAGCAGAGGTCACATCACATCTTCCAACTTGGATGTGTGCTATGGATACTGGTAAATTTTTCTGCCATGACACACTGCTCTTAGCATCTGTCTGAGCCTGAATCACCACAGCATCCATCTGCTGTTCTACCAGCAAGGGAGCTGAGTGGTCCCCACTCTTAATACTGTAGGGAGATGCCTTCAGGAAGCATACAAGACGTTAAAAGAAGAGGTCTGAAGCAATCTTCTCTCTGAGCTTGTTCCTGTATAGAGCACTTTAGTGTTTGCGTCTGCTTGTTTCCTGAAGGTGATTGGTGGGTAAAATTCTGTGTGAAAAAGGAAGCATTTTTGTGGCTTTAAAAAATATGCTGGCTGCAAGTTGCTCAGAAGTTGGGAATGTACATAGTCCCAGACTCAGTGGCCTGGGGACAGGTGAGCTGACTTAATTTTTCCTATTTTGGATAAATAACATGTGTGACCCCAAAATTTGTTATTTGGCCCCTTATCTCTTAGTGTAGAGAGCCCCACAAGATAGTGATCTAAACATAGACAAGCATTTACAAAACCTAAGTATTTTCTGTCCCCTTTCTAGCAATCACAAAGCTGGGAAGTAGGGTGTTGAGTACCAATTGGTGCATTTGGGATATGAATGCACATATGATGCAATGAACTTGTGTTACCCATGCCTCAAGTGGATTAAATGCAATCATTGAGGGGTAGCACTGAGGAGAAATTGTCAACTAAAGCAACAACCAGCACAGGAGTTGGAGGAGGTTTCCAGGTTCAAGAGATGTCCAGCCTACAGATTCAAGTGGGGAACTACTATACTGATTCCTCAGGAGATAAAAACAACAGCCATGATGGTCCCTTACTTAAAAATGCCCAGCTCAGAGAACCAGTAGCTCAATTATAGTATCACTGACACTCAATTAGCCTCACCAAAGATACCTCCTGTCAAGCAAGGCCATTCTTGCTTTTTCTATATTGAGCTGAATCTAACATTACTTAGATGTCCTGAGGGGGTTGACCTACTACAGCAGGACAGTGGGGGTTGAAAATAGCCCCCTCCTGTATCAGTGCGGTCTGCCTTACATGGATTAAGGACTGGCTTTCTGACAGGTCTTAAAAAGTTGCTGTTTGTGAGGGAGACTGCTGTTCCTTGAGAGCAAAGGCGCAAGAGAACTTACAGGAAGCAGCTTTTCAAGATTTGAAGGCATTCCCTAGTTGTAATTTGATACAAATGAACATTGCTGGTGTGCAGGTAACATAAGGAGTGGTGGAGGAGCTGGATATACTACATCAAGAGAGCAAGATTGATTATTTGGTAAACTGGATCTTCCATTTAAAGAAGTACTTCACACCTATATACAGCAGGCATTAAAAGAGGGCAGTATGGGTTTGTGCATCCAGATTTAAGGTAGTATGGGGCTGGCACCAGGGCTCTGCAGTCTGAGCAGTGCTGCCTTTCACATGGAACGAGAGCTAGCGTGGGAGGTAGTACAACAGGGGCAAGGAGGGGGATACTTGTCCTGCACAGGAGATGAGTTTCACACCAGTTAAAACTATGCCAGATGAGATTTGGAAGTCCTCCCAAACAGGAGCTAGGTCCATTCATGTTTACATATAGCACTGCACTAATTTCTCAATAGGTGTTTGAGAATACTAATACAATTAGAATAGTAATAAAATATTTTGGAAAGACAGTACTGGTATAGTTTCAGTATCACAGTTGCTGGCAAGCTAATCATTCTGTATTTCTGCATTGGACACTCAACAACTGCAGTGAAGATAACTTGATGTCCATAGATTTCAGAAAATTTATTGACAGAAAAGCCAGCATCCCTTCTGCCTCTTCCCATCCTCCCCTTCCCTCCCAATAGCTATTACTCCACACAATGAAAACCCATGACTAGTACATACCCAGGGTCATTTTACTGTAACACTGCTCCACAATTTTTATGAGTCCTTCCAGAGATCACTGTCATGAAAATTAGAAACTTGTGTTGAGGATCACCTCAAAAGATGTGGCAAATTCATTTAATCAACAGTTTGCTTTTGCTGTGATAGCTTAATACACTAGTTTCCAATGCCTTCATTTAGGAAGTAATGCTTTTGTCCTCAAAGTTAAGCATGGGATCAAATCCCATGTTGTCTGAATCCAGTTGTCTTCAGACCTAAAGACTGCAGGGAAAAATAAAAATGCAGCAAGATTTGGTAGAAGTAAGCCAGCTGTGACTTTTCTGCTTGGAAAATAGGTGAGTGAGAAGAATCTGCAGAAGGTGTAAGTGTTGTGGAGAGAGAGGATAAGTAAATACTACTTAGATGCTTTGGCACAAGGATCAGTAGGTATCTAAGGAAGGTAACAGTTGTGGACAAAACAAACCCAAAAAAATGTTCTCCTTGTAATGAGTTGTTAAGCTGTAGAGCCCCATTCTCCAGGATGTGGTGGATGCTGAAGAGTGCACTTGGGCTTGAGAACAAACCAGGTATGCTCATGGAAGTGGAATCCATAAAGGACTTTCTCATTAGAAGCAATTTTTGAGTTGCAAATTACTAGAGGCTGGCAGAGAAGATTTTTATCTGTTTACCATGCTCCTGGTTCAACTTTAGGCACTGTGAAGCATGGGTTAGATGTGCTGATGAAGTGCAGCCATCCTATGTACTCAAACACATTCCTGGAGCAACCAAATCTTGAAGTTTTGACACTAGAGAAAGCCCCTTTTGCAATACCCATTTGAATTCAAACTCATTCAGTATTGCTACATAGTTTAATCCAATTTTCCCGTTCCCATTTTCCCCCTCATTGTCTTATTTGCTCTTATCATATTTATCATATCATATTTATCATAGCTTACTTATCATATTTATGGCCCTGATTAATCACAGCCATTCCTCTGCCATCTCATTCCTCAGTGGTCCCAACATCCAATTACCTGAAACAGAAAAAAAATCCTCCTGTAGCTGTAGCTCTTCTCCTTTTACATTCTGAGCTAAAAGACTTGGGGACTAGTGAGACCTTACCATAATTCCAGAGTACTCTGGTGAGGAAGACCTGGCAGAGTTGAGTCTGCATCCTGCTGCAAATATTTCCAGGGATGGGTTCAGCAGGAGCAAACTAGGGGGTTAGCACACACTAAATCTAAATTAGATCTGTATCGTGAGCATGACACGAATCTGTGAGATCCCTGTGAACCTCAGTGCAAATCAGCCAGAGGAGAGAAATTATGTTCGCATTGCTGTAAAGGATGAAGAGAGGTTTCCCTGCACACGGATCTGCAACCCTACCCTGGACTGCAGCAATACCATGAGTCAGCTTCATGGCAGGCCTCACACAGAGAAATACATGCAAGCACAGTTCTATCTTGCCTTTACTTTTGTAGTATATAAAGCACTGGGAGTTCATGCACAGCATATGAAATGTTACAGCCTTTGCCTATTCTAAGCCAAAAGTCAAGCAAAAATGCCTAAAGTATCTGGAAACTAAAATTACCTTCTCAAGTTTTATCTGTATTTTTGCTTTAGGAATGTTTAGATGACAGCAAGAGAAGCAGAATTATGACGAAAAAATATTTGTGTCAAAGTATCAGTGAAAACTAGGTAGAAGACTAGAGAAACCAGAAACCAACTTGCTCTGAGAAATTTCTAGACAGTTTCCAGACTTACCCAAACTCAACTGTTTAAATTTAGAATTGTTTCCACAGCACATTCCTACCCCTTAACACATCACCAACATCTCTTGAGCACAGGCAAGAAAGCTGAGATACTGGATTTTGTTTTGTGCCTTTCAAATTATATTTTGAAAAAGAAGTTGAAAATAGGTGAAAAGGTTTTGTGATTTTGTTGTTGTTGTTAAGTCTCTGGTTAAATAAAATAGTTGTGAAAGATCTACATTTTTGGATACTACTGAACAGCTCTAGCCTGGAGTGTAACTTCAAGGACAGATTTCCTGTACTGTGGTATTAGTGGGGTAGCTGTTAGTCTGAAGCCAGACTGTGGGATTTACATGCCATTCTTAAAGTAATGGATAGCTGGGTAGCTAGGATGAAGGTGGGTAGGCCTAGAAGGGATGGCACAGAGACACTCAGCCTCTCCTTGAGCAGTCCTGCTCTTTCAGGAATCACTCCTTGTATCCAACTCCTTACATGCTTTACAAACGTTGTTTTATTCTTGCACAGAATGAAGTGTATCCTTCTTGCAAAGGACAGTCACCAGCAAGAGGGTTCATCTGCCAAGTGTATTTGGGAGAGTATTGGACTATGCATCTCTAGTAAATTATTAATTACTACCTTGCCTTCTCTCAAAGGGCACATGAGCGTGTGCTGAAGGCACTGGTTGGACTGAGGATGCCTTTCAGAAGCAGGGCTTGGAACCAAAGGGATGCTACACCTGCCTCTGTCCCTAATTTCCTAGAGCAGAAAAGAATTTTCTGTTGCAAATTCTGATCACGGAAAGCCATGTGGTTGCAAGGGTTAACATCACCAAACAAGTGGGGTGGCAGTGAAATAGGTATGGCTTTTTGGCAATCGCACACCAGACCTGTGTAGTTCTTGACACACAGATGCTTTTTGTTACTTAGCTGACTTCCAGAGAGGTTAGATGCTGGAGGCGTGTAAAGCTTTCTTCCTCTTCGCCAGTAAAAACAAATGCTCTCTGTGCACAAAAAAAAGGCCAGCAACCAATGCAGTTTGGAGTGCTCTTTTTGGAAGGAGACAGACCTGCCCTCATCTATGAGTTGCTGCCCCTTCCAGACACACAGAGCTCAGGTTGTTGATTTAGGCAGTACTCAGACTGTTTTAATTTGAGCTGCCAGGATAATTTATCAGGATCCACAGACAACAATCAGCAGGGTGGGGCTCAGCCCCTCTGCAGTTCCTAATAATAGCAGTCCCTGGCAATCAGCTGGAGGTTTGGGACGGCAGAGATGTGTTCCGATATTTCCAAAAAATTACATACCTTGAAAGAAAGCCTTCATTTTACCAGCAGAGAACCAAATAAAAGGCACTTTCCAGCTTTTTGGGGCTATGTCATTGACAGCTTCTCTGCTTCAGCCATGTTCCTTTGCCATGCAGAGTTGCAAGCAGCACTGCAGTAGAGGGAAGTAACCTGGTCAACTAATGGCTGAAGAGACCCTTTTAAGAGGCTGACTGTTGCAGACAGAAATTGGAAGCCAGGTTGCTGTGTAATTTATTGCTGGAGGAGGGAGAGCTGAGCAACCCGTGGGGCTGGCTGCAGTCGCACAGCTGCAGTCTCGTTACGGCACAGCAGCAGCAGGAGAGAGCGCAGGGCTGAGATGGCTCAGAGTGGGTGTGAGTGCCTGGCCATTAATTAACCAGCTGGGTGCCACTGTGGGATGACCGGCCTGTCCCGGAGGGAAAGGGTATACAAGCACGTACACACCCCCTCCCTGTTAACCTCTCGTGGAACACCTCTGCTCTTCGCCACGTGCCAGGTCCTTGGAAAAGATCCTGCTGACAACCATGGGTTTTTAAGGATCCCTAGTCTTCCAACTGTTTCCCATTTGGAGCATAAAGCAAGCATTTGGCATCCAAGGTGTCACTAAATTTACGATAACTGCAGCACAGGGGACTGGATTGTCTCATGTGCTGGCATTGGTACAAAACTGCTGTCTTGAATGTGTTGGCCAGTTCCGGCAGCTCTGTGCAGATAGTGTTTGAGAGTTAATCCCTTATCTCTTTTGAATCCTTAAGTACATTGACATAAAAAGTAAGGCTCAGTTGTTAGTCATGTATTTTTTCTTAATAAAAACAAGCATATGCAAGCACTTGCTGCATGTTAGTGAAATAGGCTCCAGCAGAAGTCTGATTCAGCATTAAAAGCTGCATCTTTAAGACTGCTCCTTGTGGTAGGGATACCTGCTGTATTAGGAATGTGCATAAACTCATCCCAGCATCACCGAGATCTTACCAAATTGTTCTGGTTAAGGAAGTAACTTCTAACCAGATAGGAAAAAAAATCTATAGTTTTTAAAAAATAAAATAAAGAGCAGCCTAAATGTAACACTTTTAAGAACTGTGTCCCTGAATCAGTAAAACACTGGGAAGTACTGGTTGTTTGTAGTCAATTTACAGTTGTCATTGCTGAAGTTTCAAAATGTACAAGATTTAGACTAAAATAAGATATAAAGTATAGTGTATAGACTGTATAGGATGTCTGAAACTCATCTGTGAAGTAAAGACCTGTTCACACTTTTCATGCTTTAGCTTTAGATTATCAGATTGCCAACTTCCTGGGTGCCTGAGGAAAAATAATAGAATTGAAGTGGTTTATGAGTATTCTTTTCCTTATCATGTGTGGCATTGCTTATGATGCTGATCCCAGATTTTGGTGAAACTGATGACACCGACCTCCTCCTCTGTGAATTTTTCAGTAATTCACAGTATTGCAGGAGAGTTGTTCCAGAATCAATAGAGCTTACAATGTAGGCAACTCTTTACATTTTTTTTCCCTGGGCTTTTAATATGATGTAATAATTCATAATTCTGAAGACAGGAGTTGTTCTAAAGATCTTTTCACTTCTGAATGGAGCAGACGGAAAATCCTGCTGAACTGAAGAAACCTAGTAGGAGTTGACTTTTACAACTCTGCCGCAAATCTCAGAGGATTTCAGAGGTGAATTTCCCTCTGGATTTGGCCCCTGTATCTCAAGACTACACTGTCTGCAAACTCACTGCCCATGAAAGCAGCCCTGAAACACAGATCTAAGGAAAAAAACACTGGTATTTTGGTGGTCCAAGTATCTACAGCTACAGTTTCTGCTACATTTTGGTCTGTTACATTTTAGGGCAAGCCTCCATCCTGGCTTAAACATACAGGAAAACAAAAATAGTCTTTGGTCTCTGTTAGTTTGAAAACACATGCTCATTGGTAAAATAAATCCAATTTACATTGAAGTGGATAATATTAACCACGTGACTGTGGGCAAGTCATAGGTGACTGGTGGAAAGGTGGTGAAGTGGTTATATACTGTTACTATCTGTATGGATTGGAGAGTGGTTTGACCAAGCTCATCTGTATGCCACTGAAGTGATAAAGAGAGTTTAAAATGATACTGGCATATTACCTTTTTCACATGATGTCTTCAAAACAAGGATTCTTACCACCTAGTACTTAACAACTGCTGACTAACATTTCTGAAGAAAGAGTGATAGTGGATAATGCTGTGAACAGTATTCAGCAGCCTCATCTATCATGGAAAAGGCATTGTGTGTATATATATGTGTATATACATACAAATACACACATGAAATGTTGGTATATATATTCTGGAATGCTGTTTGTTAGGCATGTGGAATGGTGTTTTGGTCAGACCCATGCTGGGTGTTAGTCTCCAAGAAATCCATGGGCAGAAGGGAGAAGAGTCCAAGAGAGTCAGGAATGATCCGAAGTGGAAGAAAATTACTGCTGAGGCAAGACAGAATTGTCTGGCCTGGTGAAGAAAATACCGAGGTTTAGCTGATCTTTCTTAAGGGTAGAAAAACCTTCTGCATTCCTTTGAGAGTGGATCACCAGTATTTTTGCTTATTCTCAGATGTTTCTCAGTCAACCGATGATTACTATTCTGAGTATAAAGGGTTCCTCTGCAGCCAGTCAGTTTCCTTGCAATGCCAAGCATAGTCCTTCCCTGAGATTTGGCAGCATACAAACAGTATGGATGCTTGCAGACCCAGAAGAGCAATTTAACCCAACTGCAGTGGCAGAAATCTGAAGCTGGGTTGGTTTACTTCGCATTTTGAATAGGCTAAGTGTGTGAGTAGTCAGGCGCTGGAATTCAGCTATGTTGGGTAACCTGATCATGTTTGAGAACATAAGATTACCTTTCTTCCTGTAGGAGAACCACCAGTCCCTATTCTCTTCTGCAGCAGGACCGTATTCTGCTTCCAATCAAGTTTATAGGAATTCTGCTGCTATTTTCTGTGGTGAGCAGGAACAGACCCATAGTATCCCCATAAGTATTCACACAATTTCTAACTCTATCATCACAAAAAATGCCAGGTCTGTGCCAATTCAGACGTGTAAATCAGACTTTCCAGGACGAAGTATAAGGATGAGGATGAATAGAGAAAATGAGATTCATTATTTGTCTAAACTTAAGAGTTGCATCCTTTGCCCTTTGTCAAATGCTCATATCAGCAGTACAGAGGCACAGTTAGAAAGTGCCTAAACTCACCTATTGAAAGTTCAGCTTTTTATGTAAAAAAAAATATACTGGATTTTAAATTCCTTATGTTCTTGTTCACCCACAGGAGAAAGGCAGTTTTGACAGCTTGGTTCTTATAATACCCACTGGTCTTGACTTCTTCCCTTTTAATGTTACCTAGAGTGCAGATATACCTTTGCTGGAATAAGCTTCCCATGCTTTAACTGTGCTTTGCAAGGAGCTGCTTTTTCAGTACAATCTTTTTCAACAGAAGTTTTTTCTCTTGGTAGAAATGTTACAAATGGGAGCAGGGGGCAGGGGGGTTTGGAATAAAGAAAAAAAATTACAGTAATGATAGTACTGTCTGTTTTTTCTGTTCAGGCAGAGGGGAGAGAAAAAATTTTAAAAGAGGAGATATTTTCAGCTTTAGTGAAACCATGTTTGTGGTTTCTTTGTTAATCCTGGAAGGTGTAAACTGTCGAGGCTCAGCAAGCTGAAATTTCCCTAAGGCTCTAGCCTAAAATCAAAGGGGATGAGAACCCTACCCTTCAGCTTGTGTAAGCAGAATGAAAGTATCAATACTCTGATTGAATTTTGTTGTTTTCCTTTTTATCCAACCCAAACTGTCTTTGAGTTGCCTTTGCAAAACAATGCAAAACTTTGCACTGAAACTTTGGAGCCAGTCCTTAGGACCTGTTCGGGGGCTTGAAAACAAATAGTGCATAATTTGTAGGGCAAATAAATTGTCAAAGGCTTCTAGACAGCTCAACTTCAGGCAAATTTCTTTGTGGCTACACCTTGACCTGTATGTGCAGAAAGCCTTTCAGCATGCATTAAGGTAAAGCAACAGGTTCTCAGATTGTAACATCTGTACAGGTTTATCTTTATTCCTGTGTTTTAAGACAGCTCGCATCATATTTAAGAAACTGATCAGAGAGAGCCTTCACTGCTGATGTGCAGTTAATATTGCACTCCATTTCAAACTTTGTCCTTTTTCAGCAGAATTTTTTATCTCAATAAAGCCCCACTTAAATAATGAACAATAAGCAGCTGGTTTGCTTGTGGATATACTGCTGAAGCATTACATGTTTCCAGATGCAATCCAGAATTGCAGGTATTGGGTCCTTAATAAAGGTGGCAAAGCTGGTGACAGCCTCTTACTGTGTTGTAACAGAAATTACCTCCTGAGTTGTACAGTGTTACAACTATTACATTGGGGTGTGACTTAAAAACCCCACTCCTTCTTTCCAGACCAGTTCTTCTCCCTTTAACAAACAAACTAAACAAAACAGTCTTTTGGCTATCTGAGAAATAGCAACAGTGGGTTTGGCTGGTCCCAGAGTTGAGCTTTTTTCTACTGTGAAGTGCATCACTTTCCAAAAAGTTACTGTGTAACTGGCATTCAGCTTTCAAATTTTATTGTCTTTCAGAAGTTAATGTAGAATATCTCCTCTACAAAATATTGGAAATATTTTCCTTGGTTAAAAGACATTAAAAAAAAAATTACGATCATTTGGAACATATCTAAGTCGTACACTGAAGTACCTACATCTGTACAAAGATGCACATCTGGCTTTTAGGTCCGCTAGGTATCCAAAACATGTCCTCATTGTAACAAATCAGATTACTGGAAGGGATGTACAACAGCTATCAAAGGTAATGGAAACAAGCTGGTGTTGGGGGAAGATGAAACAGGAAAGCCTTATAAATATGATTGCCTGACAAAAGACTTTGGGAATATGAAAACTACAGGCGACATCGAAATGAAAGCCACTTTTGAAATACCAAATCTTAGTTACTGAACAACTGGAAAACAATGGTATGGCCACTGAAGATAATCCCCTCTTGATTGAACAATACCCTCTGCTTGCAGGCAGGTCCAAGGGTCAGAGCAGACCCTACTAGCTCAGCAGAAGGGGTCCAAAGAGTAGTTTTTAGAAGTTAAGATGTAACACTCTATGGTAATATAAGAACTCTTATAGGCTGTATGTAAATGCTATAGAATTTGTATCTTGTATTAGATTGGTTAGTGACAATTAGAATATTCAGTACAGAAGATGATTTATTGTATTGTAACCAGGACTTCAGACACTCTTACTTTCTCTTACACACTCTTACTACTTCTTCTTCACTCTCATTCCTCTCGCTCTCCCTCTCTCTTTACTTACCCGCTTACTCTCTTGCTCTCCTGGGCCTGCTCAGAGCTGAGTCTGGCAGCTCTAAGCAGTGCCCCTGTACCCACACCCTTTGCAATAAACCGCATGTTCCAAGATCTGACTTCAGAGATCTCTCGTCTCCGTCCGTCCCGACCGTCCGACCCCCCAGAGCTCCCACAGTCGGCAACTTGCTCCAAGATCAGCAGCTGAGGGAAGCAGAGAGCAGTTAGGGTGAGCACAGCTGCCTCTGCACTGTACTGGGGTGTATGAGCTCCCCATCTGACTCAAAAATACATGCCAAAGAGCCTTACTCAGTAAACTCAGCATGAAGTCTAAACTTTTGTTTCAGAAAGGAGGCAATACAGTTGTTTATTATTCTCTTTAGTGTCCTTATTCAGACATCTTTTTCCAACCGACCACCATCACAAACTTGAGTTGTTACTTTATTTTTTTTTTCTGTTGTTCTGACAAGGACTAGCTATTTATCCACTTTTTCCCTGATATATGAGTAAGAGCAATATTGTCAAAAGTATCCAGTAACTCTTGACACTCAGCCTGAGACTTTTCAAAGCCTGCTTTTTCAGAAGATAAGTTGTTGTGTAATCCTTAAATACCTCTTGTATTAATCTGAAAGACATTGTGAAACTTTAGTGCATCTGACTTCTGCATCTGCTGGAAATCCAAAGCAAATCTTCATTGTGACAGTTTTACAAGTGGCAAATTGAACAACAGCACACAGTTTGTGATAGGAAGAACTTGCACCTACTTACCCTTTTAATATTGATTGCATCCTTGGTCTTCATGCTTTTAAATCAATATTTATTTGTTTCAGTTTCTCCTTTAAAACACAGATAAAAGGAAGGACAGAAACAAAATCTACTCGGTAGTAAGGAATACAAGGCATGCCATTGGAGGCAACAAAAAGAAACCCATGGAAAAAAACCCATCAAAACCCCATCTCTAACAGTTTTTGTTTGTCACTGAGTTACAGTTTTTTTATACCACCTGATCTTGTGGCCCTGTTCTTCCCTACAAAATGTGGATTGTGATACTGTGGCACAGAAGCAGTGTGAAAGCCATCTACATCAAGTCTAAATGGTGCTTTGAAGATGGAATTTGAGGCACAAGTGCTTCCCAGAGCTTTATTATTCTGTCTCCAGCAGTTGATGAAGCTTGATGCTATAAAGGAGGCAAAGAAAACCCCATTAAACACCTCCTGAATAGTTTCAGAGTATTTTTTTTTCTGTTTTGGCAGTGGGGAAGATGAGTCTCTATTGTCCATTACTGGCATTAGAGCAGAGCCAGCTGAGGTCTACACCCTGTTGTGCCAGCAAAACAGTGAACATGTGCCTAGTGTTGGCCTCCAAAAGAGCACAGAGTAAGGAAGATGAGAAATGAGCACAAAAAGGTGAAATTATTTACCCAAAATATTCAGGAAGCTGAACCTTCTTTTTACTCACCCAGTGGCAGGCTCCACACTGAACCCCACTGTCCATGTCCTCATTAATTGCTGTGGTCAAAGGTTCCCATCCTAGACTGAAACACACACTCCACTGATCTGCTTCTGTTTTGGATGCTGAGAGATTGTATGTGGGCACAGGGGTCTTGTCCTACCTCTCTTCTCTGCAGGATGCTCTGATCCTTTAGTGCCCAAGATCTCCACCACCTCCACAGGCCATGCCAGCAAGGCCTTCAGCAGAGCATCTTCTGTAGAGCTTTCATGCATTTTGGTTAGCTGGCATTAATAGACTGTCTTCCTACATGTGCCGAAGTGCTGCTCCTCAGCCATCGTGTATATTCTGTGACTGCAGCGTGTGTTATCAATTAACCCATCAGTTTTCTTCCTTACTACCATCGTGCATGCGAGCAGCCATACCAATAACACACTTTCAGAGATCCTTCAGAGGTGTCTGAGGACCAGAATTTGCATTAAACATCTGCCTGGTGACTCCAGTACAGAGACACCTGGTGCCCGAAGAAACCTCATTCCAGCCTGCTGATGTGCCTTTCTTCTCTCTTGTTCATGTTCATGATCAGTATAATTATTTGCCTAGTCTAATTTAGTGGGCATAGCAGCAGGTTTTGTTAGTATCTTTGCAATAAGGGAAGGAGTTAAGAAGCTGGTAAGTTGTCACATAAAATACGTACTACAGCATTGGCCATGACCTGCACATGTGTTGGAGCAGTCCCAAGCACAAGTACAGGCTGGACAGAGGGTGGATTGAGAGCAGCCTCTGAGAGAAGGACTTGGAACTGCTGGTGGATCAGAGGCTGGACATGATCTGTCAATGGGCACTCAGACACCAGAAAGCCAAATGTGTCCTGGGCTGCATACAAAACAGCGTGGCCAGCAGGGCGAGGGAGGGGATTCTGCCCCTCTGCTCTGCCCTGGTGAGACCCATCTGGAGTGTTCTGTCCAGCCCTGGGGCCCCCAACACAAGAAAGACATGAAATTGTTGGATTGAGTCCAGAGGAGGTCATGAAGAGAATTGGGAGACTGAAGCACCTCTCCCATGAAGACAGGTTGAGAGAATTGGGAGTGTTCAGCCTGGAAAAGAGAAGGATCCAGGGAGACTTTGTAGCACCTTCCAGTAACTCAAGGGGGAAGAGAGCTGGGGAGAGGGTTTTTACCAAGGCATGTAGTAATAGGACAACAATGGCTTTAAAGTGTAGCTTTAAAATGAAAGAGGGTGAGTTTAGATTAGATATAAGGAATAAACCCACACAGGTTACCCCAAGAAGGGTGGATGCGCCATTCCTGAAGTGTTCAAGGTCAAGCTGGATGGCACTTTGAGCAATCTGGTGAAGTAAAAGGTGCCTTGCACTTGGCAGAGGTGTTGGAGCTAGATCATCAGTAAGGTCCCTTCCAACCCAAACCATTTCTACGATTCTCTGAATACCATGTTTCTTTATTTCTAGGGAAGCAAAACAAGATCATCCCCTCAGTGTAGCAGGACCTAGGAAACTTGCTTTACATCTCTGCAGCAACAGTACCTATGGATATAGCTTGATTTCTCTCCCTTTCTATTTTAGTTCACAGACATATTCAAAGGTACTGCCCCATGGCAAGTAATAACCCTCAGAAAGAAAAAAAACATTTAGGCTGTGAGTAAAGAATGACTTCAGGAAGGAGAAGCATAGGCAGAAATATTTTCAGCTGCATAGAACTGTTCTGTCCAAGTCATTACAAATGACATGACTGTGGCTTATATTTTAAAAAATCTTAGCAGTAGAATGGATCATTTTTGCCTCTGACTTTCAAGCTGTGATCTTGGACAGGTGGTGGGAAATTTTGAGGGTTTTAAGGCTGTTAAGATTTGGAGAGGAAAACCAAAAAGGTGAAAGTGTTGGTGCTAGTTTCCTAGCAATCCTCATGGCAGGAAGAGAGCATTTTCGAGCACCAGCAGTTATCAGGACTGTCAGCCAGCCAGCTGCTCAACAAGGATGGATTCTCACGACAAGCAGTGGTAAAAGAATCATATTTTATTAGTATGTATGTCTTCTCTGAATGCCAATTGTTAGGCACAAGACAGCAGGAAAGATCATTATGGCAGACTTTGACTTGGCAAAAGTTGCATCAGAAAAGAAGATTCTTTTTCTATACCTTTTTCTGTTACAGAGAATTTCTTATAAATGGGAGAGAGAAGTATTATTGCCACTTCCACTGAATACTCCATGTGGGCCAAGACATGCTGTTAACAGTTTGTTTAGAAAAGTATTTCTAAACTTTCTCCCTTTTCAATGAATCCATACTGATTTAGTCTTTCTCCTCTATTTGATTTATCATTACCAAGCACCAGAGATTTAACTGTTTGCAGATGTGACTGAATTTGTGTTTGTTTCATTATCAGACTGACTTCGTCAGACTTTTTTTCTGCTTTTCTTCTTTACTTCTGACATTGTCATGTCTTTGAACTAAGCACGGTAGCAGTCCCATGGTGTGCACTAGAATGGCAACTGGCCGTAATGGAGACAAGCAAAGTCATCTTTTGCAAGTATTGCTTCATGCTTCAAGCCTATCAAAGCTTGCCATATTTGGATGGCAGTCAGGACCCATCTTGATGCAGCACAAAAAAAAAAACCACCCACTAGCAATGTACAGTGGCTAAAAGATACCTTGAGATGGAAAAATCCATTGTTTAGCACCATATCTTCTTTAAGGGTTTTCTCCTTCCGCTTAACAAGAAAACGGAAGAGTTTGTATAGCTCCTGTTTCATCCTCTGTATGGGTGTACTTGCACATTTTCAATATCCCTACTGTTTGCCATGTTTCTTTTTTTCCCCCATGGTCAACTTGGATTGAAGTTTGTCTGCAGAATGCGAACTCTTGACCAGATTTGCAGAAGAATTCAGCAATCAGCATACAATAGGAAAGAGTTTCAATTTAAAATGCACCCTTGAAAATACAGACTCTCTTGTGCCCCCACTCCCTTCCATGTCTGTATGGGATGGGTTATATTTTCATAATATATCTCTAAATGTAGTGAACATGTCTACATAAACTCCTGGTGGGTGGATCCCATCTGTTTCCACACTATAAGAAAATGTTTTAGAAACCTAAAGGAAAAGAAAGTTATAAATGTACCCATCCTTACACCCTATCCCAGCTTCTCATTTTCTTGTCCTCTTTGATGTCGGTCTATGCAAATGCCAAGACTGAAATTCAGCTCTTTTCCCAATTTTTTCTTTAACTCAAAACTTAACTTTCTTGTTTCTCTTACCAGAGTTTGGAACTCTTTCTCTCAGTTTTCCTTTGGAAAAGGGTGAATAAGACACATTGGTCTTGTACTTACTTGCCATTGACCTTTTTTACCCTCTGTAACTCAGTCTCTTCAAACTACTCTGTTTCTGAAGAATCAACTACGAGATACAAGAACCATCCATAACAATTACCAGATAAATCTTTCTCATCTCACACTTTAGAGGAAATTATTCCAAAAGGAAATTCTTTGCAAGCTTACTATTACAAGTACTGCTTAAAGTTATAGCAAAAAGAGAGGGGAGGGAAAGCATTGTAGGAACTACTGTTTTCTCCACCTTTAGATTGTAAACTGATGTAGAAGGACTTGTAAAAATGCTACGGACATTTGAAAAAGAAAATCATGTATATCCGAGCAAGAGTTAAGATTTAATTTGCATTCAGTCACTTCCTTGGCAACTCTATTGCTTTAAACTTATCATCCTTGTTTCCTGATGACAGTGTGTTACTGACATCAGCTCAAGCTGATGGCAAAGATATTACCAATTTAGAAAATAAAGTGTCATCTCACGGAAATTATCTGCCTTTGACACTGTGATGCACACCAATGTGCCCAGCTGGAGCTGTGGAGTCATAACATTACCACTACTTAGCAGAACAAAAAGGATCACAGTGCAGTAAAAGAGAGATGTACATTCTTACTGGTTTGCATGGAAGAATATGGTTATATGTTGGTTCCATAATGAAGTGGAGACATGGCTTGTAAAATACAGATAATAAAAAAACCCATTGCAATATTTCATATACTTGTTCAATTGTTTTCCACAGTTCAATCATACTTCCACCTCTTCCCTGTATTCATAAGGACTCCTAAATTCCTTTTTTAAATATGAAAGCTAAGATTCCAGTGTAGTCATGTAGCTGTACAGCTAAGGTTTTAAGAAAGATAGGAAATATTGTGAAACTTGTTACAAAACCACAAGAGTTGGCAAAACAGAGCTAGCCATAACATTTTTGATATTCCTCCTTTGCATAGGCCAGAGTGACGTTTAAGACTTTTACTAGCAGATCTGCAGAGGATGTGATCTGCTTTTAGCAAGGAGAAGTTTAGTTAAGTATCAGAAACTTACCCTTTGAGACCTAAACTGAGAGCAGATACAAAGTTAAGATGGAAAGCCTGCACCTACAATTAACTAAAGACTGCTTTCATAGTGACCACACCTTAAAAAATTACTTTTGCAGGATAAAATACAATTGAATTGCAGCAATGATAGAGATTACATATGAGTAAAGATTGCTGTATGTTTTCAGATGGAAATCTGCTAGTTTATATAAATGAAGTTTTGGCTCCTCATCTGGGGCTTCTTGGTATAACTGTAGTGCAGATGGAAGTACCTATTACTCATAAGCTTCATGGTTGCTTTAGAGTAATTCAGAATTTCCAGATAAAAAATAAAAAATTTGTTTCTCTTGCACATCAACTAAGTGGTGACAATAAGTTTGATTATAAAAATTAGCAGTGCCCTGTTAAGCTAATACATCTGTGCTTTGCTCCCTGCTCCAATTTATCATCTCATATCAGGTTAAATGCACTTTTGTCTTTCAAAGTTTTTATTTAGCATAACAAAGTATGATCTTGCTCTCACTATGACTTGGAAAATAGCTGTTGTGGTGCCACATCTCGTGATACTCTTTACAGGGCTCTGCAGCAACGTAGAAATGATATGGAAGAACTGGAGAAATAATGGCTGCCTACAAAAGATCAGATAGCTTTATGTATCCACAGAGCTAACCCAGACTACAGACTGGCTGCTTTTCACATGTAATGAAGGAAGAATTTACTCTTTCCTAGTGTAACACACATGATTGTTCCCCAAAGCCACCTCAGCTCCTCTCTCATTAAAGTGTGATTTGAATATTGAGATAACTGGCACGGGAAAGGTTTTCCAAGTTTGCATCTGTGACAGTACAGCGTGACATCTGCTTATTCAGGAAGGGAGATGAAGGTACTTGGAATAAGCATAGCGTTTTCATATGTCCCGTAGAAGAATCACATCTTTCTAAAACCCGAACAAATTGTGGTCTAAATTCTTTTTGGGCTTGAAAGCCTTGTTTCATGGCATTTAAAGGGGCTCTAGGAAAGCACGGCATGGTGTCTGTAAGAAATTTTGGGTAACTGGGCAAGTCTGTTTTCTGGTGTTGAGAGTCCTCTGAGCATTACTATATGGCAGAATGGTGAAGTGGAAAGACTGACACAACTTCCAAGCATGCAGTGTTTTAAAGCTGTCCTGTAGAGTATGGTACCATCCACAATCTGCAGGATTTGACAGTAGCAGGGCACAGAGACAGGCAGAAATTGTGGCATTTTGATTTATCCAGGATAAACAGAAGGGAGATGCTATAGCAGAAATTCTCAGGTACGAATTTTACCTGAAGTGTCAATGGTCAGAGAGGCTAAGATTCGTTTGCTGGGCAACATATCACTCAAGTCAAAGAGGGAGGTGTCATCTAATACTTCAAGTGAGTATTGCTGTCCTCAGTGTTCCCTTTCCTGCCAGACCTGGGTAGCACCAGGTCAGTGACATCAAGATGGTAGGCACACCATGTTGGAAGGCAAGCTTCACAACATTTGGGGACCACTGGGCAGTGAGACCAACTCACCCTCGTGTATATGCATTCATATCCAGCCCCACAAAGGTCTCATGGGTCTCTGTTCCTACTGAAAATGGTGGGCACCAGCACTTAAGTTTCTGTGTGGAATGTAAAGCCTTGTTGCTTAAAAGCTAGACCATTCTTAAGAACTATCTGTCATGAATTGGGGTGACTGACTGCTTACCTGCCCTGAGAATACTCAAAGGACAGCCTAAAAATCCTCTAAGAGCACTTCCTTTGACTGACTACTAGTACAGACCCACGGTAGGCTGCTGCTTCAGTAAAAACAGCTCGTTGTGCCGAGTGCGAAAGGTTGACCACTGCAAACTGACTCTTGGCTGAGGGTTCCTGCCATCAGCAATCTCTTCCAGCCACCTGTTAACAAACAACAGTGGTTTTTGTAACCCCCATCCTAGCACTTCTGCAAGGACACGAAGAGTTTTGGCAAGATCTCTGTGCCAGGCACGGAGATCTTGGAAGGCCTGAGGAACCATCACAGGGGCAAGCAGTCGTGGCACACAAGGATGCAACAGGCAGTTCAGCAAATTTGACTGTTCAGGGTTGTTTCTTCTTGTGTCGAACCAGTTAAGTCACTGTCATCCACAGCTGGCTGACTGGGTTTTCAAAGCCATCATAAGAAAATATTAGTAATGCACAAATAGCCAAGTGATCTGTCAGAAAGCAGAGAAAGGAGATGTTTCTGTAGAGAAGAATGTATAGCAGACAAAATTTTCTAATTGGCTGGGGGAAAAAAATCAGTGCTTTCTGAGAATCCATGGAAAAATGAATAAATTATTTTTTGCAGCTCCTTTTATTTTCCTGTGCAGCTGCAGGAAAGGGCTGTGTAATTTACGTGTGTTCTTGAACTAAAATGTGTGGTCTGGTGACTAGACATAGTAAGAGGGCAAGAATTCCTCTCGCTCCCCAGGATTTCAAAAATTCTGGAGTGTCCTTTCAAAAATGAAGAAGAAAAACTTCATCCAAAAAGTAAAAGTTCATCATTCTTTTTAACCTGATGAAATATTTTACCATTAAAAATAATTTCTTTATTTCTCATTAATATTTGAGTAGACGGTGTTGATTAGATATGAAACATAAACATACCTTATGTAATAGCTTAAAAATTAAAATGTTAATTTTTAATTCCTACAGTGGCCCCCACTTGAGTTATACTGTATTCATTAATAGCTCTTCGTTGTCCATCTTACAAAATGGACACAAAGGTAATTGCCCTACAGTGCAAGAGCCATATGATGAAATGGAGAATTGGATTTGTGGGCTGCACGTCACCCACAAGCCATTTTGTTTTGCAGGACTGCTGTAGCAGGTGTCCCCTAAGGGTGACACAGACTCTAAAACAGACCTTAGAAGTAACTACATATAGTTATCTCACAGCTCAATGAGATCCATCAGGTCTGCTGAAGGTATCACTCATCATGACTCTGGCCAGCCATGAGCAATGATGGGTCAGAATGGCATAGAGACCCCACAATGAACAATGTTTCTTATGCTGGTGACATTGTAGGTCCAAAACTGTTTCTTTCCAATGCAATTTTGCTTTCCTGGTAGAAAGGAACCAGCAGTTGCTAAAAGAGCATGGCAGGCAGGCTAGAGAATACAACGTTCTATGAATCCCAGGCTCATAATGAATGTAAAAATTGCTTAATTTTTAATAGGATCAGACTGGAATGCTAATAGAGGAAAGCTCAATTATTTTAAGTCTGCATTATTCATTAAGAAATAGCAGACGTGCCATTTTATGGTACCCAAGGAACTGACGTATGAAAATATATTTAGAGGATCTCATCTCATTTTGGCTGGCCACAAGCTGTGTTGTGTATGCCCCAAGCCCCTCTACCTCTGGAGCTGCTGACACGCATGGTGTCAGACGATGATCTCCAGCTTGTTTCAAAAGGCTTCTGCAAGACACTAGGAGCAGGCACCTGTTGGCTGGCCAGCTGTTATTTTCTCTTAATCACTTTTCTTGGTTGAATGCACTACGCAAACACTCAAAAGGGACGGTAGGAGAGGGAAAGAGCAAGCCCCTTTTGTACACTGGAAAGCCATGCCTTGAACAGTGGTACATATCTGTGCTGTAAAGGAGACTCCAATATTGGTTAGTTACTGTTTGAAGATCATATTATCTGTGTTTATATTGCACTGTAGAAGAGTTTTGTTTGGGGGTTTTTTAATGGTAATTGGAAAAATTTAACACAGGTTAAGATCCATGTGGCTGAACCAAAGTGGAGAAAATTCCTACACAAGTGGTAGGTCTAAGAGACCCACAAATAGACATTAGGATTGGATTTGGATCAGCAATTTCAAGAATACCTCAGGTACTGCTTTTATATCATGTTACACAAATGCAACTAAAGTGTGTAGAAGTAGAGACATAGTCAGGTGCGCCAGACCCAGCTGTAGCCCTGAGGAAGTGACAACAGCCACGTTCTGGACAATGTTTTGCTAGAGCCTCTACAGTTAGTGGAGTGAAAAACCCATCTCCTCCATTTAAACCCATGTGGCTGACTTTGCCTGGTAAAAGACACCTCAGAGAGACATACAACTGCACAGCAAGGTAGTCTCTGCAAAGAAGGCAGTTGCAAGCAGCTGGAAAGCAGTAATTGCTGCAACAGTGAAGTCCTTTGGGAAGCAGGTAAGTGCCTGTGCTGACGTTCGCATAGGTCCTAAGTGATCATTGCTTTGGAAGGTGAGAACTGAGGTTCCAGGCAAAATGTATCTGCAATGTTCTGTATTTACTGTGTAAATTTTTATAAAATCTTCTGACAAATTTCACTTTTAAAAATTAAACTCTTTGATAGATAACATTTGTTCCTATATAACAAATTGAAAAGAGGAAAGAGAGATTGCATACTTGATGATAACTATAACTATATATAGGAAAGAAGTTTGTTTTTTTCTTTTCTGTGGGGATGTTATCAGTATGTCTGCGAATAAAATGGGGTTCAAATGATTGCTAAAGGATTTGTGCATCCACCATTCCTCTTCGTGGCTGCTTTTACCCAACATAAGTTGGACTCCCCCAAATAACAAAACTTAGCAAGAGAGTAGGAGGTGGACAGATTAAAGTGTTAGTTTGACTGGAAACATCTGGAGAACAGAAGATAATGTTCCACAGGCTTGTCTTTTGATTGATTGCTGGAAATTATTTGCAAAGGTAAACCAGTGCAGGAAGCTTGATAGGGAAGATGAAAAAATACCCTGTCTTTGCAGTAGCTGCACTCATTTGTTGTCATTTTTAAGATCTGGGACTTAGGCTAAATAGCAAAAAGAGCTATGCAGTTATCATTATGTATAGGGAAATGTGTTTCATGCACAGATAGCTGTTGGACAGCTTCTTTGCATGATATCCCTGGAAAAACTGTTGGTCAATCTACAGTCTATTTCAAGCCTTTCTGATGCCACATGGCTATCCCTGATCACAGAATCACAGAATGAATAAGAATGGAAGTGACCACTGGAGGTCATCTAGCCCAATCTCTCTGCTCAAGAAGGGTCCACTAGAGCAAATTGCCCTGGATTGCATCCAGATAATACTTGAGTGTCTCCAGTGAGGGAGACTCAACAACCTCTCTGGGCAGCCTGTTCCTGTGCTAGGTCTACCACACAGTAAAGGAGTTCTTCCACATGTTCTGGTGGAACTTCCTGTTTCTGCCTGTTGCCTCTCGTCCTATTGCTCGGCATCACTGAGCAGAGCCTGGCTCCATCCTCTTGACACCCTGCCTTCAGATATTTATAGACATTGGTGAGGTCCCTTCTCTGTTGTCTCTTCTCCAAGCTGAAGAGCTCTAGCTTCCTCTGCATTTCCGCATAAAAGAGATGCTCCAGTCGTCTCATCATCTTTGTAGCCTTATGCTGGACTCACTCCAGGAGCATCACATCTCCATGTAATGACACTGTCTAGGTCATCCATACATTCCCCTCATGCAGAAACCTCCAGCTCTGTGTCAGTTAATTCCTAGCCACAGATAAATTAAAGAAATCTCTTCGTACGTTTTCATTTGTGAAGCAACTAAAAACAAGGGCCTGGAGCTTTTATTATTCCAGAATCAATTAATACAGTTTAAAAGGTCAGTTTTCAGGGAAGAGTTCAAGCCTGGCTGTGGTGGAAACTACAAGGTCTACCTGCAAAGTTTTGCTGTCACGTATTGTGCTGCACAAACAGCTATAGCTGTGTGTGAAAGGCACAGAGGAAAAAGCCTTCAAGCTCATCTTTAAGTATGTAACCTACTAGAACATGTGTAACTTCTTCCTGTTGGAAGGTAAACCAGTTATTTCCCTGATGAGTTTACTGGGGCATAGAGATGGATATCCTGCTTTTGGAAACGACCAGAAAGCAATCGTTTACCTTTGGAGTAAAACGTGAGCTTCCCTTGGCACTACAACGTTCTAAGTTAGATTTTGGGTTTGTGCCACAGCAACAGCACATGCCTGTGACAGTGATCCTGGTGTTGCGTCTCTGTCTGGGCCCTCCCAGCAGAGATGGCAGTGGCTCAGCTGCCTTAAGGAAACCCTTGGTTGACCTTAATGTGGGGAATGAATGTTCCTTGGAATAAACAGTTTGCAGAAGGAGGCTGCTAATAGCAAAACCTCAAAGGCTCTTGCGCAACTTCAGAAGGAGGAAACTGGTGCTTTTGATTTTTCCCAGCTTTGAGTCTTCTGGGAGAAATTCAACAAAGAAGCTGTTGACATCTATACTCGGAGTGGCTCATGAATTTTCCCACTCCTGGTGAGAAAAAATTACGTTCTTGGGTTTCATAGTCACTTTTAGAAGCTTTTTATAGCTGGTAGAATTTGACTTATTTGATCCTAGTTAGAGGGAGACTACTGTATCACATCAGGAATGGTGCTAAGGGCTTAATAGCTCAAAGGAGGAGCCTCCAGCCTTCAATCTGATACAGAAGTTTAAAATCCACTGCTGCCTCCACGTTGCAGAAGCAATGACTTTTGTGTTTGAGGCATAGTTACTGTTCACTGTTACTATTTTTCATTTTTCATCTCAGACAAGAAATGCATGCACAGAGAGCTTGCTTCTGGGTTTGGTGCCACTGTAATTTATAGACCATGGCCCCACTTCATGCAGCAGCCAGACACCTATCTCAGGGAGACAAGAGGGACTGCCACAAATGCACAAGAGCTTCCTTAAGTGGGGCAGTCAAACAGCAGGGTAGTTCTTGTTAAAAGCTTTTGATCTCATAATCATCCCATCTTATCCCAGTAAATTTCAATTATAATCACAGGAAGGAGGAAATGACAAATAGAGGTATTGACATGAATGTGTGGGCCAAGAAAAGTGAGAGAGGGGTGTAATGATGAAATTGGTGTGCAGTCTTCAGGAAGCTCCTGCAATAGTTCATCAGGTGGGAAGGGAAGGAAGGGATGAAAAATTGTACAGACCCAGGTTTGAAACCATGAGCTTAAGGAAATAACAGGCAGACTGGGCTCAAGTCCACTGAAGTCAAGGGGTAGCTTGTCAATAGTTCCAGCTTGCTTTGCAGCAGGCTTTAATGCTATCATCTTTGCTTTCAGTTCCCTGTCTGAAATGCTTCTGGTCTGTCCTCAAAATCAGATTTTGGGGTGTTACTCCAAGATTTTGCCTGTGAATCCCTTGAAAGCAGAGCAGCAGTCTGCCTACTGTCTTACGCATGACAGCGTGTCTCAGGATGCGCAAGGCTGCAGGGAACTAATGGATTTTTTATGACCATTTTTACGGGCATCAGAGAAAAGGGCCATTCAGTCCATCCAGTCTGTTGTACCATCCTGATAGTAACGAAAGCATTACGACATTTCCCCTGTGCCCTACCTTCTGGGGGAATACAGTGCAGCTGTAGACCAGCTGTGCTTCATTTGCACTCTGCAACAGAGTCCTTTTGTCTGCTTTAACTGCTATTTACCATCTTCTCTTTCACCATTCCTTCCTTCTCCTTTTGCCCCTACATTTGGCTCTTTATAGGCAACGCAATTGCTAAAACACAGGTTCTCTCTTTGAAATGTAACATTTTCTGGGCTTAGCATCTATCCCTCATAATGTTAAATCTAAGACAGCTTTCCATATTTGTGATATGAAGGAAAATGAAGAACGACTCCTTTTGAGTGAGTACAAAACGATGGCACATTGCAGCCCTGGCTCCAGTTTCATTGGAAATAATGGATTTCTCACAGAGCTTTAAGCTCTGATCTGTTGATGAACCGAAGCAAGTTTGCCACTCAGCCATGGCTGCTTAGCAGACACCACTTTTAAAATTGTTCCTATTTGTTGTTCCGTAAAAAGAGATGTTCCAGTTGCAGCGTCTCCAGTGTGTCTCCAGTGTTGCAGAGTAAAAAACCAAATTTTAAAATCCACATTTCCCATTTCATCTCTAAATAATTGAGGACAAAGCTGAGTCAGGCAATAAGCGCCTTTCCTAAGGCAAAATACTGAAATGAAAATATAGCACCTCATTCTTCAAATCCAAGTGAGATGGTTTGCTGTAAGCATCTCAGTCAACACCATTGAGGCCATGGGCAGCAGTGGGCTGCTTGTCTTTCTTTAGTCCAGCATAATTTCACCACATTCCAATGTCATCTTTGCTTCCAAAAAAAAACTCCAAAAAACTCCACAGGGTTTGATCCAAATACTAATATAGCAGGAGCAGGTAGACCATTTCTAATGCATGCATCAGAAGAAGAAAGTGACCTGCTACTTTCATTTATTCCCTGCTCCCCTAACCCAGTGACCATGGAGTTGCATGTATACAACATCTAAGCAGAATAAATCAATTTCTTAAATGACTTTTCAAGTATGGCAGTATCGCCAAAAATCTTCCGTGCAGCCCAAATTTCTGCTGGGCAGCTATGGCAAACAATGAAGTGACATATTTTGCAGTGGATTACATCACTTTTCCTGTGACCTGTGCCATTTTGGCAGACATAGACATAGCACTGCAGGTTGCCAAGGGGCTGCTGTCTTGAGTGTTTTGATTTTTAAAAGTCAATGTCTTTTCCTTGGCGAAACAAATGGTGGGCTAACAGTAGTGTTTTGGATACTAGCGCCATCCGGTGGCCCATGAAAAATGCCATAATCCTATTCAGTGTCCCCAAGGAACACTAATGTATTGCGTTTTCAGCCAAAGTAGGGCCATGATGAAAATACATGATAGAAAAAGTAAAGCACTGAGTTGTAGAGGTCCATATTTTATTATTATTTTACATACTGTGAGCACAGACCCATTTGCAAAAAAGGGATTCAGTCTTTGTCTGTGTTTAGGTCAGTTCAGTGGTCTCAAAGGTGGGTACTTGGACATCAGCACAGCTATCTTTTATTGCAGACTGTTAGTCATTATTCTGAGCACTTAAAGCAGATTATCAGGGATTAACTCTGCTCATATGAAAAAGGAAAAAAATCTGATATTGCAGTGTGGTGTAGGCGGACAATAATTCTGCAATTTAGCAAAAGGACTTCTGTGACGTGCCTATTCATGAACACATACACATCCACATGACAGTAGGAAATGAGGCAACATTTATTAGATCTGTTCATATTTCTGGGGAAAAAACAAGCAAACAACAAAAAATACAGGCAAGACCTTATTCGGGTAGGAAAGGAAGGAAGGAAAAAGAAGTAGTAAACTTCAGGCTACACAGGAGCCATTGCCCTGTGTTGTGTTACTGAGATAAATACTGAAAAGGAATTTTAGTTTAAGTAAAGGAATTATAGTGTGAGACATTGGGAAAATTGACAGGTGCTGTGAAATCTGCCATTTCTTGATCAGTTCTTCATTTGCTGTTCTCACGTGCTACTCTTCAAGGGCAATGTGTCTTTGTCCATGGTAATTTTTCTTCAGTTAGTAAGCTTTACTAGGGTAAGGGGTTACCTGAAGACTAGGAGGAGGTATAGACTGAGGAAAAATATTGTTCTGAGATGTGAGCCATAAAGCAGATGGTTTTAATCCAAGAGGATTTGACAGTCTTTTTTGTCTATACTGAATCTTTTGTTCTTGAAAGTGCTTTAATGTTCCCCATCTTACGATTTGCAAAACTTGGAGGCGCTCAAACACAAAAAACTTAACATAAAATAGGCATCTATTAAGATGGGCAGAGCAGGATCAGGATTTTTTTGCCTGTGGAAATTTTTATTTGAGATTGCTGCTGAAAATTGCAGCTCACAAAATGACTTCCAGGAGGAATGTGAGCCACATGATCTATAGAACAAACAGCTCTGACCACAGCTAGTTACAGGAAAACAAACAGGCATCTTCCAGTAAAGTACACACTTGAGGCATAAACCCTGGCAACAGGATTAAAGTGTGACATGCATGGCCTGAGAGTCTAGCCTGATCTCTTGATTGTCGCACACCAACAGAATAAATTGTTGGTAACAAACAGAAAACATCCATTGCAGAGACCTTTTGCCTCGTACTGGCTTGGATGTGGTCGTTCTTGTGACATTAATATGAATAGACTGATTCACTATTTGTATCCCTGCCTAGAAGATGGTATCTTTATCAAAACATATTTCCAGTTCTCAGAAGAGTGCTAAAAATAGTAGAAGTGATAAACCAACAGCAGGAAGTAGACTTTATGGATCATCATTTACTCCAGCCTATTTAATTACATTGGTTCCTAAAGAATAGTAATGTGGGGAGGACTCAGAAGAAATTATGCTTGTTGTTTTTATGGATGTATTATATTTGTTAACATGCAATTTTATAATGCAAGCTAGCATCATGCAGCTCCAAAGGCAGACCAGAAAAGAAATCACGACTCCAGGAATCAGAATTTAGTTTGAATTACCTATTTTAGGAGATCAAATGCTGCCTTCAGAGCTCAAATTCTCTGTGGTGTTGATACATCAGGATATTTCCCTTCGGCCATGCTGCTGTGTGACGAAAAGAATTCAGCATGGTTCTCAGCAGGTCTTGTCACTTTTTGCAACTTCCCAATGTCAGAATAATTTGTGCAAAAAAGCAGAGAATCCTCAATTCCTTACTCCTTTGCCTTCAATGTGATGACAGCCTGGCAAGGTATCATCTAGAGCTAAGTGACCAGTTGTGCTATGGGGTATACTCCTGCTCCACGGAAAGGACATGGGATCCAGCTGTTGCTACCAGCTGCTGTGCCAGAAAAATGTCCTGTAATTCATGCCTGAAAGACGGGAGCAAAGGTGTGATTTATAAAAAAGGGTTGTTTTGGATTGTCCCTTGGCTTTCTGCCATTGAAGTAGAAGTTCCCGAAGAAAAGGAGTAGATTATGGGGAGAAAACTATATATTCTGTGGGTGGCAAACAAGATGCTGTTGTGTTCCAGCTGCCTGTAACTCTTCTGCATAGTTGTTAGAGACAAATGACTACTTACTATGTGCTTTGCAGAGTTATGCTGAATAAGTACCCTTTTTTATTAAGTAAGGACTGTGACAACCATGTTTAACAAGTTCTGGAGAAAGAGATCCTCTAAGGGAGCACGTGTGGCTGTGTAGAATTGCTTGGGCAGAAAGAAATATGCAAGGAAAGGTCTTGCTTTTTTTCATGCTTACCACAGTACAGAACAGAGCAGATCTGGGGCCTAGAGGCATCTGGTGGAAAAACACTGGTTTTCTAGCCTTTGGTTGAAAGTCTTCCTTTTATGATGTGCACCTTCTATTCTGGCATTTGGATTTTTTTCCCTTCTTTCCACAAAAGTGCTTTATCCATGGTGGTTTTGAGTGCTTTTTGTTACCATAAGGGTGAGCAGGAAGAGGCTTATTTAAGTCACAGAATGACAAGCCATATATTGCAGAGAGATACCTCCAGAAGGAGCTCCTTGATACTATGATGCTTTTATGACATCTGGCAAAAGCAGACTCAAAGCTCTTTTTCTCTTCAGACTCTTCCTTCAGGTGGTATTTAGTGCTAGCCTAAACTACAAATCACATTTTTGCCTGCATAGCACATTAGTCAGGGGAATATGATGATTTAGGTTTTATTTTCACTAGCAAAAGTTAAATGGAAGATAGTTTGAGTTTGGATTGCTTGGAGGGTGGCAAGAAGTTGGGTGTTCTTCTTCCCACCAAACCCAGACATAGAAAATGTGGCCATCTGCAGACAAAATGCTTTATCCTTTAGTGGAATCCAGCAGTTTGCCCCTTCAGACTTTGGAATTATGACAGAGCTTGTAATATTACTGCTTGTTACTGGCACATCCTACCCCCACTCATGCTCATGGGAGTCATAGAATCATAGAGTTGTAGAATGGCTTGGGTTGGAAGGGACCTTAAAGACTATCTCATCCCAACCACCATGCCAGGGGCACTTTTCACCAGCTCATGTTGTTTAGAGCCACATCCAGCCTGAACTTGAACACTCCCAGGGACGGGACTTCCAGAACTTCTAGGCAACCTCTCACAGTAAAGAATTTCTTCCTAATATCTAATCTAAAGCTACTCTCTTTCAGTTTGAAGCCATTCCCCCTTGTTCTGTCCACAGGTTCTTGTCGAAAGTCCCTCTCTATGTTTCTTGTAGGGTCCCTTCAGGTTCTTCAGGTCCCTAGAAGGTTGCAGTTAGGCCACCTTGCAGCCTCCTCTTTTCCAGGCTGAACAATTCCAATTCCCTCAGCCTTTTCTTATAGGAGAGATGCTCCATCCCTCTAAACATCTTGGTGGCCTCCTCTGGACTCACTCCAGCAGGTCCTTCTGTGCTGGGACCCCAGAGCTGGATGCAGTGTTCTAGGTGGGGTCTCACCAGAGCAGAGCAGAGGGGCAGAATCCCCTCCCTCCCCTGCTGGCCACACTGCTTGGGATGCAGCCCAGGACACGTTTGGCTTTCTGGGCTGTGGGTGCTCATGGCTGGGTCATGCCCAGTCTCTCACCCACCACCACCCCCAAGGCCTTCCTCACAGGGCTGCTCTCCATCTGTTCATCCCCAGCCTGTGCTGGTACTGGGAGTGTCCTGACCCAGGTGCAGCACCTTGCACCTGGTCTTGTTTAACCTCATGAGATTCCCATGGGCCCACTTCTCAAACTTGTCCAGGTCCCTCTGGATGGCATCCTGACCTTCAGGGGTCCATCTTGCAAGCTGTTGTAGGCTATCTGCTAACAAAAAGGGGACGCAGGTCTCCGTCTTCCCATCCCTGCTAGGCAACAGGCAGTTTTGTATATTTGATTTCAGGGGACTGTAGAGAGCACAGGTAGAGTGGCTTATACTGATCAGTAGCACCTCCCCTTCAGGCTACATCATTCACTTCACAGAGCAACCTGCTCAGCAGTGGATTCACTGTGAACTGTCTACAAGCTGGAGCACTTCTGTCAATTCATCCTCGCTTGACTGGAGAGGTACCTAGGAAACACCCAGCATTTCAGGGACGGGAGCTTCAGTAGTGTCACTACTAGCTGGCTTGCTGTGATCTAAGTTTAGTGGCACTGTGCATGCTATGTCAAGCAAAACTCAGCTTGCTGACCTTAGTGTTGTACCCTCTTTTCTTTGTGGTATGTATCCAGTCTTGCAGCTTGTCATCTTCAACATTTTAGTTGCTCTGAGGGGGAAAATCTGTTATTTCTAGGGGCTGTGCAGAGCAGTGATTTTGCAGGCAAGCTGACCCTTGTCAAAAGTGGATTGCAAGTGATTTCAGTGGTACAGGAGACGCTTGTCAGATCAGTGATGTAGTCTATAAAGTTTATTCTGATGTAGAGGAAGAGCATGCACTGTAAATGTGCAAAAAGTGACCTCATTCTGTTCACATTAAAGATAATGGGTGAAGCCATTTGAAAATCCCAGAGACAATATTCTCAAAGTTTTCTTTAGCAGTTATAGTGAGAGCTTGGTAGTGTGTCAAACTTGTGTCTTTCAACAGAAAAAAAAAAAAAAAGCCTGAATCATTTGAATAAGTTATAAATCCTGAGTAGCTCTTTGTGGAAAATAATTTCTCCCTGCTTCTGTGAGCCACTGCCTCAAGAAACGTTTTGCCCGACTGTTAGAAAGCATCCTGAATTTGTGTGTTCATCTGTAACACTGCTGAATACAGTTAGGGCTTAATGACAAACACTATGTGCTGTTCCTTGAGCTTCCGCTGTGCTTGTAGTCATGTAACGAAGTGTGATGGGAGGCAAAGTTCTGGTAAGTTCTGTTTGTTCCTTCCTGGGGGAACATGACACTAGATCTCTGCAAGATACCTGTCAGAGGATCTGAGACACAAAAATTCACAAAATGCAAGGTTTTGATCCATCCAGCCTCAGGACTTGGGAATCCATATAGTTTGCACAGAATTACTGCACACAGTGCTTAGTTCTGGCTGTGAGACTGTTTCTGTCATAACATAACAATCCCAGGCGGGAATTAGTACCTCTTTCTAATAGATTTTGTGCAATTATGGAACAGAGAGACTGTGTCTGCCACAAAGAGCTTGAGGTCTAAATAAAGTTTCCTGTCTCTGGTGGCAGACCAGTTGGAAGCCCAATCAAGATACAGTGGGTTGTGTTGTCTCTGCCATGGACTGAGAGATTGAGAGAGACCACCAAACAAACAGCCGTGATCATCAGAAGTAGTCAAGGATGGAGATACTCCTCTTCTTAAATGATCTTGCAGAAAGTGAATATTTTAATATTCTATACACTTTCTGGAGCCCAGTCCTGGTTTACTAAACTCTGAGCAAAAACTAAAATATCTTTCTAACCAGACTTTAGTGAGGTTTCTAAGTCCTCATTTGAACTATTTGGTCCACTCCTGTGTGGGCACTTGCAGCCAAAAGTGGTGCTGACTTGAGCTGTGGGAACTGGATTTTGTATAGAAGTCAACAGCTACTGCCTGTGCAGGATAGGATGACTGGTCCTCTAACATTCAGACCATGAAAAGGTTCCCATGAATTCCCTCATTCTGAAGGCCAACTGACTACATATCACACAAGTGCTAATGCACAGAGGAGAGGGATTTTTCAACCCCTCTTCTGTACCGGTAAATCTATTCCCAGCACTCTTCCTAGACTCTCCTGCCATTCCTGGAAAAATCTTGGGTATGTCTTTTCCTAATGGACCTTGGGTGTTGGCTTTACATGCTCTTCTGGAGGTCCCTTCAAAGCCTAGTGATTCAGCTGTGTGAGGCATCATACCAAGCCTGCAATTGTATCCCATTTGGGCTCTGCAGCAGTCCAGTTTTTCAGGTAGCAGCACAGCCATCAAGCTGAAAAGAGATTTGTGTGGAAGACATACATAATTGAATGGGGGGCCAGCAGTTTTCTTTAAAAAGTGAAGAAAAACTAATTTTAGCTTGGTTTGAAACAAAAATAGGAGGTTTGGTTTTCACCTTACTCTGGAAAATTCCTTCACAAGCTAGTTGGGGAGCTGTTGTCCCTCTATCTCTCTCCTTTTTCCTTTACTTCTAAGCAAAAAAAGACACTATAATCACTGTATCAATGCAATACAGTATCTCTGACCACCTTTGCCAGTAACATGTCCAGAAGTTGTATCTCTCCGCTCATAAGCTGGCAGAGTTAGTTCTGCTAAGGCAAAGGCAGCATCACCTCAGAAACCGTGGAGCAGTCTGCCCAGCGAGGGCAGAACCCATTAATTGTAGTTTATAGAACAAAGAAGCTTTTTAATTCCAAATTTATTACCATGCACAGAGTATAGATAATGGGTTTTTATTTAGTCTAGCACAAGTATGGAGCAAATACAGTGTTGAATTCTGAAAAAGTAACTTTACACTGTGGCATGAGAGGCAGGTGCTTCAATTTAAGTGGTGCTTTGCATCACTTTTGGCCAATGTACTTAAGCATCTTTTGCCTTTTGAGCATGTTTCTTAAGGTCTTTCCATTTAAAAGGTCAGAGATCTTGATTGTGGATGTCTTCCAGGTGGAAGAGAGTCTACAGGCCAAGGCAATGGTGTACACTCCTTGGAACCTGCTGCTCTGCTGTAAGCTGTCATGGCTTTTGTCATGGTTTTAAGAGTGCAGCCAGCTTAGGAATTGAGACCTTCACATTTTCTACAAGCTCCTGCAGGATATCAGAGTTTACGAACCATATGAAATATTGCAAATTGCTGTATTTTTCACCTTAATCCAGTTGCTGAGTAAAGAGAAACACACGTTTTGCACACACCTGAATTAAAAAAGATCATTCAACAGGGACTCCTGTAGTGCATCATGTGCAGAGCATCATGTTGAAGACTGTAGTAGATGATTACTATTCACTGACTTCATGTTGTCTGAATCCCTGGAGGTGACTAAGCTACTCATCTTAAAAAGATAAAGCTTTAAGGAAGAGTGCTAAGCCTTCTGAGGCAGTCTCAGAGAAGGATCTGACCTTCCTTAAGGATGTTCATGTGTGCAATATTATGGTCCTACTATGTCAGGATGGAGTAACAGTAGAAGGAAGAAGGAATATTACTTTTGAGAAGGGATATGTCTGCAGTTGCATCCTCTCCCTCCTCCAGCTTCATAGAAGGAATTGCTGCATTTTCAAAAGATGCATTTTCAAGTTAACAGAAGAGCAAAACTGATAGAAATACACCCTGGAAGAAGAAATGGTTTCAAAATCTGATGTTATAGAATAGTAAGGCTTCCTTTGCGCAGGACACCCAGACAAAGACAGAGGAGTTGCACAGGAGAAGTTAAACAGGACATGCATGACAACTTGTTGTCATTCAATAGAAGAGGCCACATTACTCCGACTGGAGGAGGCAAGCAGGAAGAGGCAGGAATCAACCCACAATCCCAAAGCTTCTTTTGTTAGCTGCATGGTTTGGCTTTTTGGTACTCTGTTTGCTGTTTAATAAGCTGTTAAAATCGTTCAGAGTTTTATAAATCTGTCAGATGTGTGTGTCAGCTAAGTGTGAAATTTCTCTAAATTATACAGGCTTCGCTGTTTCAGATCTCTCCAAAACCTGAGCACCTGGGCAGACAAACCTGCACAAACCACACAGCAGGCATATGGGTCACTGAGGTGACCTTGAAGCTGTGAATTCCCAGATACACTTCACAGCAGGGATACAAATCACAGAAAAATGCAGGCAGTTTTCTGAAGGGGACAAACCTTTGATGGCACAGCAAAAATTTGCCCTCTCTGCATCAGTTTGAGTTCTGGAGCCAAGCATTAAGGCAGTGAGATCCAGACTCTGTTTTTCTGTTGCTCTGCCTAGGGTGTCCCCATCAGTGCAGCAGACTGACTCTGTGCCCTCCTCTGCATCCTGCCTGTGGCCTGCAGCCTTGAGCACCCTGTCTTGAAGATCTGCAGCCAATCCATTCCTGGAGAGCAGTCAGACACGTCACAGGTTTCGTGTGCTTACCGGTTCCTTCTTACTTGATGTGGCCAGAGGGTGATGAAAAGCTGCATTGGGGGTCTCTTTGTGTTGCCAGGATCAGGGTGGTCTTTGCCTTTGATGGTGAAGGGAGAAGGCCAGCAGATGAATTTGGTAGGCATTAAGTAGTGTAGTGTCCCAGCTGTTCCTATTCACATGGAAAGCATTGGGATGCCTGACCTAAAGGAATGTCATTAGCAGTAATTCCTCCCGCATACTGCTAAGATTCAGTGTTGAGGCATGTGATCTTACACCTGTCAAATTAAATAAGCTTTCCAGAAGAAAGCTGGCTGGAGATGAAGCCAGTTCTTTCATGTGTTACAAAGGCTAGATGCCAAAGCCGAGGCTGGGTAGGATTTTTAACATACCTGGACCACAACATGCTTTTTTACCAAGCACATAGATGTATCTACTCTCCCAGTCATGATAAAGGTCTTCATTTATGGTCAATGATCCCTCTGTGTTCTCATGTTCGAGTAATGTGATTCCTGTGATTAACTGGAGAGGAGGCAGAAATGGCATGTCCAGCAGCCCCATCAGTCTCTGTGACTCAGCAGGGAGTTACCCCCTAACCGAAGAGGGGCACTCATGCTCTCCCAGACCTGTGTGGGTCTTCACAAGGTGCAAATGGATAAGATCTCCAGGGCTGGTCAAAAAGCAAGAGGAACCCAGCCCTCTACAGCCTCTTCAGAAAGAAAGGAAAACTTAGCCAGAATGGTGGTTTGTGAACTGATGTATTGTCTCATTAGTTTGGAAGGGTACTGGCAGATAGAAGGTGGCAAGTCTCAGACTTCGGATTGCGTCACACTCTGCTTGTAGGCAAGGTTCTGTCCCTCCTTCTTTTCTCTGTAAAACCAGGTATGAATGTAGAATTACGTTCCTCCTGAATGTAGAAGTTAAGAGTCAAAGTTAGAAGTTAAGACACCGGCAACTGCCACATGTTAGCAGATCCCTGAGCATCAGACAATGTAAGTATCCTTAGCTCATAACCAACATTGCACAAAAGCTTAAAGAAAAGGGTTTGAGCCAATAGTTTCATCCCACAAATGACAAGAAGTGCTTTTCAGCAGCAGAGGAGTCCTGTACAGTACAACTGCCAAGCACAGCCTTGCAAAATGAGCAGATCGCATGGGATGCCATGCAGGTCCGTGCCAAAAGCCTTGGGATCAGCAGGCAAGCTGCCACACAGACAGGCAAAGGGAGGAAGCCTCAGTACAAACATTTTGATGTGGGGCACTGAGACTGAAACAATTTGCTAATCCAGCCAGAATGTAAGGATTAAAACACAAAGCCCAACTCTAGGTATTTAATTCCTTCATTTGGGTCTTTTCTACCAGTGCTTTGAAAATAACAAGCAAAAAGCTGGATATGGTTCAAGTACCAGAATTAGCACTGGTTGTCCCTGTGGATTCTGGCCATTGCTCTGTGCTGACCATCCAGATCAGTTTGTTCCCTTTCCACTGCAGAAAATCCAGTTTCCTCTTCCCACTTAATATGCTGTGTCCTGGAGAAGTTTTAAGTTTCTTGAGGTGAACATGTCTGTCATATGTGCAATTAAAATGTATAAAAAGGGAAAACAAATTTTGCTGAAATCCCAGTCTTGGTAATTCTAATCTCTCACCAAGTGAAAAATAATGCATAGAGATCCTAACCAGACATTTGCTTAAGGGAAAACCAGCATAAGCAATCAGAGCTTCAGCTTGGATGCCTTAAAATCTTTGTGATTTATTTTTCATTTCTAGATAAACCTTGTATGGGTGTTTCTCTGCACATTCAGCTGTGATCAGAAGTGTTTCCACCTTTACAATGAGCCTTTACAACAGCCTTATTGGCAGCATAAAGAGGTATTTAAGGAGTGTATGGGGCATAAGGGTAAACAAGAGAGTTTTATTTGAAGCTGTGGAAGTGTGATTAAATTATAGCCACAGACCAAGTCCTGTCTTTCTCCTTTTCAGCAGCAGACAGTGGAAAGATAGACATTGAACTGCATGGATTTAAACCAAAGCCAGTTAGCAGCAATATGAGAGTAGGGAAAGATAATGAACTGATTTTCTACAAATAGCCTACTCAGGCTAAAGAAAACTCCTTATTGTATACTTTTGTGAACGAAAATGTAAAGTCTGCTTAACATTCCTTATCCAAAATATATTTTTAAGAAAAATACAGAGAAAAGGTACTTGATTAAAAAGCAGCTTATTTCAGAATTTTAGTTGTCTAAAGAAAATAGAAGTTTCAGAATTTCTTCTATGTGACATTATCTAGAAAATTCACCTTATTTTTAGGAAGAAAGGCAATTTGCTAGACGAAGACAGAATTTTTCATCTAGCTTAGGTGTTAATAGAAGAAGCTATACACATCATCTTGGAGGCTAGCTGTAGTAGGCACTAGGTAATGAAGTGTAGTTGCCTGTCATTTATGACTGCTACTAAGGATTATCCAGAATAATGGATAAATCATTCTATTTCATGATTTATACTAACAGGCTCTATACAGTTTTTTGAGCTCTTTCCAGAAATAATTGATGTTGCAGAGAAGGTTGCTCCTGGACTCAGGTGACCCTGAGCTCTTACCCGTTTCCCATTTTCAGGGTTAGTGTAAAAGCTTCAAAGTTCTGGAAGACATGCTGATGTGGAATTAATAGGGGGTGGGAATCTGACATTTTTATGGTAACTGTTTGCTTCATTGTCACATCTCACAGAAAAGGTACTCAGACCCCAATGACCCTGGCCACCTCTCAGCAGCCATTAAAGAGCCTGAGATCAAATTGTAAATGCATAGGAATGTGTGGCTTTTTTTCTGTCAGCAACTGAAGGCAAGCCGCATCTGTGGGTGTCAGCCCATGTTCACTTCAGAAATGGGAGGAAATAAGGGAAATTGACTGAAACTTTTCATACTTCAAGGACTCATTATGGTGGTGACCCAGTCAAAAATGCACATGGATTGTGTTAGACCTGAAGCTGCTTCCACTGACCCAGTAGCATTCAGTGAAAGGAAGATTTGCATGTAAGATCTGGGTTGCATGGAAATGGGTATTACTGCTCCATCCAAGTGGGGATTTCTCCATGGGCTACCAGAGGAACTGTGTTTTCTTCCCAGATATTTTTACTTCATCATCTCAATGAGACATTTTTCCATTATGTCCCCTTTCAAAATTGCTAATAAGGGAATTTTTAAAAAGGAAATTCGTTCCCATGTTCATCAGTTTTCAGTAAGGGCTGTTCTTCTTGGAGCAGTGCCATCCTTTTATTTGTTGTTTGAGATGCATGGTGATTTTAATTAAGGAGTCATTGTCTATGTGCATTGTGGTGGTTGCCTTCAGTGACCAGAGAGCTATAATTACAAGCACACAGGGCAGCTGAAATTCTTGCTGCAGCCCTTTAGAGGATTATGGGAATTGCTGTCTTCACCAAAGATTATCCTTTCTCCTCCTGACAGTTTTGACTTGGATAGTCTCAACTATGACATTGGCAGTGGGTTTGTGGCAGTCAGGAAATGTTCATAACTCAGAAGTCCCAAGCAGCAGTTAGTCTTACAGGGCTCCATGTGAACTAACTTCTCCTCTGATATCCCAAACAGACCGGATGACTATTTCAGGTCTCCTACTCAAATACTGTGCTGAGGGCAATGTGCAAGTGGAAGCAGAGCTATTCAATTTGCTTTAACAGGTCAGCACAGGAGATACCCATCCTTTGACACAGTGCAAGAGTAGCCTCTTAGATGCAAAGTTGCAGTGGAAGCCAGTGTATTTCTGCCTGACAATATGTTATTTCTTCACCTTGAGAGTCACTACAGTGCAAGTAATTCTGCCTTACCCTTCGCAGAGGCCTGTTCAGTATACTAAATAAAAGGCATTTCCGTAACTTCCAGGCTTTTCTAGTTACTCCCTTACCAGGTTCTGCCTCAGTGAATTAAGTTTATTTTGTTTCCAAAACAAACATGCCAGGTCATTTCTTATGTTCTCTGGCAAGCTGTGTGGTTAATGGGAATCAACCCTTGCAACAGTAATCTCCATTTTGTACCAGTTTCACAAGAGAGGAGGTAGAAGGCGTACCTAATCGTGAATTGTTCACCTTGTCTCCAGCCTCAGCTTTGATTTCCTGCTGTGTATACAGCTGTGGAAAGAGCAGGCATGACGAAGGAAGCTAAACCCAGCCCTTACCTTTTAGGTGGGTTTCACTCGTTCCCCTCAGGCATTTATCTGCTGCACCTGTGCAACTGGGAACTCCTGTTGTTTATTCCTCAATAATCCATCTGCTTCTTGCTTGGAGTAATGGACATGGACACAGCTTTATCATTAAGTGGGTATATGGAAGATAATGAAAATCATTGCAGCAGGAGGCTGTACTCCTGATACCCCTGCATCCTATCTAGAACTTTCCAACATACAATTTGCTTCAATTAGATATGGAGGAGGTCCGGTAAGGTGGGCTACCAAGGTCTCAGACACTTAGGACACTTGGAATAATGAATCTGTGCTTTAGGGAATGAGTCTTCTGCACAGGAGAACTGTGAGTGAAGAAGGGTGTCAGTCCCCTCATCTCCTGATGCTACGTAGAAGCAGAGAGTGCAATTCTCTAAAGTTCAGAAAACGGATTCCATTATACATGTGCAGGGAAGTTGTCCCTGGCTCATGTTTTAAGTGAAACAAAGCTTAGTGAGGTGCCCATGGGATTTCAGGGAACTGGGGCAGAGAGGGTTTTGCAGTAAAAAGCCTAAGGGAGTAAAGCCAGTAGCTTACATTTATGTCTTGTTGATGATGTAATTGTAGAGAAAAAATTGATGTCAAGACAAGCATAGCTTGATTCTGCTTGGAGCATGGTAGGAGAGGAGCTGCAGGAAGAGTCATTTCCCATAATCGGAAAAAACATATATTTTCCCTGTGCTCAAAACAGGAGACCAGACAAGCCTCCAGCTTGCAATTACAGAGTCTGCATGGCTACCCATAACAACAGGATTTTCACCAAGCATAGTCATGCAAGACAATTGACAGTAAATAATGAAAGTGGGCATTGATGCTCCAAAAGGAGCAGGCGTCCTGCCACTGTCCTTCAAGGTGTATTTATTCTGATGTAACAGTGTCTCTGCTTCAGTTCTGCATCCTGCCTCTTCTGCTGCTGGGATTTGTGCTGCATGCTGTTCACAACAGCAGATAACATTCAGAACTGGAGTCCGCAAAGCACTGCCAATAATGGGCTGTATCATTGCAACTGGCAGGGATGGTTGCTCTCAGGAGAGTTTCCTTCTCTTCAGACGCAAGAGGAAAATAAAGAGGTGACCATACATGAATGAAGAAAGTGGGGGGGAAAGAGAGAAGAGAAAAACAAAAAAAAAGGAGAAAAGTAGCCTCCTGTCTCTCTTAATATTTTCTTTCCTGGGAACCATTGCTGCTGAACAGCAAAAGAGGAAGCAAATATACAGATTTGATTTCATTTATGAGAGACATGTACTCACCACAGTGAAAATGGTCATTTTAACCACCACCCTGATGAAGGTTTCAGTTACCCTGAGGAATGGTTTCTTGGGATTATGAGAACTGCAGGTTGAAATTTTTTTACAGAACCCAGATGCTCCTTTTCCCACAGAGTTCTGGGTGTCTCCAAACTGGCAACAGAAAAATGAGATGTCAGTAACTCTTTTGCTTGGGTTTTTTTTCCTTACTTCCTGCCCTAAAAATATGTGAGTTTTAAATACAGGGGAATGATATCTGTCAACTGGGCAGAGTAGAGAAAATAATCACTTGCTGAAGAAATTAACGTAATTCTTTGAAGACAATTCTTTGTTACTGTTTTCCTTGCTTTGAAGCAGACTATGATTTTCCTCTACTTGTGTCATTTTTGGGTGCATTTATTTTGCATTGTCACAACAGGCAAATATTGTCACAATATGTGCATTGTCACAACCTCTGTGTCAGACTGAACACTTGCTTGGCGTGCAGGATGATTCCAATGGGAAACCTCTGAAACTACTGATGGTAGCTCTTGCAGTGATGTGCCACCCTTCTACTCAAGGTTCACATGATCCCTGTTGGGTTTTCTGTTGAGTTGGGGATGTTTTCTTTCATCCCAGCATGTTATCTTGGATACTTGTTCCATAAGCCTTAGCCTGACATCAATTTTAGGCATGTCTTTTCACAGTGAGGTCCATCAAATAGAGCTTAGCTTCTGTGCTTCTTCATGGTGTGCTTTCTCCACAGGTCTGACCTGGATTTAAAACAAAGAAATCAGGTGCTTCTGACAGTACAAGTAGTCCAAAGGGCCTTACCAAGTCTTTACAGCCCCAAGGATTGCTAGAGGTGCACGTTTCTCCACAGACGCTTGGGGCTTGTTGGGCTGAGTAATCTTTGTATCTCTTCCCACGCTCCGCAGGCAGATTTCTAAACGAGAACAAAAATTATTTTGTAATGAAGAAATGAAGTATTCTATGATTGCAATATCTTAGGGGAATTGTTTTGGTATAACTTGTTTTCTTCAAGATCTTATACTTGCTTTGGGTTTGAGTTTTTAGTAGTTGGTGGCAATGGTTTGTGGTTGTTTGAGTTGTTTTGACTGGAACAGTTTGAGAAGTGTGATACTAAACTGTAGGTTATTTTGATCAACATAACTCACTATTCAGACAAAAAAGTCAGTAGTTGTTAGGATTAACAATGAGACAAAGACAAAAGCACACAGAAACTTAGTAGAAGTCCTTAAAATCATATGTAGTTCAGGGGCTGACTGAACCAGATGTATTTCAGTTTCTGTAGTAACTGTCCCCACAGTATTCCTTCTCTCTGACTCTCCTCAGGCTCCCCTGGGATGTCCATCATGTTCTGGAACCCACAGCATCCTGAGGCAATGATTTCCACAGCAGACCATTGTATTGGCTTCAAGCCTGCCCCATCCAGTTTCACTTGATGCCCCTTTTTTTCCTGGAGTGAGAGGTAGATGTCCACTGGCTATTTGCATGATTTCACAGATCTGTATTTGATCCTCCCAATGCCTCTTGTTCTTCCAAGTGCAAGGATTCTTACTGAGTATCTGATATATTTGGTTTTTAGTAATAGGAAGATGACCCTGACCAACTTTAATGCTAAGAATTTCATCCTTTCCAAAATCTACCTCCTTGGAAATAAATTTATGGCTTACATATTGCACATCCACCTATGAATGCCTGAATACAGATCTCATTTTTACACAGTGTGAGTCACCTTGCTGCTTGACCTATGTTCTTTTCCACTCATGGAGGTCTGAGTAAAAAAAAAAAAAAGTATTTTAACTTCCCTGGTTTTCCTTGTAATTTGGTGAAGGGAGAGATGCAAACCTTAAATCCTGTTTTACTTATTAATATCTCAAGTATTCAGGGTGCCCTGAGACTACCTCCCAAATGGTACTCCTCTACCATTTTGGAAGGGTAACCATCTTTGGTGACTGACTGTATTCTTACAAAAGCAGCACAGATAGATATACGTCAGAAAGATACATATGATTTCCTTTAAAAATGCCACAATCACAGTAAAACTAGTTCCAGTCTTTTCCCCCTCTCTTCAATCCAGTTTCGGGAGTAAACCTTTTTGTTTAAAGTAAACACTCTATTTTCTTGGTGCCAGGACCCTTAGAAATTTGTAATTTAGCAGGAATATTTGGAAAAAAGTTATGTGTAAGTAGATGGACAAAATAATGAGAAACATTTACTGGCCAGCTCATAGAAAAGTGACTTAACAAGTGCTCAAGTTAAGCATGTGCTTCAAATCCCATGTTTCCATAAAGTACTGAACCAGAAGACTGTTTAAGTGAAGACTGGAATGATGTCTAAAATCCTTGACATGATGGTTTTGGTGGGATTTTTGTCATCCAGTCCAGTCTTCCACCACACTTTTCCAGAACCTGCTTATGTAAACGAGGTACATATACAGTCCCAACCTTCAGTGACTGGGATAAACCTGAGTGGAAAGTGATATTGTGACCTGAAGGTGGAATAGTCCTGATTGACACAATGTTTAGAGAAAAAAAAAGTACTTTTTATAACCCGTATTCCTCACCCATAGTTTGTACAAAATCAGAGGGTAAAGGCATACACTCAGGCTGTCTGAATGCCAGTGAAATGGAAACATGAGCAATACTCCAATTTAACTCCACAGAATCCACTAGTTAGTAAGTAGTTCAAGTATTTTAGTGCCTGCTGTGTTGCTGCCTACAGGGAAAATACTCTAAGTGCTTTCCCTTTCTCAAAAAGAAAAGGAGTTTTCATCTATCTTTTATAAAGCTGTCTTGTTACATCCATTATACAGCATGACACAACCAGCCAAAGGATATATTGTGGTGGTTTCCATCACATGTTGTAGTGACAAGGTTTTTGTGGAAGGCAGAATACACACGTGTGTGTGTGTGTGTGTGTGTGTGTGTGTGTGTGTATGTGTTTGTGTATGTGTGTGTGTATACACATTTATGTATAAACATATGTATATATATATAGATGCACTTACCAATCTAGATCACTTGACAGTGAAGATGTATGTGCCTTATGCTGGCCTATGGTGTGTCAAATGTGGGGTGTTAATACCTACATATGTGAAATCCAATATTTTTTCATCTGGCCAGCTTGACACAAAAGGGCAGAATTATCCTTATTCCAAGAATATTAGGCATTAACTGCAACAGCTTTTAAAACTACTTTTTTCTGGTCCATGGCTGACCAGCTGTTTGAGGAAATAGCAGAGAACAAAATCTGATTTTCAGACTCCGTATACACTGTTAGTATCACAGAAAGAAAAAAATGGCAAGAGATGTCCCTGAATAATATTAGGGTTTTTAATCCCTGAACCATCTAATACCTTATTCATTTCAAAAGTGTGAAGGGCTAATGCAGACTGAGGATAGGAGTGATGATCCACAGATCACAGTTCTAGATCAGAAGGATTTTTAAAGGTACACACATAAATTCTGTATGCCTGTATGTGCATAAATGCAAACTGTCTTCTCTGTGCAGAGACCAGTGAGATGTCAAGATAGGCACTGTTTATGACAATTTAGTTACTAAAAATGCTGATTTTCCTACCGTAAAACAACTTCAGTGAACCTGTTGGAGCAGGAGGAGGGCCAACAGGATGATTAGAGGGATGAAGCACCTCTCCTAGCAGAAAAGGCTGAGAGAACTGGGATTGTTCAGCCCAAGAAAGAGAAGGGGTGACCTAATTGCAGCCTTCTAGGACCTGAAGGGACCCTACAAAAAACATGGAGAGGGACTTTTTACAAGAGTGTATAGAGGCAAGACAAGGAGGAATGGCTTCAAACTGAAAGAGAGTAGCTTTAGATTAGATATCAGGAAGAAATTCTTTACTGTGAAGGTGGTGAGGTGCTAGAACAGGTTGCCTGAACATTTTGGATGCTCTGAGATTGCTTAAGGTCAGGCTGGATGGGGCTCTGAGCAATCTGATCTGGGGAAAGGTGACCCTGCCCCTGATAGGTTGGTTGGAAGGAGATGGTCTTTAAGGTCCCTTCCAACACAGACCATTCCATGATTCTGTGATTCTATCCTATGAGGATATTTTTGTTCAGCAGTAGTATCCTTACATACTTCAGACAACGGGGAGTGTGTGTGTAAATGTAGATATACATGAATAATCAACATATAAGAGTGTGCAAAACATTAAAGAACTGCTTGACATATGCAACATTTAGCTACTTTGCCTCTTCTGGGTTCATTACTCCAGCCTTTCCATCAGCATTCTGATATCTAACCCTTGAGCAGAAGTGGTCCAGGCAGTTTTCTACCTCCATTTTTACTTTGTTTTTAGTGAGTTTGACATTAACTAATAATTTTTTTTTAAAGTTTCCTGATCTTCCTTGTTAGGGTAACGTTGTCCCTCAAAATACCCTGTTTTATGTCCAATACAAGGATGATTAATTTCTGCATGGGCAGAATCTTACCATATACTCCTTGAGGACAAGACATGAAGATTTGAAATTCCTGGAAAGCAGAAAATTCCCAGAGCATCAGTAGGGCACCTAGAAATAACTAAAAAAACTACTTTGTGGGTTTAAGGAATCCCCAAATGTCTTCAAACACAACCTTACAGCTACCAAAATATTTAAATTTAAAAAGAGTTTTTGCAGATAAGAATAAAAACCATTGTTGCAGTAAAAACAGAGGCTGATGTGCTTACTGACTGCCTTCATTTATTACTCAGTAGTTCTGTCTTCGCCACAAAATCTCAGATGAGAAAAGACCTTCAGGAGAGGGAACCTGGTCCAGGATGGGGATGGATGGGTGAGGAGAAATGCTCCCCAGAAGTTGCAGAAGACTGACAAAGGCAAACAGCTGACCTTCTTAACAGGAAGGTGTTGTGGGGGTAAAAGAAGTTCTCCTCTTGAAACACCTGAGAGAGTCTGCTGCCCGCTGAAGGGAGCGGCCTGAGCACAGGCGAGTGGCAATGAACGGACTGTGAAAAGGACTGTGCTGTCCTTGGCACCACTTGGTCAGTCCAGCTTCAGGGACCTGGTAATGGCCAGCTGCTGGTGTGCACTGGTGGCTTGAATTTTAAACACAGCCAGCTGGAGGTTACCAACCCCATTTACTTTGTAGGTAAATCCTATGCCCTCTGGCTGAAACATCTTCTCCCTATTGAGCCCAGGGAACGCCTTACCACCAACCTTGCTGAAGGGGGAAAAATAAGGTCTGCAAGCAGCTCACCTCCTCCGTGATACCACCCCCTGCTGTAGTGACACCTTGTTGTCACACAAGTGCACCACACTATCCATGGTTTTGGCCCCAGAATCTCAAATGCAAAATCACATCTTTGTCCCTTTAACTTCTCTCTCGGCTGTAATGCCTGTTTTCTCCCCTCCTCTGGAACTGTGCACTCTGTTGCTGCTCCGGCTGCTGGGAGCAAGCGAGGAGAATTTCTCCTACTGGCAAGTAACCAGCCAGTCTGGGGCTGGCCCCTTCCCAGAACGCTGCTGTTTGCATACCAGCAGGCAGAGGAGCAGGTGAATGGGACTGGTGACATCTGTACAGATGTGTTTGACTGCTTACATGCTGTTACGAATCTGCTACCCTTAAAGCCTCCGTTTCTCTGACGAGATCTCTCTCTCTCTCTTCCCCCCTCTCTCCCTCTCTCTCTCTCTTTCTCTCAAAATTATTTTTCCAAGGAGAAAAGGAAAAGGCAGACAGAAATAGAAGGCAAGAGACAACAGCTTGAGGACCAGATACTTCAGCTGCAGCATTTCAAGGTAAGGGACTGATGCCAGAAATGATGGATTGACTAAATCTGTTCATTATTAGACATGCAGATCACACGTCTGAAAGCTGGGAAAAGCCCACTCTGACATGAAGCAGCTTTCACTGCCGGAGCTTATCTCTTGCAGTGATCATGTCCTGCCTGCTTTTCATTCTGTGCATTTCATGCACAGGACCATGTTGTTTAAATGGTTTAGGAGCATGGAGTCAGGAGGGTGTGAGTGCAGGCAGCGCAGCGGGGCTGTTATTATTAAATGGTGTTATTTATTATACATAATGATAAGACACCAATCACTGTGGTTTGGGTGTGCACTGCATGGCTTCTGCCAGCACTTTCTGCCTGCAGAGCTGCGTTGGATTTCTCTGGTGCCTGTCATTAGGTTTTGTGCTCGTGTGTTGCAGAAGGAGTGGTAGTTAGCATGCATCTGTGTACATGTGTAAAGATTTCATTGTAGGATTGAGTTATTAGGCATGCATGGCATAATAAAATGGGCATGTATGTACATGCAGGGAAGGTGTTGATGTGTATGTGTGACTCTACATGGAGAAGCGCCTTGATATTTAACAGGGTGCCGAGCAATCCCAGTCCCTGTTGGTCTCCATGACAGCTGCAGATAGCATCATTTGAAAGCCATCCTTGCTATTTCTATCATTTCTCCCTCCTGTCAGTAGCATATTTGTGCATAGCAAAGATAAGAACAAAAACATACATGTGATCTTTTTGTAGCTGATGAGCATTTGTGGGTCAGATCTTGTTATATTAGTTCAGTAGGGGAGCCTGAGGATCAGCGATTAAAATATCTGAGAAAGATGATTAGAACTGGACCGTTTGTCCTCACAGCAAGTGAGCTGAGCTGTGTTTTTAAAATTAAGGTATTTAGGTTTCTTGTGGAATAAGTGTACATGTATATGTGTGTTTGAACAGTGCACCTGTGTTGGGAGGTGATGTGCAGAGTATCTCTGCCCACACATGCACTTGTAGACCAGACTGCAAGTTATGCTACAGGCAGGTTTTCTCCTGCCTCTCCAAGACCCTGCAGTCATGTTCTGCATGTCCTCCTTTTCTGGTAAACACAATGCAGTTAAGCCCAAGTAATTGATACCACCTACACAAATGCCCCATCAGGTTTACCACCAGTCTGTGGATGTCACACAGTGGTGTTTCCAGTCAAAGATGTGATTGCATTTCTGTGGGGCAGCAGGAGTTGCCATTTTGTTCAGGCTGCCATTGACTACAGGCAGGGGAGAATTTCTTCTGATAACTGCAGGGTACTGCAGCAGAGCAGTAAGGTACTGTTCCAGTACCTTCACAGTGCTTGCTTTTTATCTTTTTGCTACCAAGCTGATGACTCCTTTTAGGATGTTAACTGTTTCCAAGCTAACTGCATTATGATTCTTCAAGAAATTCCTTAAGCAGAGCCTTTTGGATAGACAGTTCTGTCAATTTTCTGCTTCATCTGTTTTACTTTGATATAGCTGTTGCTAAAATGTATTTTATCATCATCCATAGGAAAACCCCTCAAGGTGGTGCAGTGGGATCAGCCCCTCAGCTGATGTAGAGGGTATTGACTTCAGCCCTGCTATGCTGATTGCCACTAGTGGAGGTTCAGTTTTGCCGCATGGATTTTTTCAGTGACACACACGAAAAATAGCTGTGTCCCTTGTTTTTTTATCCCACAGGCTGGAACAAGATCAGTAATCATACAGAAAGCTAATGGGAGATCAGGGCACAGAAATTTAATGGCAGAGACTTTAAAATGGCAGCTTTCTCAGCTGAAATCACAGCCAGACTTAAGGTCTGTAACGCTGTGTGTGAGGATGAGCATCAGGACATGATAAGATCTTCCCCACCTCTCCATTCAGTGGCATCACTTGTCACCAGAGGAATATTGTGCTGCTTTTACAGGGGTGGTCATGGTGACTGCTGCTCTGGGAGCTGCCTGTACCACCAAGCAATTGTGTGCTGGGAGACAATGTCTCTGTCACCTGAATGAGGTGATAGCAGAGGTCTAACTGGGATTGCTGAGTTCATCCTTGTTGCTGCTAGAACCTTCATAAAATTAAAATAACAAAAAATTTTAAAAATTAAGATAGAGGCACTGGCTGGTAGTGTTTCTGTTTCTCTTTAGAGACAGAGAAAACTGCATTTTTGTTTCATACATTGTTCAGTGTTCTGGTTGCTTAGTGGAGGCTGACCAACATTATATTTTGCCTGCCAGTTTGATTTGCTCATTTGCAAAACTTGTATCCCCCTCCCATTTCCCTAGTGCTCTCCCTCACCTCACCCTGTTTGTCCTGGGCCCCTCTGAGTCAGGGGCTCAAAGTCTGACATCAGTATAGTCCCTCAGTCTGATATGGCTCGCCAGTCTGATGCACCAGACCAAAATAAGAACATATATTTTCCCTCTGAGTGCAAGTAGAACCATGATTCATTTCCTGAATTATGTGGATTTCATCTAATTCTGTGCAAGGCATAAATCTGGGTTAAAAGACCAGGCTTTCCTAGGAAGCCTCTGTATTTATTTAAATGCTGTGTCTGTTGATGTCCATATAGAGTGCCAGGATTTCATATCAGTGTTCATTAAAATCTGCTGTGAAGAAGCCTTTGAAAATGAAATCTAGGTTAATCCTGTGTCTGCAGTATCTGGGTTGATCCCACAAGCATAACAGCTTGCATTCACACAAAGACATTCATGCCAGTATTCAATGGGTTTGCTCCATTTTTGTGCAGTGTCAGAGTAATTTTCTTTTTAACCTGCACTGTGTAAAATAGCATGTTAGGTTACCTAATAAGGGTTCTGGAAGCTACAGGGTCTCTGTTAATTTCAGAAAATTTATTCACATTGGAAAATATCTAATAGAAATAGTTTATTGCAAATGTTTATGCTGGATTACCTACAGTTTTCAAGTTGCTAATGCCAATTAGACCCCTGACAAAATGACTTTACTACCAGTTCATTCATTTATCCCTTGCCACATACCTGGCTGAAAACAAGGCAGCAGAAGGTGCTGTCCCACTGCTCTAGGCAGAGCAACCCAGCAAACACTAGACCTAGTAAAAGTTAGCACTGAATGTGAACAAAACTTTGGCAACACCTTTTACAAAGGCTTCTGAGAATGAGGTCAGTGCTGAGGACATCAGAACAAAAGTGTGGCTCAGCTGTTAATGTTCTCTGTGAGATTCAGAGTTAATCAAGTGAAACCCTTCAAATGTGAAAATCTGGAGTAGGAGAGTCTAGAGTAGAATAGGCTCTAAAAGCTGAATTTGCTTTTGCCGACAGTGAAACCATATCCTCTCTTCTGTGAATCACTGCAGAGTAAGGACATTGGTGGGCACAGACTGACTGTGTAGTACCTTGGGGCCATTGGGTCACTCCGTTGAAGGCAGGAGGTGTATTTGTCTACATTACAATCAGATGTCTTCATTGGAAAGGCCCTTGGTGTTGGAACAGGTATAAAGATGCTCTGAAGTCCCATTTTTTGAGATTGAACATGCTCTTTTGCTCTAATAAGAGGCAATTTACAACAGTTCCCCTAACCTCACACCTATTCCAGTCCTTAAGATGAAAATAATACTTTTTCTTCCATATAATACAAGGTCAAATTGTGTTTTTTAACAATAGATGGAGTTTAAATGTCAGGCCACAACAGTTTCTTGTCTGTATGCCTACAAATGGGGCTTCCTTGTCCATAGGAACTGGAGGTGTTACCAGCTTCTAGAGTTTAAAATCAGAGAAGTGGTCAAAATTCACCTTTCACCAAACACATTTTGTGCAGTATCCATCAAAATTAGTTGGTTTCTGGAGAAAGACTAAAATTTATTTTGGTGTCTCAGTTGAACTGGACAATACAACCTACAAGCAACAACTTCTTTTAAGAGTTTGTTCAGCTAGGCAGCAGTTGGGCCAGCTTGTTTTAACAGGGATGTTTACTATTTCAAATAAACTCCAGGGTAGCAGTATTTCTTCCAAAATCTGACTTCCTCTGTATTTAGTTGAATAGAATTTCTGTAATTGTTTATGGTAGCTCTGTTTGGTGGCCAATGGTAATAAAATAAACAGAACAAAACCTCCTAATTGAATGAAAAATTACTTCTCTGCTGTTACTTTAACTATTACAATTACAATAAATCCATTTTCCACAGTTATTTTAGTTCTGCAGTCATATAAATATTAGGGACCTATTTATTTTAACATCTGCTTCTTAAAGACTGCAGTTCATGAGCACAATCTGTGACATAATTACATCTTTACTCTGAAGGAAAGGAAAGCCTTTTAGGTTGTTATAGAGATTTTCTTAGGGTATAGTTTTAGCTGAACCATCTCATCTATAAATAAATTTTAATTTTATAGTTTCAGTTATATTGCTGTCCTCAATTTAATCTGTTCTTAAAATAATTGCTGTCAGAAAATATAAATAGGTATGTCTGTCTCTCTCTCGATATATGTACAACACTGTGGAGAAACAGAGATAACTTTTGCAAATGAAGGAATCTTGTAATCTCTTTATAGCAAATCCCTTTATGATTTTCAAGTAAATTAATACTTAAACCAAATGGCAACTCAGCCAAGCGCACAAAAAATGTTTGGCGGTGTCATCCAGTCTCCATTCCCTACAGGGTCAGTGCAGTATTTGCCAAAACCTAGCTCAGAGATAAGGGTATCATGTAGAACAGTGTCAGATACCTTGCACAAGCCGAGGAAGATGGTATCTGTTGCTCTTCCTTTATCCACAAATGATTTATGGCTCCATCACAGAAGGCCACCGAATCTGTAAGGAGTGGTTTTCCCTCAGTAAAGCCATGTTGGCTGTCACCAATCATGTTTTTCATGTGGCTTAGCACAGTTTCCAGGAGGATCCTGCTCCATGATCTTGCAGGCACTAAGGTGGATGGGACTGATTGGCCTGTCATTGCACAGGTCTTCCTTTTTTTCCTTTTTAAAAGCAGGGCATATGCTCCCATCTTTCCAGTCACTGGAAACTTTACCAGTCTGCCATAACTTCTCAAATAAAGTGAGTAACGGCTTAGCCACTTGCTCTGCCAGTTCTCTCATCAGGTCCCAAGGTCTTGTGCACCTTCAGGTTCCTTAGATGGTCTTGGACCTGATGTTCTACTACAGTGGGTGGTTCTATATTCTCCCAGTCCCTGCCTTTGCCTTCTGCATTTCAGGCAGTGTGACTGGAGCACTTGCTGGTTAAGGCTGAGGCAAAAATGTACCTCAGCCGTCTCCATGTCCCAGGGAACCAGGTCTCTTTTTCCTTCTGGAGAGACTGAATGTTTTCCCTGGTCTTCTTTTTATCACCAACATATCTGTAGAAGCTTTTTTTTCTTGTCTTTGATGTGTTTGGCCATATTTAAGCCCATCAAGGCTTTAGATTTCCTGACCTGATCCCTGCCTGCTTGAACAATCCCTTTGTATTCCTCACTTGGAGAATTGCTTTCATCACTTGTCCTTGCTTTCACACTCCATAGGCTTTCTTTTCATGTTTGAGCTTGTCCAGGAGATCCCTGTTCATGCACACAGGCCTGCTGGCATATTTGCCTGGCTTCCTCTTTGTTGGGATAATCACTCCTGAGCTTGGAGGAGGTGATCCTTGAATATCAACCAGCTTTCTTGGGCCCCTCTTCCCTCCAGGTCTTTATCCCATGATTTTCTACAAAGCAGATCCCTGAGGAGGCCAGAGTCTGCTCTCCTGAAGTCCAGGTAGTGAGCTTTCTGTGCACCTTCCTTGCTGCCCTAAGGATCTCAAACTCCATTTCATGGTCTTTGCAGTTGAGGCTGCCCTTGAGCTTCACATTCCCCACCAGCCCCTCCTCATTGGGAGAAAAAGGCCTGGCATAGCACCTCCTCTCCTTGGCTCTTCGATCACTTGGAGAAGGAAGTTATCATCATGGCACTCCAGGAAGCTCCTGGATTGCTTATGCCCTGCTGCTGTCCTCCAAAAGGTTTTGGGGTTTCTGGAGTCCACCATGAGGAATAGGGCTTGTGAACATGAGTTAACTTCTAACTGTCCGTAGAGAGCATCAGCAGCAGTTTTGGGGCATGGAGAGGTTAAGAACAAATTCAGAGAGGAATTTCCATTTTGAGAGCACAGGGGACCCCTCTTCATCCCATTCTGTGTATTAGCATCTTTGGGCTGATGCCCACCTTCTGCTGAGAAGTTTGTCTCCCACCAGGATTTAAACTGAGAATCGAGAGGCTCTCTGACACTCTGCTAACCTATTTTATGATCCAGAAGAGAAATCCAGATTCATTAGGCCAGAAAGGGAGTGGGAGATGGAATAGGCCTGCACAGTGAAAGTATTTAGGGCACTACTCTATCTGAATTGTTTACAGAGCATGAAACCCTGGATATCCTTGTTGAGAAGTAGCATTTTGAAAGGAGGGGTTTCAAAAATCCTTATAGGCTTTTCTTTTCAAGGAATCAGAAAACAAAGTGACTATCCTCAGTTAAAATCTTTTAGTAATAAAAGAATAAAATAGAATTAAAAAATAGAATAATTTATTGAGGGCAGCTACACAAACTGACTTCCACAGAGACATGAGAGCTTTTGTCCTTTAGCTCATGTTCCTTATCTGCTTGCACGTCATTGAAACACAGCTGTCATTATTCTGGTATGATCCCTCTACAAGTTGTGCTTTTATTCAGGAAAAAGATTATGTGTGAGTTGTGCTTTGAACTGGGGCAGAGTTATCCTTGGATGATCATGTAAATAAGCATACCATACAGGCAGAACTTCCTTGAAACGCATCAAAATTAGTGTTCAGGTTTCAAGCAGTAACAAGGTCCTTCAAGCACCTCATAGCCACTCCAGCAGATTTTGTTGCAGCCAGACTGTGCCAATGTAGCTCAAGGACATTTACGGCTCTCTGCAACCTGAGCCCCTCCCAATGGCCTGAAACACATTCAAAAACTAATTCACATCACCTGAATCCAGCTTTTTAAAATAATGAGTATAAGAAATTTTAAGACTGGAAAAGAAAGGAATATCTGAAATAGAACTTTTCTTTTTACCTGTTTTGACCGATGTGTGCATGTGGGAAGGAGTGACAAACTGAAGCCAAGGTGAGACTGAATAGGGAGAGGAAATTATTCTTTTGGGAGATAAGAGTGAAAACAACCATGGCTCTGTAGTAAAAATAACTTGCAAAGCCTATTTGTTTTGGGGAGAGAGGTTTGAGAATTTTTGAAATCTCAGATTGTTAACCATTACAAAGGTTTTCTTTTTATTAATTTTTACTTCTCTCACAATACACTTTACTTGCTTTGTAAACACGGAGTGAGTACTCATAGGGAAAACCAAAGCATACCTAAATTTCTGGCACCAGGAGGTAAAACGGTGGTGCCTCTTTTCATCTGTGTATCTTTAAGAGGATGTCTTGTTCAGTCTTTTCAGTCCAACTGCATGAAGGCCAGAAACATCAACTAGCTTGCAAGTTTTTTATTCTAGTTCCAAAATTCCCTGGGAATCAGAGATGTTCTCATGGATTTAAGAAGTAATTTGTGTGTGAGGGAACCCTGGAGATCTCCTTGCGCTCCTGCCAACAGGAGCAGGTTTTTCCCATGCCCATCTTCATCCCAATACATTTGGATTCTCTACCAGGACAGAATCCCATGATCCACCCCCTGGAGACTTGCTCCCAGGTTGGGCCATGTGGGACCTCATTGCAGCATCCCCTTTTGCAAGCTGTGCTCCTGATTGTGTGTGCCTGCCAGGGCAGCCCGGTCTCCTCATCCCTCCCCTCACCTCTTCAGCACCTGCTAGCATTTGTTTATAGTTTACTCTCATTATGGTGCTTAACCTTGCCACAAGTGAAATATTAAACAATTGAACAGAGCCATCATTCTCATCCTGCAACAAAAAAGTCTGAAATTTTAAATAGACTTTCTAAAGAGAGACACTGAAAAATAAACCCTAACTCTCCAGCGTAAAACACACTCTGTAGAAGAGGAATCTTCCTGTTACTTCAAGCAGAAATTTCTGGTAGACTGGATGCTTAGAAAATATATGTAGAAAAGACTTACGTGCTTGGCTTAACTGAACATCTTACTGCTCATTGTGCTTCATCTCAATGTCATCTCAAGTTTTTACTGAATGTTGGAAACACTTGCCTTATATTGAGCTGTACCTGTGATCCCTGTCAGTGAAACTAGTGTGTACAGGCCAGTGCTCTGCAGCTGATGAATGATCTGAACAAGAGAGATACAAACTTTGTGTCTGCTCTTATGGAGTCTTGACAGTGTCTCTTGCTGTAGTGGGTTTCCTTGAAGCTAAAAGAGCTCAGGTTTTAGTTCATCTTCTTCATCTTTGACTGGAAACAACTGTCTACTTGATTTACAAAGTTAAATAAATGGGACCTGAACAATTTTAAAGCAATGTACTCAGAATATTTACACTAATGCTAATATTGACACTACTGCTAATGAAGGGGAAGCTTACTCTGAGCACATAAACTGATTGGTGCTTTTTGTCCCCAAAAATCATTCCTAATAGGGCCTCTATCTGTACAGCTGCAATTCCTGTTCGTGTGAGGTTTTTAAACAGACAAAGCAAGAGACCTCCATGAAGAAGCTATCTATAGCTGTCATCATACCCATCCCTCAGGTCATATGCCACAGACATGCCTTCATGCATCTGCAGCTCTGGTTGCATGTGGCTCACACTGAAGCCCCTTGCCTTGTCATGGGGGCACCAAGCTGAGATGCAGCCCTTCTCCAAGTGAGCACAAATCATTCCAGCTATCTCAGTTTTCCCTCACCCATTTCTGCAGTCATGTTGCACTGTTTTACATGTTCCTGTGTGCTCTGTTGCTGTGCTGAACATGTGTTTTGAGAAAAAGCAGTGGCTGTGTAAATACTCAGAGGAGCTAAAGGGCACTCAAATGTACCTGCTACAGTAAGCAAACAAGGGGGAAAGATAATCTCTGCAAAGTCTTTTGTCTGCCATGGTTCCAGGTGGGGCCTTGTAATAGTGTCCACTATTTATTTTTATTTATTTGTTTACTTGCTTCTTTTATTATTTATTTTCTCATCTCCCCACATGTACCCCCCTTACACTCACAGCCTGGTGGCTACTAACTAGTGTTGTACCAAAATTCTGTTAGTCCAGGAGCTGTAGGGAAACAGGAGACATGCTTTTTGGGGACAGGCGGAGCACTAGTCCCTTTGGTGAGCAGACTGCTTTGGAGATCCTGGCCTCAGTGGTCCACTGCAGTAAGGATTTTATGAAAAGGAAAAACTCAGGCAAATTACCCATGCCTGTGGTGCTGAGAAGGAACTTAGGAAGAGGTTATGCCATCAGTCTCCAGTGCCTGGTCACAAAAGCTTGTCCATTACAGTGGACAGGTCTAAACACAATGGAAAAAATTAAGTTAATGTGTTTTAATATTCTGTGTGATGAATACACATTAACCAACTGTTGGACAATCTTTGCAACTCTTAGATTAAATGTAATCCTTAAAAAAATTTTTAAGACATCTCTTCCTTAAGATATTTCTAAGAAATGTTTTGTTCATTTCCTGAACAAAGAATAACAACAACAAACTGGCAAGTCCAAAGGATGATGTTTAATCTTCTTTATAAACATGCTGTTTGCTCTTGATCTGGCTAAGCTTCACTAGCTAGGATATTTTTTTTTGTTGTTTAATCATACATATGGAAGCTATGACAATGTGATTCAAGTAGAGACTACAATCAAGCTGCAAATTTTTCAGCTTGGCTTAATTCCCTAATCTGGGCAATGCTTGAATCATACCATCTATCATGCACACATGCTCCTTGGGCTAGAACAAGTGTTTTAGATAACTGGAAAGGCAACAAGAAGTTTTGCTGCTATATAAAACCAGATCATACCAGCAAGCTGGAAATGGCTGCTTGTCCTGCTCCAGGGACAGTCATACCACACAAGGCCACAACCATCTTGCAGCAGAGAGTGTAGAATCTCTTGTGTTTACTGAGGACCACACCTCTCCTTTATTCTGCAAGTAGATTCTCTCACACTGAAAACCCGTATAGGAAAACTCTGCATCAGTCTGAGCAGAGTCAGACTGTTTCATTTGCCTAATGGAAAATTAAATACTACAGCATCACTTAGGAATACATTCCAAGAAGCTGCTAATTTCCAGATGGACTTACCTGTCATACAGTTTATGTCTACAGCCCCTTTCTTCATTTGCATATTTATTCACAAATGGTTAAGGGCATCTAACATTAACATGCCTGCTCACACTACAGGCATGTGAATAACCTTTTTTTTTGAAAGGCAAGGGAAGGCCTGCTGGCAAAGGAACAAGTCTTTCTATAATCTCAGTACCTCGTGTCCCAGTAACCTCTTTGCTAAGGCTGGCAACAGTGCTGTGCATCAGCAGGCCAGACCCAGACATGCTGGGTAGCCTGTACTAGCTGGGTTAGAGCCAGAGGAACGGCTGGGGAAGCTGCACAAGAATACGACAGGAAGAAATGCAGTGTTTGGAGAGGCTACGGAAAGAGAGTAGGCAGGACAAAGGAGGAATCCCAGAAGAGCTTTGACAGTGGTTGTTCTTGCACTTGTGTCCCTTACAAGCTCAGTAATACCAGCCCATGCAGATGCTTGGGAGCACGCACAAGCAGAACAGGCTTTGCTGCTCTGTGAGGCTTTCCCTCTTGCAGCTGAACCACTGGGTGACAGGGGGGCCCCAGGTAGCTTGCAAACAGCAAAGTCAGACTCATTGCTGCCTCCAGAGCTCCAGATCTGCCTGAAAACCTCACCCTTTTTGCATGGAGGTAACTTTCTGAAATGCAGAGACCAAATCTGAAATGCAGCTGGTTATGCTAGCATCCTAATGGGAATGTTTGGGGGTAACATCTGACTCACAGTGACAGGCAAAAGAAGATTTTCATTGCATTCTTTTAGTAGGCTGTGGGCTGGTTATATGTATATTTGAGAACTTGGGAAACCAACCTTTTGCATTCATGTTTTTCCATGGCACAGATACTAAACAGATAGAGGGAGAAAATAATTTCATATTAATAAATAACTCCAGCTCTAAAATGTTAATGTCTCATGGTCTTCAAGCCTCAAAATGCAAAGACTTTTGGCAAAACTTCAATTTGGCAAAGACTTAAAGATTTCAGTAAAAGTGCCTTTGATGTAGCCCTGCTGATTTCAGTGGAATTACACCAGGAATCATTAGCGGCTGTTTTCTAGGGCACAGAAGACCATAATTACCCGGAATAATCCACATCCAGAAGTGTTTCACAAGAGCAGGCACATTTTACTGGAGGAGGCTCTTTGGGTCAACTTTTGACCTTTGTTTCTTCTCAGGATTATCATCTTCCTTGAACTTAGGAGACAGAAGAGTCCACTTCAGCAAGCACTGCTTTCAAGGAGAGATAGTACTGATTGTCCCCTAACCGTTTGCAAGCACAAAAACCACACAAAGCTTGTTTAAGGAACTACCTCAAAAGGTAGCAGCACAGCAAGGACTGGGGCTTTTCTCTTGTCCTAAAAAGTCATGTCAAGTCTGGCAAATGTGTCTGGGCCTCAGGTTAAGACACTGTTACAATACATGTGGGACTGGAAATGTGTTATTCTTATGAACAAAGTTTATGGAAGTTGATTCAAAATTAGCAAGGCTGATGGCTAGAACTAATCAACTTCCACAACGCAGGGATTGCAGAGGTGGCATGGAATAGGCATAATGATTTATGAAAAGGATGCTAAAAAGTTTTACTTGCTGTAATAAAATGTCCTCCAATACGTAAACTTTCGATGCAACATTAAAGCAGAATGCAGCACTAAAAGTAAAGGTGTTCTTTGGATATACAGCATTAATTCTACTGTGTGCATTTGAGAAACTATGCATTATTTCCTTGCTAGCACTAAATGTAATAACTTAAAGCCCTCAGGCTTCACTGTCCTGAAGCATGAAACTGGAATAAATAGCACAGAAGATTGCTGTGCACCACTTTTATGGCCATCACTGTGTCTGCTGCATTCAGACATTTGGCACAATTTCTTTCTGTCCTGTCCAACATTTGTTCACTTATTTCTGTCCTCACTATGGTCTGTTCACTTAATTGTGACCTGGTTTTTTCCTTTTTTGCATGGTGCAAAAGTCACTCTGTTTTCCTATCCTTGAATTAACGAAACCAAGTAAAGCTGCCAGTTATTTTTACAATCTCAGTTCTCAGTTCTGTGCAGACAAACCAAATCAACTGAGAGCAGTGGCAACCTAGAGGATCGCAAGTCTGGTGCCCTTTCCACTTCAGTAACAGAGAGCATTTTTAATGACATGATCTATTTTCTGTTGAAAGGTTTAGCCCTGAAGAAGTTGTTTTCTTGCAGTAAATGAAAGAATACTTATACCAAACAGTACATAGCATAGCTGCTGCTCCATCAGTGAAGTGGGTCCTTCTGAAAGTACAGCATATTCACTGTATTCACAATATTCACATATTCCAGTATGGCAATGAGCTGTACTTCAATAAGCTGTAAAAATACCTATATTTTTACAGTAGTGTATCTGGCCACTCTAAGAGCTCTTTATCATTTTGACAACATCTAATCATATAGCACAACGTTGGTGCATAAAGCTCTAAAATGCGGTAGAGAGTTAAAGCTCATAGCAGACAATGAAGGAGAAACAATGCTGAAATACTAGCTTGTGGCCATTTTAATCACAGGCTGTTAAGCAAATGCACAATATCGTTGAGCGGGGATAGCTCATACAGGTGGGTATTTCTGCGTTCCATCCTCATGCAAACCTTCTTTTAACACATTTGAGAAACACTTCCTATTCTTCCTGGGATAAGATTTTGCAAGATTTTTTTAAGAAACATATCTGAAATTTCATAGCTATGGAGGACAGATGGCAGCAAACTCTCTTTTGTTTCCAATCTGCATCTGGTTCTGGTTTGCATCTGTCTGGGTTGCTTTGATGTGGGCTGCCTCACTAGACTGTCTCATATCCAGGAGCGGTGCCTGAGCACCCAGCACAGCTCTACCACTCCCTCACTACCCACCCTTAGTCTCATCATGTGTACCAAGGCCTTCCCTACGTGCTTGTGCTGAAAACACCTCCTTGAGAAATGCTTGCTTAAAGCAGGTGAGAAATTCTTCTACCCCTGCCCGCTGCTTCATCCCTACACCAGTTATCTGGCTGGGGAGAAAGTGCTTGCTGCACAGCCGGATGCGGGACCAGCATCCCCTGGTGTATGCCTGCCTGTTAGCCTATCGTATCTGCAGCGTGTGTATAAATACACACAACCTCAGCAGCTTGGCAAATAGACTGTCTGCAGTGTAGGAAATGCATTTATAAATGTTTCCATTTCTCAGTCTTCTTGTCTGAATTCCTCAGTATAGTATTTAACAAATGCCTTAATTTTCATCTTAAAAAGGAGAGCCAGAAACATCAAAGCTTCCGGTTTTCCTGTTTTAGATAAAATATGCTAACATTTCACCCGAGAGGGAGGATTTTTAGTACATCATAGCATTCCTGTCTCTAAATATGTCTTTTAAAATATCCCATTGATGCTTTCCAGTTTCAAATTCATGCTATTAATAGGTTAAAAGAAAAAAAAAATCTGGAAGAAAGAAACCATGTGATTTTGTAGCTTAAGTGTCTCCTATAAACAAAGACCAAAACAAAGGCTGTACAAAATACCTTACTTTTAGTGTACAGCAGTTGTACTGAAGGGACTGACTTCTCCCTATGTGAGCATCAGCACGAAGACTCTGTAAAAGCACATTAAAAAAGCCTGGGTTTTATCTGTCCTTCTGGAGTAGGAGAGGAGTGACTGTTAACTTAATGTCTTCAGTGCCAGTGCTGTCCAAGCAGCACTTTGTCAAAGGCTTTATCTATTTATTTTTGCTGGAGCCATATCTAAAACAGGTTTAGAGCAGAGAAGGCTGTCCTCATCTTTAGAGTTTGGTCTTTAGAAACTTCGGGGTTTTTTCCAACTGAGTGTCCCTCAGGATTTCAGATTCAAGACCACAGCTGAATATGATACACGCAGCAACATAGCTCCTCATGCAGCTGGTCCACATTTGAAAGAAAAGGCAGCAATTTGCTGAAGAGCAGTCAGCCTTCACTAGGCTTTGCACTGGATTTAGCCTAGCAGGTACCCACTGAGCTGTGCTATGGAGACTTTAAAAGCCAAAGCGCAGATTGTGAAATGCTTAGCCCCACAAGACCTGTAAATCCTGTCTCACTTTGTTTCTTCATACAAGTGATGACTTAAGAGTCCTCTTCTGAGGGGACATTTCTATAGCACAGTGAGTCTGAATGAGGTCATGAAAATTCTGGCCAGTAATCAGCTCATTTGAACGCAAAAATTTCACTACCGGCACATTAAATGTGGCAGGAAGCACTAGCAGATGGTAGTGCCAGGACAAGGAGTAGCAAACTGCAGAAACTGTGGCTGGAGATAGCCTCTTGTAATGTTTTGGCAACTAACACACTGGAGGCCATGAGCAAAGCTGAATTCAGCCAGGTAAAGTATGTCACCAGCATCAGTGGGTCTGACTGTTGAACTGGACTCATGGGACAAGAGCATGAGACCTTTCCTGTTGTGCAGAAGTCCTAATTCACATAGAAATCACTTTAAATCTGCCTAGACATCCTCTCATGCACAGCACAGTTAAAGCCAGTGAAAGCTTGAGTAATTTATAAAATACAATTTGTGTGTACATTGCTTTATGTCTGCTGCCTTACTAAAATCTAATTGCCTGACATCAAATAGGTCATGGAGTGACAAAAATAGTTTGTGCATAGATACTATGTCTATATATACACACACACACTCAAAAACTTGCAAGAAAGCCTTGTCTGTCATGTCAAAAATGTTTCTATTTTGGGCGAGGTTTGAAGCTTGCTCTTGGTGGTTAATGTTTTCCCCTTATACATAGTTTGCACAAGTCATGTTCCGTTCCAGCGACAAGCATGGCATTGAAAAGACACATACGGCATGTTTGGGCTGCCTCTGAAATCCAATTTCCTTGAAGTGATGATTTCCTGATTAACTCCTCTTTGCAGAAGAGGAGCTGGTTCCTTGAACTAGCCTTTCCAATCACTTTGCAAATTCAAAACCAAGGCTCCCCTTTACTGATCAATGCAAGGGAAAGTTTGTTTGGTCACCTGGCTGACCTTTTTTTCCACCAGCTCTATTTCCCTCTTGCCAAGGGGCAAAGTCCTGCTTAGGACTTTGGGCTCCTGATTTTCCTCATCCTATCCCCTGCATTCCTCTGCCGTATTTGGGCCAGAAAAGGAACATACATGCAGTGTAAAGGCACATATGCAGTGTAAAGCATGTCTTTCAAACAGTGCACCTCCCCTGGTGAACTACCCTGGATAAGCTGCAGTTGTATTAAACGGGGACCAGGTGAGGCTATAGACACATTTTTGGTATAGAAAGCACAACAAAACTCCCAGGAATAATTCTCTTGGGTGAAGGATATTGATGCTTTTTTCAGCAGTGTTTTTGTGTCCTGGGTTGTCCATGATTTCTGGAGGACTTTTGTTCATTTGTTCTAATTTGTGTGTGCCCAAGAGATGATGTGTATGTTCATGTTTATGTATACATGTGTCTGTCTGTCTGCCTGTAAATATATGGAGACACATCTGCTTGTATCAAAAAACTACAGCTTTGATTGATTTAATAGCAGACTATTTTTATACTCCATGAAAAACATTACATTTAGAGCACACTGATCTTTTGGTTTTGAAGCTTTGGAAAGTTTATGACTTTAGTCCTTCCAGCACATGCCTTATCATTCACAAGAAATCCACACTTCAGTTCAAAAATGTCAGTTCTTGCAGGACTTGCTAATTAGCTAATTTTAAACTCTTGGTTTTATTAGGAGCTAAAAATAACTTCATATTAAGGCATCGATGTTAAATAAACTCTATACTGTAAAAGTGACACTCAGTGTGGAAGAATTGACATCTGGATAAACAGCTAATCGTTTGGCTGTTATCAACTGTCTGAAGCAGTAAGCAGAAATTCAGTGGACACAAGCTAATATTCAGAAGCAAAGACAGCGTCTTCTCAATCTTCAGATAGTTTTTATTCAGTCTGTAGCTAAGACATGGGATTTTTTTGCATTACAGTCAAAAGCTCTTCGAGAAAAATGGCTGCTACAGGGAATTCCTGCTGGCTCTGCAGAAGAGGAGGAAGCCAGAAGGAAGCAGTCAGAAGAGGATGAGCTGAAGGTGAAAAAGCTGGAAGAAAACATACACAGGTAGGGACAGCTTCCTTTAGCTTTGCCTAAGAACAATCACTCCCGTTAAGGCTGGAAACTTTCCTTGCCGAGGTCCCCATTTCTGGCAGCAGCTAATGGCAGCTGCCCAGACAAGCCTGTAAAAGGCAGTCACACATGCAGCCAAATATGCCCAGCATTTGTCTCCTAGATGTCCATGTTGTGCAAGATAGAGTCATTGTGTTATCTTTGTGTTTAATGGACTTTTATGGATTTCTTTCATGAGGTAGCTAAAAAGAGGGCCAAGTTCCCCGTTCAGATGCATGTGTATGACTTGATCAACACTCAAGAGATTCTCCATTCCTTTACACCTCCTACAGCCAAAATTAGTTCACAGAGGGAGAGCACCCATTTGCACTCACTTCACTGGTGCAAATGACTTTTTGAAATGCAGCAGCAGATGCCATCAGCAGATCAAATACCTACTGTTTTCAGAAGCATGGTTTGGGTGTTAGAATTATTTTCTTTTATCACTTTTCCTGCTGCAGTCTGAGTTGACATTTGTTCTCTTTTTTGTGTTTTCCTTTCTTTTGTTACAAACAAAGGTCTCTAAAGCTCATAAGAACAGTGCTTTTAATCCTCACAGAGCAAATTCCGGAGCTGTTTCTATCATTTAGGCTATGTAAATTTAGAGTTTTCTCAGCTGGCAAAAGCTGGTAAAACTTGGCAACACAACTTTTATAAATATGTCAGCTAAGGCTACAACAGAGAAAAAGGGAACAGGACCAGAAGTCCAGGGGCTGATGTATTAACTTATCATCTGGTGAATTCAATTTGCCTTATGGCAGGTTTCTTGTGAAATTTCTTGGAAAAGTCAATGAGAATGTTTGTTTGAGGATATACACAAGCAGACTTTCCCTAAGCTTGGACAATGCTAAATTACTACTATGAGGAAGATGTAGATCAGCATGAATGTGAGAATTCTGTCCTGCTACTGATCTTTGTCCTGTGATTTCGTGTTAATTGAAACTGAGAATGTATATTGTTCTTTTACATTTGTGGTAACATAAGGCAAAAAAACTTCTTTTAGAAGTTTTCTTTTAGATTTCATATTATTCTAGATTTCATATGCTACCTGATGTTTTACTTCATAAATTAATACTGTATAGGGAAAGAATACATGGACTGTGCTTCAGAAATATGTACTGTCATACATATTTCATCTAGTGCTGAATGCTGCAAGGTGCTAAGAGCTCTGACCCCACCCAGCAAAGAGTGTCTAATTTCAGCTATACGAGTACCACCACTGAAGGCAGTGAAACCTCTTCGCTTAATTAGTTCAAAGTGTAGGATGAAGGATTGTGCAAAACCTTTCCCCTGTAGTTTGCTTTTTAACTTCCTTACTGCAGCCATCAAATCAAGTATTTGAATATTTGAAAGTAGCGGAGCTCTCTTCTTCTGTGACCACCTATCTGTCAAATGACAGGTCAGCTGCTTTCTCCAGAGTTAAAGACATTTGTGTGGCAGCCTCACTAGCACACTAAACTTCCCTGTTGTCTTTCTAAGGGAATTCCAAAGATAGTAATAAAGTATTTTAATTTAAGTGAGAAAATATTGTGTCTGAACTGTAGGTATTAGACAGCAGAGGTTGAGGTCATTAGTCTAATTACAGTTTACATCCATGACACATCCAGAGCCCATCAAAATAGGCTGAGAAGGTAAAGGGCTGTAGAAGGGGGAAGAAAAAGAAAGTCAGTGTTAAGCTCATTATCCTGAGGAGTGAAGTAGAACAAACTCATCCTGCAAGTATTTTTCTTGCTGCCTGTGCACTACATTTTCCCCCTGCATTCCCAGGAAAGAAACAAAGGGGAAGTATTACAGGGAGATCATTCATCTGTTCATGTTTGGAGGGGATCAATGGCCCTTTGGAAGTCCATTATGCCCTATCCAGGGGAACTCTGCAAAAAAGCCTGAACCCTCTCAACAAGGGTGGCAGAGGACAGACTAATCTGGTTCACCTGGAGGACAGAAAATTACTTCAAGACAAGCCCTAAGGCTGATTCCACAGGACTATAAACACACTATCCACTGTGCCATGGATCTTGCATATTCATTATTGTCACACTGCATCATACGTGTAAGCAAAGAGCAGCTGCAGTATCAATGTATCTGTGAAAAAGTCTTGTGACACACATACTGGAAAATATATATAAAAATACATAATATATTTAAAAATATGTATCTTTTGTGTTTCCTCTTAGATCAGGGTGAAGCTTATTTGTGAGGGGCAATATGCAGTGCCTGTTGGCAGCCAGTACCCATGAATTTTAACAAGGGGGAATGTGCAGTCATCCCATTCCTCTTGCAGCAGAGCATCCCATCATCATGACAGAGAGCAGCATTTCTTCCACACACACTGAAGCACTCAAAAAGTTCTTTTCTCATGCTTCTGCTTCTACTACTTGAATAGCTGTGGTGAAAGAGAAGCATCCTTCCTTATTTGCAGGCCAGCTGTAAAGAGTAGGTCTGACAAACTGTGGCACTCAGAACAGAAAACTGAGAGTGTTTGAGGCCAGACAAACATTCCTAAGCGAGGATGTGGCCTCATGTAGGTGGGCTCATGTATCTGGTGGGCTTGTGAGGATGTGTGCACTCCAGAAAAGACCAATACCTCTTGGAGAAACAGTAGGGTTAGCACTGAGTTTGTAGATGATCTTTAAGACCTTTCACATCACACAAATGCTTTGGTTGGGTATTGATCACGCTGGTTCAATTTTAAGTGACTTTCTCACTAAAATCATAAATTTTGCAAGATGCAAACATGCTTCTAATGTTTATTCTTAAGCTAGTGTAACCAGTTCTCCTTTGTGTGGGAAGTGTTTAATTTCAACTGAGGCAGTGAAAATTCATAAGTGTACAGACTGCTTCTTATTTATTAGACTTCTACGTTATTTTGTCATGATACAGGAAATCATATACTTCAGTCTGTAGCTTGCAAGGATATGTGCATATGACTCAACTTAGGCATGAGGAAGTGAAATGATTTAATGAGCTTCCTCGTCTGCAAAAGCATTTTGAAGAAGAATGCCTACGTTACTCAGCATTTTTGTGCACTTAATGTCAAGCAGTAGAAAAACTACCAGCATCAAAAAAGAGGAATAAAGCAGAACAAATAATGCAATGTAAATAATGTAATGTTATTATTATGCTGATAGTTAACATCAGGAGGATATAGAAGTACATGATGTACATATAAGTTAAAAAACAGGGAGTGCAAGGTGAGGACAAGATGCAGGCATATGAATGGTGTAACTGTGGATTACAGAATGATGATTTGACATTCGGGATTAGTTTAATATGTTTAGAACCCTTGTAACCAAGAATGCAAAGTGAAAATCAAGGAGTCAAAAAAGCTGAATAAATTTTGGTCCTGGATTTCCAGCACTCCTGCTTGCCTGACTTCAATCTTCAGAATAAGACAAGATGCCCCATGTAAAAATACAGTGTCTCTTGCATTTCTTTAAAAAAAAGTGGTTGGTCCAATGGACTTAACAAGAAGACTGAACCCCTTATTCAACAGTTGTTGAGTCCTAAGAAGACTGGATGTCTGCCAGTAGTGGGATGACATTGTTATGTGTTTGAAACCTGGCAGGATGATTGACAGCATCATTGTATCAATGTCAGAGTGAAGGCAGACATGGGTATCTCTTGACACAAACTGCTCTTAGGCACAAATTTTAAAGCTATTTAGTTTTTTATGCCCCTGTAAAGATCGTGGGTCAGTGTTAGATGAAAGCAGACATTTCTGAGTTTCTCTCCTATTGTTACACAGTGCAAAAGTGGTCTCCTGTTTTTTGCAGCTACTTTAGATTTGGAGTAAATGATAGTAAAGGAGTGAAAAATGAATGGAAAGCATTTCCCTTCCCTTAAACTTATTCTCCAAATCCCAAACCTGAAACATATCATTTGGGATAGCATTGATAGAGATTCCCAGTCAGCTTTAACAGACATATCTGTGATAGTGTGTTGTAGGTAAAACAAATGTTGCAATGTGTTGCATGCCTCCCCTGGTTTGTTTTACTTACTGCATGATAGTCTGGTTTTTTTGCAGCAGTGAATGGAAAGCTGGCATTTGACATCTGGGTTTTAACAGGTAGCATTCACAGAACAGAGCAGCCCACCCAAAGCCTGCTATTCCTTCACAGCATTTCAAATGCTCCAAAAATTATTTAGTTATATTAAATTAAATTATACTTCATGATGGTGGCCTGTGTTTACTCCAACAGAAGGGTTTCTGTTGCTCTGAAGCTTTTGGGTAGCATGGAAATAAGAAAAACTCCGTATCTCTCCACTTGATGATGAACATTTGCATGAAGTACCAGGACTGGACTTGTTGTGGTTCCTGCAGTAAAGAAACCCAGTGAAATAAACGTTCAGCACAGTGGCATATCCCTCCAGTAATCAACAGGGCATCTGTTCACCTTGGATGAGGAGGTGCCCAACAGCTCCGAGGAGTGAGAAATTATTATTCTAGCCATTTTGGATGTGTGGGCCAGGCAGGCAGCTTAAACCGGTGGATTCTGGATCCCCAAAATGCAGACACAAGAACCATTTGTGGCACTTTGGCACTGTGACAGCTCTTGGGGGTGAAGCAGTGCAGGACAGAGGCCAAGCTGTATGCAGATCCTGTGTTCTTTGCTCAGGACTACTCATTTGTCAGCACATCCAAGGTCCTAATGTTTGCAAAAGCCCTTTGGGGTTGTGAAATGCTTCACCTTTCTGCATGCTGGTGGTAAGCCACTGCTGTGTCACCTCTAGGAGAAAGCTTTTCCATTGTGGTCCAGCATGGAGTGAGAGCTCCACTGTTAATGACAGGAGGGTCTGTGCTTTGGCCCATAGGGCATAAGCTCTCTCCTGGGACAAGCATATCCTTGCTGGTTGTTGCTGTCTTGCTGATGTGGGCAGGTAGTAAATGCGTGCAAAAAATTCCCTCCCTCCCAGCAGCCTCCATCTCAGAGTGAAAGATGCTTAATGAGAGGAAGTGCAGGAGAAGAACAACTTCCAAGAAGAAGTTGGAATCTTCTTGGAATCCAAGAAGATCTGCAGATTCCAATTTCAGCAACCCCTCGGAACTGCAATTTCCAGAAGAGCACAAACTTCACCTCTCCTTGAGCTCTTTCTGGGGTTTATTTTCATATGTGATATATTTCTTGGGAAAACAGAGACCAAAACAAAACCAGGCAAAAATCCTCAGCAACAGGAAATCTCAGGTTTTCAAAGGAACCTGCTCTGCAGTGTGATTAGAGAATTTCTCAGAACTTGCATGATGATGCAAGAAAAGCAATGAGCTGGGAGTTGCTGGGTTTTTTCATATGGTATAATATATTCAGATGTAACACTTAAAAAAAGAAACAACGAGCCAACACTAAAAACACACAGCTTACTACTTCAGCTCTGAAACTAAACTCAAAATAGCAGAATGGCATGTCAGTGCCTTAACAGTTGCTTTAATGTTGGTGTTCTGGGTTTAATAGTAGCCATCTCTGGATCTTCCACAACTCCTAGGCATAGCTAGCTTGTAATAACTTAATGATTTCTATGCATCTTACAGAATGGAGAAAAGGAAAGACTCTTCAGCTGGAGCACAGACTCCCTCCACATCACCTATGTCTGCTCTCCTTAAATACATGTACCGTATATGGACCTTGATAAAGACACCCATTTGCCTAATTTGAGAGCCAGATATAAAAGAAGTCCCAAAACCCTGCCTATACATAGCAAGGGATTTTCCACCTCTAGTGCTTCTGACACTTCACCCATGTCAGGCGCTATAGATTTAGAGGCATGTTCCTTGGGAACAGAAACAGGTTGTCAAGGTGTTCTGGCTCCAGCTAGGGTAGAGTTAATTTCTTCTCGTGGTGTTTCATCTCCGGCTGGGCTTAAAACCACCACACAAGGATGCATCTTTTTAGGCAAGGTAGCACTTATACAGTGCCATCAGTTTCTCTATGAGTTAACACTGGATCACATGCTGCACCCCCTTGTGAAAGGGGCAATACCTCTAGGTCAGGTTCAGCAAGAAAAATGCAATTTTAATAACTTCAGCCTTTCGTACAAGGCTGGGTTTCTGTTGCCATACTAGATGAGAGGTAGTAAAATATTATCAAATGAAAAACTCCAGAGTCTCCTTGGCTTAACATTTCAAAATTAAAAAGTCCACATCTCTCAGTGTGATGGTGTTAGCAAGATGGGGAAATCTCTTCATTATTCATGTATTATCTTATGTATTGAATCACCACAGATGCAAAGCCATCTTAGATCCTCACACTTCTTTTAAGCCTAGTAGAACTGACAGGGGTTTCCTGAAGCAGTGAACTGTGTTATAGCATGAAAAGTGGGGACTGGTGATCTTCATTATGTCCAAATTAAGTATTAATCATGGTTCAAATGGAATAGTTGCCTAGAGTAAAACAAAACTGAGTAGTCTCCACCCCTTTCCTTGTTATGCTTACTTTTGTTGAGGTTGGCTGGTTGGTTTGCTTTCCTGGTGTACCAGCCTTAACACAGGGTAGTGCAGGTGAAACAGCTCCTTACATACAGTTGGTTCATATATCACTTGGTAGATGGAAAAAAATAAAGTTGTGGAAATTCTATAACAGGAAGACAAGTTTGTGTGAAGGTAACCTACACATGCACAATCCTGAAAGACATGACAAACCAGGATTGTATTTAGAAAAAGGCAGAGAGTAAGGCGGCAGCATGAATTTGTTTTATTCTTTACAGGATCATTAGTCTCTCTCCAAATTAAATCAAAGGACTTCTCTCTTCCCTGCCAAACCACTCTTTATGTGCTGGACATAAAGAGGCCAGAACATGCAGTGTACACGTGTGTACACGAAATTCTGAGGTCAGGACATGCAGTGTACACACACACATGCTCACACACATGTGATCACAGAGCCAGGGAAGACACGGCTGCAGTTCTGGTCCTCAATGTTCCCTTGTCCCAAAGGGCCAGGTTCATCCTGTTGAGTTCCAAGGGTTTAAATAAGTCACCTACATTGGATCATCATCTCATTTGGCCCCCCATGCAGACAGTGAGGGAACAGCATCACCTCTGTGGCCTGTGTAAGCCTCTCTCTCTCGTCCAGGTGCCTCAGTTAAGTGCCTCACGGGCACTACGGTGATGCAAATATTCACCAATAACCATTACTTGGGTGTCCGGTGCATCACCTGTTATGACCCCGGGCTCTGCCCTGTCACTCTTTCAGGCCGTCAGCACAGACACGTACTTCTGCAGAGCTGAGCTAGCACTGAGTAGGTGGAGGTGGGGCAAGGTGCAGTGTCTGGAGCCACCCAGTGGGCATTGGCAGTCTGAGCCTCGATTTTAAAAAATCTGCAGTCTGAAAAGCATGCCACCTTCCCCGGAGGGCATTTTAACTCCTGCAGTATGTGAATCCCAAGGCAAAAAGTAAGGCGAATCCGTGATGATGGTCCACTGAAGGCAAAGTAAGACTGGATGCGCAGTAAGGAATCCTGATTGATGAGAAAGGGACACATGTAATGAATTTCATTGGGAACTTACAGTTAAAGAAAAAAGAAAAGTCCCAAGGAGTCATGTTCAGGAACAGACAGTAATCTGCTTGCACATGTATCATGGTCTCTCTATAAAAAAGTGAACAAGCTGCAACAGAGAAGCTGAGTGCATTAGGAAAAAAATGTAGACATCCAAGAACACAACACATGATTGACGTGGTCAAAGTAACAACAAGGAATATTCAGAGCACTTGGACCAGCATGTTAAAAAGGTAAAACATGCTCATTGCCATGTACAGGTATGGGTTTGTAGGCTGAAATGGTATATGGCTCTATAGTGTAAGATATTGACAGATCAGGCCCAGCAGCAGATTGCTACAAGAAGTCAAAGTAGGAAACTGACTTGGTATGACATATGTGCACAGGGGCAGCAAAACCCGTGGGGGAGAGATAGGGACTCATAAGTGGAGACTTCATACAACAAATGCACATGGATTAAAACCATTTCAAAGTTTGCATGGTGTCGGCTGTGACCTGTTGTGGCCACAGGGGAAAAAGGACTTATAGAGACGTCAGGAGTACTGCCAAGCAACAGAGGAGGGGGGGAAGGGAGGAAAGAAGGAAAACTCAAAAATTTTACAAAACCAGCAACATAAATTTAGTTTAAGGTCAGATAAAGCAGAGCTTTACCAAGGATTTCCATGCAATCAATACCCAGAGCTGCAATTAGGACTCCAGAACAAAGCATGTTGTGTGTTGCAAAGTTTGGTCTGAGAGGTCAAGCAACTGGAGTATTGGATTATGTCTTTAGAGTGTCAGTAATGGCTTAGAAAGAATATTTGGAGTGAAAGGTAGATTCCAGTTTACAAAGCACTGGAATCAGACTTGGACAATATTCATGCTTCTTTTAGGAATTCCTTCAGCCAGTGAAGACTATGTGATATGCAAGGAGTCATAGCTATGAGACAGTGGAGGAGAGGTATATACTGAAATTGATCCACCTGGATACTACCCATGTTAAATAATCTGTGGACAAGGGTCTGATATGCTCTAGGTGCCAGCAACATGGGTCTTCTGGGACTTGAACAGGCATCTGTTCTCCCTTCTCTGTAGCTGTCAGTCCACGTCAGATCAAATTCACCTAAATACGGGACCAGAGTCCTAAGAAGGCAAGTAAATTCAAAAACAAAATACCTGCCAGGGAAAAGATGCTCTAAAAGAGATGAAGATGATTCTGAATAACTGGATAACTGGTAAAACTTCAAAAAGCTGTGAAAACATTGTTTAGATTGTAAGTGGTCTGGAAGACTTGGCAGAGCAATACCATCTTCATGCTGTCCCATTCCCGGGAAAACACATTTAGTCCTCCATGTAAAAGTTCATAAAATTACTCCAATTCTGTACTAGAACACTTTTAATTAATGCAGCTACACAAGCAAAGCTTGCCTTTGTGGATTGCTGTTTTTACCAGCAAAAAGTATGGACACTTAAATGGAGTGAGTTCTACAGGCAGAGGCTATGGTAGCCATGTACTTACCTCTCTACTAGAAAACATACTGAAATAAAATGTTTCTAATAATAACCTGCCCTCTGGGCAAAATGAGCACATCAATGGGAAAGTTTGCAGTCAGTGCTAGTAGAGAAAGTCACGGGGACCAAGTCTTTGCATCCTGCATTCGTCTAGACAATGTAGGTGGTGCAGAGTGTGTCTCTGGGAATTGCCTCAAGGAAAGAAATCAGCCATAAGAGTATGAAGTGCAGAATTACCCCTGGGTTAAACTCTTGCCTCTACCAAAGACTTCTTGCATTATTTGAAGCAAGGTACTTCAGCAGTTCTTCCACATCTTGTACTCTGGTGTTCATTTGTGCAATTATCTTTCCCACACATTTAGCATGACATGAACTGAGCTCTATGGTATAGGAATTTCTTCTCACTCTATGAAAAGAACGTCTCTGGTGCCCCTTAGAACACTGAGAGAGTTTTTGCTCTTCAGAATTCTTCAAGTTTCTCTCTTATTTTGCAGTGGCAGCTGAGATCTGGTGCTTCTGAAGGCATGTCTTGAGGTGCCTCAGGCCTATGGTGTGACACACCTGCATAGTTAAATGGGTAGCTATTGCTGATAATTCCTAAAGGAGTTTTATTTTTTAATTCAGCTTGCAAAATTCTGTTACCAAACAACTGATTAATCTCTTTAATGTGATGGTGTTTTTCTTATCTTTGCCTATTAGCCACTGGGCTTGTTTTATTTCTTCTTTTTCTCCTGCTGTCTCTCTCTCTATACAATGAGTCAGGAATCCAGGATTCCTACTGGATCTCCAGATGGGTTGCATCACCCCACCAGGTGCTGTGCACAGTAATATTATACTTTTTGCTGCAATGACTTTATATGTGTTTCATCAAGGCAAGCACTGACTAGAAAAGGAAGTGGGGACCAGAAGTATGGACTAGAGCCCAGGTTGCCAAGCTTGAGTGATGTTTTGTGTAGATAAGCCAAGTCTATAAGCAGCTGGTGGACCCAAATTGTAACGCAGATCTTTAACACCAGAAGAAACTCTTGTTGCCTGCAAACAGATACCAGAGAGAGAAAGCAACTCCAGTTCAGACCCTGATGTATTTGATTGTAGCTCAGGGAAAGTGTCATAAATGTTGGAGTTATTGCTAGGTTGTTTAAAGGACTTTTTGTTTTTAGGAAACCCGCTTGGGAAACATGAACTTGCCTGCAGAATCTTAACTGCACAAAGTGTGAATAGACAGATATTCCCAGTAAACATGGATTACTGGTAATGCGTAGGCATATGGTAGGGGAACATGTAACACTCAAGTCAGATAAGTGACCAGAGAAAATAACTTATAATTAAGTCTTGGAGCCATAGCCTTATACTAGTAGTTTTCCATTCGGTTTTAATTTTGTGCATTTTTAAAAACATACTTAGAAAATTGCAAATACTGTTTCCTGGTATGAGTCCATCTTTAGCCTTATTTCTGCTCTTTAATGTCAGGGTACTTATTAATCAGGACAGTGAATTTCACATAAGTGATCCTCCCAAGAATCCACATTGCAATCAGGAAATGGGCTGGCAGTCTGGTTTGCAGTAAGTTGTTTTTCTGTGGGTCCATTAGATAAAGGAACAGCCTTAGTAACCCAGGTAAGGTTTGCTGAGACTTTCAGTTGAAGATGAAGCTCTTACTTCCAACAGAATAGAAGGGGAATATGAAATACTACTGAGTTACAGCAAAAGGCTAAGGGTTTTCTGACTTGTCTGATGACTTGGCACACCTGGAATAAGCCCAGAAAGGCAGAAGATTCCTAAATTTAGAAATGCATTCCAGGTATCAGCTGCTGCAGAGCAGCAATGTGTCACCAGTAGAGCAGGGCATGTAAGTATCATCTTGCTTTCAGCACCAGCTGGGGAAACCAGAGTAGTCAGTTCACCCTCTAAACACTGTTCCAGAGGGTTTGCATGGGGCTAGCCATTGATTTGGTCCTGCAAGGACAAACCAGCTCACTGTCAGAAGTTATGCCCAGCAATAAGACATCACTTCTGATGTGGGGGAGTGGTTCGTATTTGTTACACTGGCAGTCCAGTTTTGATGCCATAGGATTTTCAGCTGAGAAAATAAATAAAAGCCAAAATAATATCATTCTGACTTTAGGAAATGTTGCAGCAGGAGAAAATGGTGAAGATACCACAGGATTTACATGTGTACCGTGATTATGCCCCAAAACATGCAAGGGAAATGCCTCATGCCTTTGAGCCCTTACCTCATTGGAATCGCCTTATGGGGAGAGCTGCGGAGAACTGCAGGGTGTCGCCATGCCAAGAACATGGTGATCCTCAGCTCTGTTTCCTTCTTGTGGAATAACTGTACTTTCACTTAGGCACAATCTAAAATCTTCTGCCTTCCAAAGGCTGGAAGTAACCATCACATCAGATGTAACTTGTTATGTCACACATATGGTCGTTGAAAGCCGAGTTTTAAGGCTACGGGCAATGTTTTGTAGTCTTCCAGTCAGGCAGCAGTGGTCAAGCTCCCACCCCTCTTATCATCTTTTAGACAAGTAATTTCAGGAGCAGCCATCTTACTTTCAGAACCCCCATGTAATTCTCTGCTCCTTGCTACTTGAAATCAGCTTTACAAATGCAAATCATCAATCATACTGAAGCCATGTCACAGAAAAATCATCCTGTTTTCCTAGTCCTGTTGAGGCTACCAGGGAGGTTCTTTCATGCGTGTGTAGCATCAAAGGTCAGGTAAAGAGTCCAGCTTGGTCTGGACAGCTGAAAACAGTATAGATTTCCCTGGAAGGATGAATTAAAAACAGGTTCCAGTAATTGAAGTCTGCTTCACACAAACCAGTTTTGAGAATTTGTGTTCTTCTTACCAGCTATTTTTTTTTTCTTAATGTTTGTAATACATTGTTTCTACCCAGAGACCTTCAATTGTCAGGGATTGGTATAATCAAAATGATGCCACCTAAGGCAATACAAAACCACACGTGTAAGCACTCTGTGTTACGCTGGTCCATTAAATGCTTTTATTTAAAATTTACAGTACATGAACAGAAAACACTACCAAATCAGACTGTTGTCCACCATGTAAATTCTTCATCCATGCCTCAACTTTTTCCCGTCTTCAGAATGGGAACGTAATAGCTGGCAAAAGTTTTGATACCTGCAAACAATTAGCAGCACACATGAGAGAGCCGCATCCTGATGTCCTGGCGTACAGTGTCCAAGGCTACCATGGATCCCAGGACCAAACAGATTTTTTGCTGCAGTATAAGCTACTACACGTTACTTTTTGCAAGGCTTCTATTGCACTGCATTTTGTAGGCAGTTGTTTCACTCCTCAGGCATTTCAAAGAAGGAGAATGGAACAGGCACAGTTTCTCCCTCTTGAGTGCAAATGGAGACCAGGGGAATGCACTGTGGTCCTTGGGAAGTGAAAACTCCTGCTTAAATGGGGCGTGTGACAAATGAAGACATTTAATGAACAGGATGACTCTTACAGGTGGCTCCTTGGTGGAGCTGTGCATTATCAGGCCCTCCACCAAACACCAGCAGCCATCCCTTGGGTACCAGGTTGGCTTTATGTGGCACTGGAGTGCTGTTGGGTTTTCACAGTTAAATCACAAACTTGCTTGCCTCAGTGGAGCTGTTCTTGACTTGCCTCAATTGCAAACAAGATAATACGGCTTTTCTTTTGACTAACAGATCAACAATGACTGTGAAACATGATGACTCAAGCAAAGTAGGGTGTCTGATATTCCTTCCTTATTTCCAGTGCTTATTTTGCCATCTGAAGTGTCTGTAGGGCAAAGCTGTAAAATTACCTATCCTGAAAATGTCTTTTTTCCTGTTAAGAGTGGTGGTATTTAATCATTTCACAGCTTCATTAGGTGGCTTGTCTTACCACTTACTGCATCAGTACAGACTGCATCATACTGGCAGCTTGAATAAGATGAGTAATACATTGATATTTTTCCATCTTAGCGGCCCTTGCTGAGCCACCTCATCTCCCAAAAGAGAAGACATTTGAAAAACCTGATGCAATGACCCAGCATTTCTGAAAGGTGATTCCTTCCTCATTAGTCTTTGCTTTACCTACTGCTGAGCTGGAAAGGATTCAGTGCAATAAGGGAAAGAAATATTGATAGCTAATGTTTGATTAGGGAAGAGGTAAATTGCGTTTAGTAATCTCTGACTGAACTGCTTGTTGCTTTGTTAGATTATATAGATATCTGAAAGTACTGTGCATGAACAAAGCTGAAAATGGGTTGCAAGTGGGCTTTCAAACTCCTTTCTCTAAATAGGAATAACCTTCATTCAAAAAATAATCATTATGGAAGCAACATATATTATGGATATCTGAAATTTTTCTTTCAAAAATTAAATATGTGACTTTTTTTGGCACAGAAATTATATAGAGAGATTCTCAGAAGCTGTAGTAGCCAGTAATACACAGATTTTTGCCCCTAGATATTTGGGACAAATTAACCATAATACAAATCTATGTTGGATTAATCTGATTTTTTTGGTAATGGAAGCTTTTCCTGATTGTAACTCGACCACTAAAATAGAACATGGAACATCTTGGTTTTACTTAATTGTCTTGTTTTACGATTTTACTGGTGACAAGTTCATGCTGTTCTATGTACTGAGAACAATTTGCAGAGCTGAATATTTCTGAAGGAATGATATTTTTCATCTGAACCACGTGTCTTTTGAGCATGGTCCAATCTTAAGTAATTCTTTGAACGATTTTCTTTCCTTCACAGGAAAGTGTCTTCAAAACAAATAATGGTGTTTTGTGTCTACCATGGGAGGAATGCTAGCTGGGAAATAGCCCAGAGTGTACAAAGCGTGTTAATGTGTCTGTTTGCCCCAGGGATGCTGAATCATGTGTTTTTGAGCCTATTCTGAGAGGGTTTGCATAGTGAAGGTTTTGAAAAATCCATTTTCTCTGGCTTTTCCTGGAGAACGGGAGTCCAGATTTTGCTGGATGAAAACTTTGATAAAGAACTGGAAAACCTTGGCAGGCAGAGAAAATAGCTTCCCATGGAGAATCAAGGTGAAGTTATAAAACATCGCCTTCAAAATCACCAAAAGTACTCCAGCAGCTCTCATTGCTGTTCTGTTAAAAATTTACTTTTAATAAAGTAGCTCCTTTGCAGGGCTTAGCTGTACTTCTCATGTCATACAGTGTATATTGTTTGTGAGAAATATTAGCCTAAGGACCATGCACCAGTTATTCATTTGGTGATAAAATATTAATTGTCCCTCTTTCTCCCCAGCACCTAGGAGGGGGAACCAACAGAGAGGCATTCCCTTTTTTGCTGCAGTTAGGTGGACTTTGATAATAGGATGAATTGTAAGGATTTAAAGCAGTCTTTGGTATTAAAGTTGCTAGAGTTTAACAGCTCCCACAGCTTTCTCTCTCTTAAATGCTATTCATATCCATCTTTTCCCCTACTGCCAAACCTCTAGTTTCTGTTTTATTTAATTGTTACATTTTTAAGAGTTTGGTAGCTTCTTCAATATGGCAAAGGGTTTCTGGGAAACAACAATTTTTTTGCAGATTCCTCTCCTGTCACATCCCAGTAAAGTGACCTGCTGTACAGACTGTCTTCAAGGCAGGCAGCCAGGTCTACAGGCAACATTTGGGTTATCACTCTCCTCTTTTGTCACCAAATTTCCTTTTAACTCTGGACAGCAATGTGACATGGCTCCATGATGAAACCCTCCTTTTCCTCTGCACTCATCAGTGGTGTGGTTCCGCCATTCCTCACTACCTGATTCTCTCTGGGGCAGCAGACAGGAATGCTCTTGCCACTCCAGCAGAGAGGGAGCTGGGGAATGCAAGAAACTTTCCAGGCTTTAGCCCTTGTTTCTTTGCCTCCTTTCATCCCAGGGGTCGCAAATGGGAGGCTTTACAAACCCGCACATAGGAGTTTTACTTGGTGGTTTGTGGACTCGTGTCAGCTGTGCCATGCTCACTGAGCACAGGCCTTGATGGTCTTCAGGCATTGCTCAGCCTGTGTGAGCATGGCTGGAGAGGGTTGGACTACACAGGTCAGTCCTATTAATCCAGAAAATACAGGTCACAGGGTGATGGGGTGATTCTTTAATTACAGAAGGAATCTGGAAGTGTCAAAATAATACATTCTGTTTCAGCACAAGTTCTCCTCTGCTACACACTACTTCTGCTCCCTGCTCCCCTTTTTTCCTCATTATCCTCCTAGGAAGACTATTTTTTAATTAAGTGGGAGGGTAGATTTGCAGAAGAGAGAGAAAGTCTTTGTTCTTTGTGTCCCACATTGATTAGCATTCTTGTAGCTTCTCTGTTTGCTTATCTAAAAGGAGGCTGTGATTTGACTGAGAGAAGAATAGCTTTTGCATATTAATTTTCTCCTAACCAAAAGCATCTAGGTTATCCTAACGATACTGGAAAAAAATCTAAGACTCAGTTGCCACTCTCAAATTCATTTAAATAGTAACATAGCCTGACAAGTCCAGTGGAAGATACACCTGCAAGAAGAGAAAGTCATTAAAAAACTATGCTTATTTTAAAAAGAGTATTAATCATCTTAACCTCACCCTACACATGGAAGCAAATCTTTGGAGCATGAATATCTCTTCCAGCCAACTATTCAGAACAAGGAATTTCTGCGGAGTGGTTAGTTTGTAGGGAGACCCCACAAAATATAAAGGTTAGGGATCCACTAGGATGACCATGAAATTACAAAGTCTGTGACTTACAAATGGAAAAATAAATTAAAAATAATGCATTTGGGGTAGGCAGATTTCAGTAAATCCAACATTTCATAGCTGAAAGCTTTGATGCATAGACGAGTTACACAGACCTGTGGAAATACTGACTATATGCTAGACATTGATGGCTCTAGTTTTATCTCTGCCACCCAGAGCCTGGCTTTCACTTTCCAAGGGTACAGGATTTCACCTACAAACATCTAACCCCACCATGCCCCTATCAAGAACCAGAGGAGCTATTAACTATCCAGGCTTTCCAGACACAATGCCTGTGTCTCATTTTTTAATTCTCTGAATATCATGATTAATCTTTTATTTCATCAGACACCTCTCACAGGCATCTACCTGCAGTGTGAAGGACAAAAGACCTGGATGCTGCACTCCCTTGGGTGCTGTTCCAGTCTCAACTAGAAATCACAGCAAACCATAAAAATTACCATAAAAGCACAAACTGACACAGAGGAAAGATAGGCAGTATTGGACCAGACTCACTGCACTAAATCACTGGCTTTTCCTTGGCATTAAGCAAAGACAAAAGGTCACAGAAAATGGAAATTAGTTCAGATTGCTAAGCATGACTTGAAAGAGTTGCAAAAGCAGGTGAGGATAAAAGCCAAAAAAGGAAGAGGCATAATATGCTCCATACCATAATAGGAAATTATTCTGTGGTAGTGTTACAGGTAGAGAGAAAACAAAGGAAAATGCTAATCTCCTGTTCTACAGAGAGGAAAGATGGTAGATGACACTGAGATAAGAGTCTTATTTTGCTCTTCAGTCTTCACTGAAAAGGTGTGCTGCAGTTGGGCAAGAAGTGCAGTTGCACCAGGTACAGACTGGAGCAGAATCAGGAAAAACAAGTTGAAGAGTACTGAGGCCAATCAGACTGGTTTCAGATCATCTGAGCATGGTGAGTTCCATCCCCAAACTGGACATCTGGCTGAAACCATCTCAGAATCTTGTCCCATTGAGATCTTGAAAAAAGACTTTCATAGGAAAAGCAAATGTCATTCTTAACTTTACCAAGGGGGCAGGGAAAAGAGGATTTAGGGGATACCAACCTTATTTCATTCCTTAGAGGAATACATGGGGTTGTCTAGGGGAACGCATAGTGACTTATAAACAGCTTGAATTGATCAAATAAGGCCTGCCAGGATACCCAGCTTCTTTGACAGGCACCTAGCAAACCATGTCAATTGAGGATGCCATTTACCTTAACAGTAAGGAGACTCTGATACTTTTATAATCCAGTAGTAGAAATATGATTTGGACAAAACTTGTTTAAGACACATGCAATGTTGGTAAGAAACAGTTCAGACAAAATTGAAGGGAAAAGTTTTGATGGACTCTAGGCTGGTTCGTATACCATTTCATCTTCTCATAACACTCAGGTGATGAGAAGGTTTGTGAGTAGATGCCCTGTTTATTAAACTTGAAGACAGCATCAAACCTGGGGGCACATGGTGAAGAACAGCATGGTAATTGCAAATCAGAGGTGATCTTGAAAATGCAATAGAAGGAAAATGTAAAGTTTTACCTTTGGGCAGGCATAGCCAACCATGGAGACAGGGTGGGCTATGGCAGTCCGCCCAGTTCTCTCAAAAACACGTGGGAATTAGGTTGAATAAGAAGCTGGACATGAGTCAAGGATTTTGTGCTGAAAAGACACTTTGGTATGTAGGTAATGAAACATAAAAGAGTACTCTGCTGATCATTAGTAAGGTCTCACTTGGATTAATATGCAGTTGAAAGTACAATTGCACTGGGAGTACGGTTCAGACTACCAGAAAATCAGGAGGAGAAGATGGAAGTGGTTGAGGGCATGGTCTACAAGGAAAGAGTGCTCAGTCTAATGCAGAGAGTAGGTCTTCAAACACTTCATCAGCCGTTGCAATGGAGCAGAATAAGGGGTTCTTTGTGTTCACGGTAGAAGGGACAACAACGACTGAAATTAAGTATTGGCAATGGAAATTCATTAGGGAAATCTTTCTAGTGATCAGGACAGTGAAACACTGGAGAGGCCATGGAGGGTCCCTCATTTCAAGTATGTGAGATGAGGTCAGAGACAGTCACCAGGAGCAATGCTGGTTCAGCCAACACAATCTGTAACCAAGGACCTGCCTGGACCCCTTCTCCTGGGCCACTGGGGTTCAGCACCTGCTCCCAGCCAGTCATAGACTTTTCTCCCTCTTTCTGATAACAAAGACCCATAACTTGCAAAAGAAAACTATTTTAGGGAAAGGAAGTTGAACAGGGACATGATAATATCTTTGACTAGTTTGAAAGTAGCTATAAAGATGACGGAAATAAATTCCAAACACAAGAGAAGTGAGATTAAAATGCCAGAAGACCAGACCTTTAAGAAGATAATCAAGTGTTTTTCCTGCAGACCTTATTCAAGAGTGAGCATGTTGAAGCACTGGAGTAGATTGTCAATTGCCACAGGGGATCTCTGTTCCTGGGCAATTTCAGGATGAAGCTTGACCAGTTTGTTGAGATACTTGATGTAAGAGGGAGAGCTGCACTGTCTTCTGTTTCTCTAATCCTCTTGGAGAAGAGAAGTGCCAGGTATATATGGAAATGAAACAGAGAAGTGAAATCAGGAACTGCTTTTCACTAGAGAAAATGACAGATTGTAAAACCAAAACCAGGACATTCAAAATGTGGGTATAGGGGAACCCCAATTTTTTTGCATTATGATCAGTCATCTTGTTGCACTTGTAAACTCGTACAGTGGTGTATTTTGGAAAATACAAGGTAGAGTCTCCAGGGATTAACAGACTAAATTAGTGCTTGGGACAGGCTGTTGGCTCTTACAGTGTAGAACAAAGCCAGCTTCTTGCATTTTAGGTAAGGAAGAAACTTTCCTATATGTAAGCCAACACTGAATTTTTGGTCTGTTTCCATGAAATATCTAGAAACAGCTAATGCCAGGCACAGAACTGGATGGACTACCAGTGCAAAGCAGCCAGACAGCTCCCAGTACAGCTGCTTGAAATGATGGTGGAGTTTTCTTTCCACTCCCCCTCTTCTCACTAGCTAGCAAAATATTTCTGTGTTGGAGTTACTTGTTTCAGAGCTCTTATTTGAAGGCATAAATGTATCTTCTGGTTTGTATTCAGAGTTTCAGTTTTGCTCTCCAAATAATTTTACTTGTTTCACTAGTCTGAAATAGACTCTGGATTTTCATGCTTTGTCATTAGAGTTAGAATAGACATCTGTGAAGAGAAAGAGAAGGCATAAATTTTAGACTCTGTGCATCTTAGAGAAAAAGATTATGAGAAGCTGAAGCTATAAAAGAACCTGTAGCATAAAGTGATGACTTGAATGGCTCATAACTAGAAACTTCTATCTTAGACAAAATTCTGAGACTTTGAAACTTCCACACCGCCTCAAATACAGAGAAAAAAAATAAGTTTTTCAAAATTATTGTGAAATAGAGGAATTAATATTGTTTGTCTGACCTCCTGGAAACATTTATTTTGATAAGACTAAAACATTCTCAACACAGACACTGGAACACTTTTATCTGTTTTTATCTGTTAAATGGTAAAGTAAAAAGCAAATGTTTCTGCTTCATGGAAACAAAATATTGAGATAATTTCCTGTCAGATTATAATGAAATAGATAAATTCCCATAAACATTTTGCATTTAATTAAGTCAGTGTTTTCCAAAGCAGTAATAATTCTCAGGGAAATCATCAACCATATGCCATAATTTCCCAGTGCCCTTTAACCCCCCACAAATGTCAAAATGGTATGTATTTCTAAACAAAGACAGAAAAATAATCTATGGTCAGGGAAATAAAACATCATTCCCCAAGTGAAACAAAATAACTGTTCAATACTGCATACAAATGCTTCATAATTGTTTAACATTTATTTTTCACATTGCATCTGCAAGGAGAATCAAATATATATATTTTCTGTCACAGCAGTTGCTCCATACAAATGTGTCTAAAGACTATTGCAGTTCCCTTCAGTGGTTTGTTGTATCTCTTCATTTCGTATCTTCCAGATTTCTGCTAAGAATTGCCAAAAGCATTTTACAATCTCTGCTATTGATACAGCTTGCTAAACATCCAAGGCAACAGGGAATTTATTAAGCTACTTTCCTAACCTAAGATATCACTAATCTTGTCACAGGCAAGCTGTTGTTCTGTTCCTTCATCCTCCATCGTGCTGTCACAGCAGCCATGCCGCAGCACCCCGCTGGTACCCATCCTCTACATGTGCAGCAGCAGGTGGTCCTGTCCCAGGGCCTCTCACTGCTACAGACAGGACAGCCACCTCATGGAAAAGGACCCAGGAGGTGTCAGTCCTGGAGCTGGGGGGAGTCCCACCCTCTCCCTGCTGTTGCTGGTCACCATGGCCAGGGACCATGGTGCCTCTCAGCTGATCTGTTCCATCTCCTTTTAACAATAGTGTAGTTCTGATTGTTCCCAGCAATCATCAATTGCAGCATGGAGGTGTGGAAATGCCTTCTCTACTCCTGTTCCTTCTTGCCCTTATTCATCCTCTCACTAGGCTGCCTTCCAGTTCCCAAACATGTGTTTGGCATGCTCGACTTTGTGCCGTGATAGTGCTGTTGTCTCCAGCAGAACACAGGACCACCCAGCAGCCACTCAAGCATGGCAAGGCTTCTTCCCTCCAGAGAAGTCTTCTTCATCGGGTTGGTCTTCAGCAACGACTTCTGCTTCCTGTTCTGTCCTGTCTCAAAAGCAGAACACAGAATAGCTCTCCTGACATGTTTCATGTTAAGTATGAGGAGAATGTCTGGTGTCCCAAATGTGAAAAGAGGAGGTGCTGCTTTACAGGGTTGTGTCCCACAGTCTGCAAGCCAACAGGGAAACCAAGAATGGCAATGGGCATTTACTGTGGTGGGATTGTTCTGGCCTTCTCTAGAGGCTCCTGTCCTAAATGCTATCAGGTCACCTCTCCTTTGAGTACCACTGCCTGACTCCCTCTTACATGTCTTTGTTTATTTCTGCATAGTGGTTTTCTGCCTAAACACATCACCCTCCATCACTGCTCATTTTAAGTTGAGAATAACAAAATCCTAGAGCATGAGGGTTTCTCAGTACAGCCCCTTCTGAGGACATGTAGACAGGGCCAGCATCAGCCTGACTGCTTCCCAATGGAAATGTAATCATAATGTCAAAGTATATGCTTTTTGCATGATTTTTTAATTTTTTTGGTTTTAATACTGGAGACTAGAACCTGACTGGAGTGCCAAAATAGAAATAGTTAACTAAAGTACTGGGGCTTATTTAACCAAGTTTTCATGGAATAGTGTCAAGATCCCACCCCGCAGACTGGACAGCTGTTTACAACCATTAGGAATTATCCCTGGGAAGACTCTATTTTACCACAGAAAAGTACTTTTACATCCCTCACTTCCTCAGCTAGAGAGAGGTTGTATACTGCATCTATTTTTGGATGTGGGACACACAGGTCAGCTACTGGTCAGTACGGCGTGGGAAAGGCTGCAGTGATGTTCTGAGCATCCAGACTCACCAAAAAACACTGCTGCTCCTGCCCTGAGGGAGAGTGCAGTGCCCTGCTGACATACCCGACTGCCTGGCAGCCGGCAAAGACCGCACCAGCATGGTGTGCTGCACATGGTCAAGAGGCAACGTCAGCACAGGTTTCTGCCAGGCTTAAACATATTTTAAATGCATTCCTTAATTAAAAATGTTTTTAATGAGCCAAAACAACGTGAGTAATTCACAACTAAAATTAACTGTATTAAGGTGCTTCCTTAAGCTATCCAGAATCGCACTGGGCTATATCCTCTTTTAAAAATAGTGTGACTATATTCAAGACAAAAGTCTGGTGGAAATCAGGAACCAGAATATCAAGAAACATTGCACTGAAATGTGTTCAGCAGAGCTCATTTTGGCAGACATCTAGAAATGTGTTGTATTCAATGTATCCCTTTAAATTTCTCATTAATAAACATTTCCTTCCATCCTCTGGGGAATCACCACAACCCCACAGTGCACCAGCCCTGCGGTAGGCTAGGGTTTCACATCACCACTATAACTTTCTTCTTAATGTCTATGTCTTAACACGAGCTTTATGCCTGCTGGGCATCATTTCCCCTGCTCTTGTCCCTCAGAGTCCGGGGCTGTCTCCTAGATGACTGTGACCACAGGAGAGTTAACACACAGAAGGCACAGATTGCCAGCTCATAGGCTAACTCCACATCTGGAACAGTTTCTTCCCTATTGTAACATTTACAGCTGGAAGGGTCATTGTCATACTTCGGGTTGTGTGATTAGCTTTGATGGGAGCTGTTAAAAGGCTCCTTCTTGCCATAGGATACCAATGTATGACCTGTCTAGCTTTTTTTAAACCAAGGAGATGTAGGTGAGAACTGGAAGTACAACATAGGCAAAAATTGCCATTTTCGTTGTATTTTCCATGGCATCGTGTCAGAAGTCATCCCAGGTGAGGTTATCCTGATGCCACACTCAGAGGAAATGTTCTAGTTTTGTAACTTGCAGAAGTCACAAGGATGATCTGCTAGCTGGATAGCAAAGAAAGATCTACTGACTTTGTCACGCATATTCACCTGCATTGCAGAGTGAGGGCGTAGTGTCTTCTCTTAATTTGATAGCTGACATCTCACTAAGATTACAGAAGATGCCATTAGATTATCAAGTAATTTATATTTTCCTATTTCCAAAGTATTCACAAAGAGGTGCTTCAGAGAAAGAAGTTCAGTGGATGTAACCAATGGAAAGTGAAACCACGGGCTTTCTCTTTTTGCCATATTTTAAAGGAAAATGTCTTCTTTGCCAGGCAAAAGCTGATGTATGCATGGACTGCAGGAGAAAACTTTGAATAGATTAATTTTTTTAATACTGCAAATATACAGTCCCAAAGACCACATTTTATGCATCCTTTGTTTCTGGTGTGATAGCAAGGTGGCTTACATTTATTTATCTTACAATGAATACTAGCAAGAAAAGTATTAAGAAGGCATCTTTATCTAGAATAAAAAATAATTTTCTTAAAATTACAGTAGCAATACCAGAGAGGTCTGTATTCCTAAAATCTGCCACCAACTTTTTATTTGCATGTGTGTCCATCCACTGGTGGCTAATATTATATGTATATGATAACAGTATCCCAGAGAGTTATATTCAGTAATTGTGGCCATTCAGACTCCTAAAGAAGCAGGAAACATTTTTCTGCTTAAGGAACTGACAGATTGCCTGGAAGATTTTAAGCAATAAAACCTTCAGAGTGAAAAAAATAAAAAAGTGGAAGAGGAATAAAATAATTTTGAGAAAAAAATCCGGATTTTATTTACATGCAAATAATATTACTGTTAGATCATAGTTTTTAGTCTTTAAGCTTGGGAGAAAATATATCCATCCTCTACTGAGATAATCCAAAGACTGGCAGTGCTACAAAAGATACATTATTTTGTACACTAGAATGCAAGACTAGAAATGTTTGAATACAACATGCAGCGCTAGAAAGTTGCTTTAAAGTAACAAATACTACCATAATTAGAAGGATATAACAGCGAATCTCTAAGTGAGGAAAACCTCCATAAGAAATTTCTGATGCCTTCACATGCTGCCTTAGGTTTTTGAAATATCGGTCTGATATTTTATAGAGTGACGTAGCCTTTTTGTATGAGTTGGTGTACCTGAAAATCTCACATCTGTATAACATGCTTCCTAGACTGAGGGCGCTGTAAGGAGCAGGAAATGAGAACTTTAACTCAAGCCAAGACATTGTTTTCCACAATATGAAAATGGGTAGAGCAAAATCATCTGCTGAATTCAATGGACAGAAAAATACAGACTTTTTTCTAATGCAGAGATGTTATATTTTAACACTTAACTTTGCAGTTTCAAAATACCTTGTTTTTCTAAAAAATTACGGTCATTTTGGAAGTGAAAATGCAGGGAAGCATTACTTTAAAAGACCAGAATCTATTAAGAAAAACAAGTATTTTTAAGTGAACTTTAGCTAAAAAGCTGTATTTTGCTTCTCTCCTGAAAAACTTTCTATTTTTTTAGGCACTACCCACTAGTTTCCTCCTCCCCTCCCCTCTAGCACTGTCCGGCATCTATTCCCTAGTCTTCTGGTTTAGACCTACATCAACACCAGCCCAGTGTTGATCCAAAAGTGGCATTTCAGAGTGGTCTGGTCTTTCTCCTATAGGCTGAAATAATGTGTGCTGTCACATTCGGTAACATTAAACTCAACATACTGTTGTATTGTTACAGCATTTGGGAATTTTTTAAAACAAATTTCAATCTGGGGCCTAGAAAATTATTTCCGTCCTTAAAATAGCTGTGGAGAAATTAGCCCTTGAAAATAGACTCTCCTGAATATTCTGCCCAAAGCCCATCTGATCAAAGAAAAGGAAAACAAAACAAAACAAACAAACCAAACCAAACAAACAAAAAAACCCCCAAAAAAACCAAAACAAACCAAAGCAAAAAAAAACAAAAAAAAAACCCAAAAAAACCCAAACAAACCAAAAAAAAACCACAAAAAACCAGCACCACAAGAAAGACACTCAGTGCACAAAGCACTGAGCTGGGAAATAGCTAGCATCCATCTCCCATCTACAATGTCATGAAGTTGCACTCAATTAATTGTGTAGATGAAAAATAAGGAGACTTTTTATGCAAATCCAAAACTTTGTTGTTAAGGTAAACAAAATCTTACCAATCTAACAGCTGACTAGTTTCTAATATCAGCCAAATATTACAGGAGGAGAAAAAGGAACTGTATTGCATTATAAGTCTGCAGAGTAATAGTTACAAGTCTTATGTCTTCGTAGTACCTGCCCCTCTTTCTGTTCTTACTCTTCCACAACCTCTTTGGATCCATCCCAGACACAGTTAAAATATATGTAAAGTCATGAGCATCTCCAACTCTTCATCAAGGTAAATATTATGCTGATTGTGAGGGTATCTTCCCTTTTCCAGGGGGAATGTGATGTAGATGTTGGTGGTTTTCTTCTCCTCAATTTGGAGTCTATTGAAGCAATTCTTATTTTCTTTCTGACACCCTTTATACCTTTGTCTTTCTTCATGGGTCTGTAATTCCATGTCAAATACGCTATATATATATTACTTTTGTTAGATAGAATCATGGAAGCACAGAATAGTTCGGGTTTAAAAGTCATCCAGTCCAAACCCCCCAGCAATAAACAGTGATGTCTTCAACTTAGGTCAGGTTGCTCAGAGCTCCATCCAACCTGGCTTTGAACACTTAGAATGATGAGGCATCCACAGATGCTCTTGGAAATCTATTCCAGTTTCTCTCTACCCACACCATAAAAAAAATTCTTCCTTATATGTATGTTAAATCTACCCTCTTTTAGTTTGCCCCCTGTCCTATGGATATGAGCCTGACTTTAAAAAAAAAGTCTGTCCCCATCTTTCTTACAAACCTCCTTTAGGAACTAGAAGGCAAGGTCTCCGTAGAGCCTTCTCTTTTCCATGCTGAACAACTTTGTCAGCTTTTCCTCATAGGACTGGTGTTCCATCCCGCTGATGATTTCTGTGGTTCTGCACTGCACTTGCTCCAGCAGGTACACATCCTTCTGATGCTGCAGCCCACAGAGCTGGATGCAGTGCTCAGGTGGGGAGGGGCGGAGTCAGCTCCCTTGGCCTGCTGGCCATACTTCTTTTGATGCTTATTCTTTGCTCTCCTTGCTACTCCTAGGGCAGTTTTATCCTGCTCTATGTCTTTATATGATGATTGTGAATTTGCTCATTGCCCTGTCTCATCATCCCACCCCATCATCCTCCTTACAGTTCCCTGTATCCCTCTTTCTAAGCTTCAGCGGTGGCAACAAGCCTGTCTTCCTCTGCAGGGAATGACTATAGTGGGGTCATACGCATTTCCTTCTACAGAACAAACTGCTTGGCACTGCTGTCTGTAGATCGTAGCTACACCATACAATTTCATGGACGTGCAGAAGACAAAGGGGTCACTTCCAGAGGGACCATGTCAAGTCCTAAAGTCCTTGCAAAGCTATTACAAAGCTTGGAATCTGTTACTAGCAATAGTGCTACTGTATTTACTGGGCTGCGCAGCTACAAAGTTAATTATATTTTGTTTCTCCTGTCTATAGCCTACGTGGACACATACACACTTAATGAAATAGCAAATGTTTCCAGATGTGCACACTTATTTTCACTGGGACTAATAATTTCGCACTTCGAATTAATTTGGTGTCCTAAAACTTGCAGATCAAGGCTTCAGTGACAATACAGGAGAATGTGGAACAGTTTATCATCATTAGAATTACCAAGCTCCAGATTTATAGCTGTTCCAGAGACAGGCTGGTGAACATGAAGAGTTCTCCCTTGAGGACGGTCCAGGCAGGTCAAACAATTTTTCAAGAGATGAGAAAGTGAATGCATTCAGTCAGCTGAAGACAGAAAAACTGGTGGATCATCTGCTCACCTGGCTCCCAGGATTTGGTGAGATTAAACCAGTGTTTACTAGGTGAGGGTCTTCCAACCTTTTCCTTCCAGTTTTCTGAGGTACTGCTAATGCAACAGGACAAATTTGCTATAAACTCTTATGCCTAGGCTAAAAGTGGAACACCTCACTGCACAGGCAGGAATCACATGCTGGCACCTGGAATGTCAAAATACCATCCTGTACTCACATTCTCCAGCATTGTACCCCAGGTTGAACAAGCACAGTTTGTACCAGGATAGTGTAACACTGGTATGGGTTTTGGAGTCAGACGTAGGTTCAGGTATGTTCAAGGGCTCTCTGAGCAGCCACAAAAAACTATCAAAAATCCCAGGTATTTGTTGTTGCTCTCATAACCTGGCAGCCTCTGAGATGCAGAGGAGTGGATGGGCAGTGCAGCTGGTCATGTGTTCATCCCCAGGCAGCCACTCTGGTCTGCTCGGAGGCAAAGCACCGTGATAGGACTTGGTAGGTATCATGCTTTGCATTGCAGCCGTTTCCCTTCCCAGACTGCCAGTCCAGTATCACATAAAATAGGAGCGTCAGTTCTCTGAGAACTTGAAATTATTTTAGCACATCACGTACACATTTCCTTGCCTCTCAGCAGTTTTTTGTCAGGGAAGACACCACATAATACTAAGCAGCCTATATCTCACGGTTCCTGACAAGGTTTTCTCACCAACGCAGTTGCTGCGGTCCCTGCTGGCAGAGCAGCTCCCCTTATCATCCCCAGCTGTGCAGCTGAGGACGGGATTCAGTGAAAACTTGCACACCACATTGCCCTTCCACTGCCAGTGTAGCTGGATTTCTGACTTCCCATAAAAACCCAGCATGCCACACTCCCTGGCATCAGTCATTCCCTTTCTGTTGTCACTCTCTCCTCTCCCACAAAGGTTTTTCTCCATTCACCTTGCAGTGAAGGATACTGTTGAAGTATCTGTGTGCATACCTGGCTGGTAGCTGGCTTGTGAAGTGTCCTGTGGGGGACAAGCAGGACAAAATACCATGGAAAAAGTTGAGCTGTGACAATGCCTGAGCTCGCTAGATGGCCTCATACACTGCAGAGAAGCTTTTCCTCCCGCAGTCCCCGCCTTGAACATTCTGTTTATTCATGCAGTGTTAGGGACTTTTTAATTATTATTTTCCCTTTTTTTCTTTTGCTATCTGGACCTGGATGCCTCTTCTTGATTCTTTGCTGCTGTGGTAGACCTTTTTCTGTCCCCTGGGCCCTGGCAGTCAGTTTGTGGAGCAATTTCCAATTATCAAAGCAAGCCACACAGTATGCAGCAGGAATGGGAAGCAGAAAAGAAAGCTAGTATGTGACCTTCATAATAATACTATACAATAATAGTACAAGGTGGTGCAGGAGCACAAGAGTTGAGTTTAGCATTTGGTGCCTTTCTGCAGTGCTCCCTGGGTCCATGGATGTATATTTAGCTTGTCTGTCTGAAGGTTTGTTCTATTATACATACTAGGGGAAAAAACTCTGCTAAACAAGTATTTCCTACACTGGAGTGTGTGACTCCACACAATCTTTTTGTGGGAAGAGCATGAGGGAGATCTAAGGGGAAATGAGAAAAGAGAAAAGGCACTGGATATTCAGCAACCTGTAAGAGAATGTTGCATTTGTCTGCAGTATTCTCTCAGTCTCCCTGGCCACAGTTTTTGAGAGCACTGCTGTCAAGAAGGTGTTTACTACAGTACAGATTTCAGGGGTAGGAGTTGGAAACAGAAGGAAAAGAAGGGCTCAAACTCACAGTCAGATTACCAGAGTGCATCACCTTACCATGCTTTAGATGAGCCATGATAATGAACTACAGCCCACCAGCAGCCCTCTGCAAATGTGGAGTAAAGCACAACTTCAGCCACTTTCACTGGGATATTTAGTGACCATATTCATCTGCTTGTTCTTGGCTGAGAGGTTGGCTGGACAAGATCCAACAGCTAGACTTATTTTTTGGGTGAAAATTATCTATCCACGGTTATCTACATCATGCGCATGGACATGATAAACTGAACATAGCTCTTCCCACGTTTTGCTGGAGTGCTGTTGGCAAAAAACATTCTCCTCCTTTGTCCTGCATCTTTTTTCTACTTAACACTGGACATTTTGACATTTGCAATTGTACTGACCTGTTCAAAAGCAGTAGCACACCTCTACTTTCTTTCCCAGCAGACTGTAACACCAAGAAAACAATGGCGAGGCAGTCTGCCTGGTACCTTCAAAAACAGTTTCTACTTTCTGTCTCAATGACACCCTCCTGAGACAGTCATAGACAGAATGATGGTGAGAGCTGTGCTTGTGCTGCAGGGCCAGGCAGGAGCCATCCTCTGCAGCACCACTGAGCTCTTTGGGACAACCACCTCTAGGAGGGCAAGTACATGCTCCTGTCACTTTTGGGTTCAAATGTCAAGCTATCCAAAAGTAGCCTGAATCAGGCAGCTCCTGTTTCACCTTCTAAATTGGGGTTTGTGTCTTCTACACAATCCATGCAGAATTTTTGGAACTCAGCATAAAGTCATTCACTTGTTTCCCAGCAGTTGAGTTTTTTGAGGACTTCTTGGCCTCAAGACTTTGGTATTTCCCAAAGATGACATGTCACTGAAGAAGGCAGAAGCAAATAAATGCAGGAGGACTTTCTATAGGAGGATCTGTTGGTCTTGATTCTACAAGTCCCAAACACGTAGCAGGAGGCACACAGTGGGGCGATGAGCAGAGACCAGAACAGTTCTGTAGCCAGAAGGCCACAAAAACACTCAGTGTGGATTTGGATCATGGGGGAGAAGCCAGAGGTGCTTAAAGGCATCTGTTTTGGGCACAAAATGGCATCTTTACAATGGTCCTACTTACCAGTAAAAGAGCATAAGGTGGAAAATATCAGCAGTTCCACACCAATATCAGAAAATGTCTTTCTGTGACTGATCACAACAGCTGGCATGAAAACGAGGAGAGAAAAAAAAAAAGAAAAAAGTAAAGGAGGGTGGAATTAAATGGTGCCATGGACGTTTCACACCATGAATGAAGCAAAATTTGGTAGAGGAGGGCATGACCAGAAAACCCACAGCTCCTTCAGGGACTGTCATGCTGACAGGAGCTTGTACGCTGCCTCTAGGGTGTATACCAAGGGGGCTGCCAACAGCAGACCTGAGAACTGCACACAGAGCCAGGGAGCTCAGCCACAGCTGAGGCCAATTACAAATAAGGGAGAAATAATTCAGACGGTGGTGTCCATCTGGCATTTAGTGACTAACCAGCCAGCCCTTTGGCCAGTCATCTTGACAGCCTGAACTTCCTGCTGCCCTTGTCTGTTGGTAATTGTAATGCAGTCAATGGCATTCCAGAACCCAGAATGTTGTTGTTGCTCCGAGTTATTATGCCATATTTCAAATACAGCCTTGTTAGTTTAATTTTATTTTCGGTCTGTCCATTCCAAAGCACTGGGACAATTTTCCTAATTTTGAGCTGTCACATTAATGTGATTACCCTTTAAGGCTTGAGTTAGAGATACACTTCAACATGTGCTTACATCCAAGTACTCATCTATTCAGACCACTGGAACTACATACACACCTACAGTTTGATGCCTGTCTATCCCTCTTGTTTAAATTCAAGGCTTTGAGTACTGCTCTTTCATCTATTGCCTGATCACTTCAACTATAAACATTCAGAGATGAAGTACCTTCAAACAACAAAGCTGGAAGAGTCTTTGTAACTATACACCAATTGGCATGGATATCGCAGGAGACAAGCTTTCAAAAGTACCTGCATCCCATTTTCAGGAGCACCTTTACCACTTCTAAGGTTTTTTTGTACATCTCAGATGGCGCCCACAGACATCTTCTGCAACCTGCAACTGGCCAGTAATTTCTTAAATTCTCATGTCCTGAGGTTGTGCACACTTGCCTGCATGAAGTAAACTGGAAAATGGGTCCCAGCCTCTCCACTACTACGGATATCTGTAAAGTTTTGGCCCTTGTTCTCATGTTTTAGACAAACTGAATTAAAATGATCTGTCAGTGCTGTAAACCTGAGGAGATTTTTGCAATGGTCTCACATTTATTACTACCCATTCTTACAAGAACTTACTTTATTTGAGCACCTTGTTCAAATACCAACATAAAAAATGTAGTAGGCACAGAAAGGAGACAAGGGGGTCAATTGTACAGGTAACACTAACAATGTTCATGGTTTTGCCATAACTCAGCTGAGGTTTTCTCCAGTCCAGGAACCTTGAGAATTAGGAATACTGCAAGACTCAAAACCAGACAAAATCAGCCGTTTAGACTTCAGGAAATCCCTGCAAAACTTTAGCCTCTTTTCTCAAGTTACATAGCAGATTTTTCCAGAGATGTGACATGGACCACCTCCCCTTGCTATCCCATCCCTCAATACCACCATTCCAGGCATAAAGATGGTTTTCACAGTCAAGGCGACCCATGTGAGGGAGGTTTGTCATAGTCATGGGATGCACTGAAACCACAGAAGGTGAACTAGTTTCTCATAACCAGCTAGCCCTGGGATCGCAGCCAGGAGCCCATCAGGCTACAATTGGCTTTCTTCAGCTTGCTGCAGGAAGGGCAGTGAACCAACTGCAAAGTAATTTATTAGAAAGTAGGGGGTTACCGCACTGCTAGGTGCTTTGAGGTTCTCCTCTTGGACATTTACCCTTAGAAAGGCAGTCCTGTGCCACCTCTCTGCTATGATGAATGGTCAGCTTGAGGTCAACCATCAAAACACAGACCCTGGCATGGCTTTAGAAGTTTTCTTAAAGAGAAAGATTTGTAACTCTTTTATAACCCATCCTGTTCCACAGACACTCTACTGGCTGGCTTTTGTTCCACTGAACCAAATTGGCCCAGATATCTGCTTTATCCTGATTCTGAAGCTCTGCAGCTCTTGGGAAGTCTGGGGTCAAGAATTTCACCCCTCTGAGACCCACGCAGGCAGGAAGTCATCAGCTGACTCCTACCACAAACATGCAGCACAACGTCAAGGCAAACTTTTCAGCATTCCACAGTTAAAACTGTACTTCATTCCAAGTTTTCATGAGCCAGTAAGAGGGACTAGAAAGGCATTGTCACCTTATTAAACACACTCTCCTTTTTTTTTATTTTCACTCCAGCTCTGTGAAGGTTCAAATAGCAATGACTCAGGTCTGGCTGATGTTAGGTAATGTGGAACAAAGGGCTGCAAAAGGGAGCCTCAGGTAATATCAAAGCAATTTTCCCCACTCATTTCTTCATTCACACAGCTGTGTAGCATTCACCACTACAGCTCAGCAATAACATCACATTTCCAGGGATCTCTCTGCAGAATTATAGATGCTGTCCAAGGACAAATTCAATCTTACAGTTTCTCCACAGCACAGAAAGTTGTCTAACACTGTATATGAAATCCAAAGATGTGCTCATGATTACCTGAGCAGCTGGGGCAATCTAGGAACTGGTTTGCTGTGATTTCTAGTTGAGACTGGAACAGCACCCAAGGGAGTGCAGCATCCAGGTCTTTTGTCCTTCACACTGCAGGTAGATGCCTGTGAGAGGTGTCTGATGAAATAAAAGATTAATCATGATATTCAGAGAATTAAAAAATGAGACACAGGCATTGTGTCTGGAAAGCCTGGATAGTTAATAGCTCCTCTGGTTCTCGATAGGGGCATGGTGGGGTTAGATGTTTGTAGGTGAAATCCTGTACCCTTGGAAAGTGAAAGCCAGGCTCTGGGTGGCAGAGATAAAACTAGAGCCATCAATGTCTAGCATATAGTCAGTATTTCCACAGGTCTCTATATAGATCCCTCTATATATAGGATGCTGTGGACTTGCTTCTTCCACCTACTTACCCACCTTCTCCTTCTCCAGGGGTGGTAAGCAATGTCTTGAGCTGGAATTCATTCATCATTTTATGGTATGATTTCATTCTTGTCCAGCTGAGCACAGCCAACAGGAAAAGGAACTGCACTTTGCTCACTGAGATGCAGTTACCACCCCAGGTCCACCTTCCCTGCACTTGTATGCCAGAAACTAGTGCTGAGAGTCTGTGAAAGGAATGGCACAGAGCTCTCCATGTGCCCAAGAGGACCGGAGGCCTCCCCTGCCGGTAGTAGCAGCACCACCCACCAGCCCAGCGAACACTCAAAGAAAACGACAAGAACAATAGCAGGAAATGTCTAAGGGTGGAAACAACAAAACGAACACAGCCCAGGTTTCTGGGGACTTCCTGATTGGCTTGATTTGCCTCAGCAGGAGCACTTTGGAAACCTTGGAGCTACCCCACCAGGGCAAAACCTCTCCCCAGTGAAGTCACTGTTGCAGTGGCTTTCTGTGCCATCGGGGTGTTTGCTGCCCAGCACAAACAAATAAACAAGCACAACGTAAAAGCACTAAGGTGGATCAGATGGATGAAGCAGGATCAGGACACTGCAGTCATCATGCTCAGGGTAGCAACAGCTTGGTGCATCTCTCATTGTTCCCAGTACAAAATCCGTGCATTCCCATGGGGCATGTTCCTTGCCTCGCATCAGCCTTCACCCTGGAATAATGAACTGTGAGTTCCTGTAAGTGAATGACAGCAGAGAACAGATTTGCAAAGCTCAGATCCAAGAAACTGTTTGTATCAAGAAACAAACAAAACAAGCTACAGCTCCTACTGGGTGTTCCCCTTCCTGCCCTGCAGCTCTTTTTCTGTCCCTGTTGGCAAGCAGTGCAGGGGAATGGATTTGTGAGGGTCATGTAATGTGGGGAATTTTTAAAGGGACCTAATGAAGTTCAGTGGCTGGCGCATACTGACTGTCAGCTGCACTATCTAGTTCCTTTGTCAAGGACTACTGAGGGCATTTACAGGTTCAGGCAGTCGTGACTAAAGCACAACACAAAAGGCAAGGAAAGCTTTGTTCAAAAATGTTGAAAGGAGGCAGATGGGATCCCTGTAAGTTGCAGCTTTTTATGATAGTTGTGCTTTAATAGCCAGAGAACAGCAGAATAATCCCCCCATTATAAAACTTTGATTGGGTTTTCACATTTTCAGTCTGAATTTTCTGGGGTTCATTTTCATTTTTAGTACTATTCTCAGACTAAATTCAGTCAATCACATGGTGTATCTCAGAATGCTGGATGCTGGGCAATGCTTTTTGCACCAACAAGTTGGCTTGCAAGCAGCATGTTCCTTGAAACAGCCTATTTTAAGCCACCACAACAGGAAGGAAATAGATAATCCCTTGTTTGCACCAGAGGTCTATTACAAAGTCCATGCAATTCTTAGCAGCAAATATGAGTCAATTCAAAACAAAATCATGTAAATCTTGCATGTGCAGTGAGTATAATTAATAACACCAGCTAAAACATCTACTGGGGATAAGCATGGACTGATGTGCGTTTGGGCTCTATAGGATTGGCAAAATGCATTGGATCAAGATGGGGGAACAGAGGCAAAATGATTTGCTGGAGGCTACAGCAAGGATAAAATTAGGTAGCTGCGGCCCATGATTGCTGTTTTTGTCAACACTGCTTTTCTAGTTAATAACTGCAACATCTTTTCATTGCCATATGACAGAGCCACTTGCATGTGCTTCTATACTGCTAAAAGTTAAACATGGCAGGGGCAGGGAGTGGTTCCAAATAGCCCAAATGGGAGCTCTGCTAGGAGTGAAGTCCTGGTTCCCAGCCACTGACTCTGGATGCAGCCAGTGCTCTGTCTAAACAGAAAAAAAGAGACTCAGCAGAAGTCTGAGTGGAAATAGCCTGTGTAGAAATTTAAGGAAGAAAAGAAGGAGGGAAGGGAGAGAAAGGGAAGGGGAGGCAGAAAGGGAAAGAGCCTGTACCAGGAAAAAGTTTGTCTTTCACTCTAGGTGTGCTCTTGAGTTCTACCAGGCGCAACTCTTGTACTGTCCCCTTTGCCCCTGCCCTTCACTGCAGCAGCCCATGGGTGGCTGAGAAGAACAACTCTCTGCAAGAATTGCTCTGCATGACCCTCATCAGCTCCCCGGGAAGAGCAGATGGGAGCACAGAGAGCACCTCCCCAGCTCTCACAGGGAGAAAAAATAGATAGTTGAGGAAAAAGCTGCAGAGACCTGAGGTCCAGGAAGAAGACAACATGCCCTCTGCAGCCCTAGCTAATGATGTTACTTTTAAACCCAGCCTCCCATGTGTTCTGCTTTTCAATGCAGCACTGCCTGCACTCTGAGTTTGCAGAATTTTATGGCATTTCTGCTGTAGCCCCTTCAAAAGAATGTCCCTAGGCACCACATCTATATGTCTTTTGAACTCTTCCAGGTACGGTGCTTGCACCACTTCTGTGGTCAGCCTGCTAAAGTGCTTGGCAACCCTTTCAGTGAAGAATTTTTCCCTAATATCCAATCCAAACATCCTCTGGCACAGCTTGAGGACATTTCCTCTTGCCTTGTCACTTGTTACCTGGGAGAAGAGACTGACCTCCCCTGTAACATCCTTTCAGGTAGCTGTACAGAGCAGTGAGATCTCCCCTGAGCCTCCTTCTGGACTTTTCCCCAGCTTTTTTGCTCTTCTCTGGACATGCTCCAGCAACTTGATGTCTTTCTTGGAGTGAGGGGCTCAAAACGCAGCACAGGACTTGAGGAGTGGTCTCACCAGTGCCAAGGACAGGGCAACAGTCATTGCCCTGGGCCTACTGGCCATGCTATTCTTGATAGAAGCCAGGATGCCATTAGCAATCTTGGCTTGTGTTCAGATGGCTGTTAACCAGCACCCCCAGTTCTTTTTCTGCAGGGCATCTTTGCCTTGCTCATGTTCTGTCCTGAGCACGCCATGAGCCTTAGCTCATTTCTCATCTGACACTGTAAGTCAGAGACAAAAGGTGTATTCCTAGTTTGTATGTGGGAATCTCTTCAGAGAAAATACTTTTACGTTTGGTTTTTTGTGTAACTTCCCTTCACTTAAAAAGATGGTGGAGATTTTCCAGGCTTCCTACCTTCCCTGTAAGTGCTTCTAGGTAACTGAATGTGCACCTCCAGTATATCGGTATGTACAGGAATTGCAGAAAAACATCCTCCTTCCTCAGCAGCTTGCAGAGCGGGTACTGCATTAGGTCACACATCCATTTTGGTAATACATCTGCGCTAACCTTGGGTAACTGCAGCAGCCAGCACTGCTGCGCAATGGAAGAATGAGCACTCAGCCGTCATCCCCCAATTGCTCTCCCCCTATTTCTTGGATCTCTCCAAAGATATAAATAACGCAATCCACTGTACAGCTGAACTGCTGGCATCTGTTGCTAAACCTAAACAAATTTCATGTGCATAGCTGAGATGAGCCAACAAGCTGTTTTTCACAGGGCTAGCCGCACCTGTGTTGCTTGTTGGGTCTCTGGGTGCATGCTACTGTGTACAGGACTTGGTGCTGGGGAAAATTGCACGTGCAACCCTCCTCAACCTGGACTACATCTTGCAACACGTGTCCTCTGACTCAAGGTCCCACCACAATCATGGCCTTTCTGGAGCCTATTGCCTGTGCTCAGAGTGCCTGACCAGTCCCCTGAAGGATGCTTCAAGGTAGGAGCAAAGCACATCGTGATGGGGGAGAGGATTTTGTGACCAAAAGCCACACCGGTATGTTTTTCCCTCATACTCTTGTGTGTCCTCAGACATCCCAGGACATCTGTCCTGGTGCTTGTCCTGCCAATTTTAGTTAAAGCCATGGGAAAGCAAGCAGGTTTCTGCAGGATTCAGTGTCTTTCCTGCGTTGTTGCTCCTTCGCCTTTCAATTGCGAAGTAGAGCACGTATCCTCTTTCAAACAGTCATTTTATCTTCCTTGCATTTCTCCTGCCATCCCAGTGAACACCAAACAATGAGCCACAGATGATGCACCTCTGTACTTGCAGTGTAAGTCCTGTGTGTTTTATGATGTGATTACCTGTCTGTCCAGACATTAAGATCTGCATGTCTGGTTCTGTGCAGGCCAAGCATTTTATGTCAGTTGTGGCCCTTACTTCATTTGCTCTCATGTTTTGGACATTGGCCCATGAATCTCCAGAGGCAGGAGGCCCAGATCTGGGAGGGAAGAAGAGAATTATAGCAGTGGTGAAGAGGAGAGAGAAAACCCAGCTTCATCAGGAAGAGCCTAAATAGCCATTTTCATCTTACCTGGCTGGGCCAAGAAACCAGAGCATTTGTTCTTGTTTCTTTTAAACACGAATGCTCCAGAGGCTGGATGATTCAGAAGCCAGATGCTACCAGGGCAGGTAGCATCGAGGTGTTTGCTTGACTGATCAGGGACTTGGTCAGATCTGCCAGGTCCTGTCTGGAGCCTGGTGAGGAGCACAAACAGGAACTTTCCAATCCAAACACTCTGTTATAAGCACATGAGAAAATAAGTAGACACTTTGCTCTTTCACCCCTTTGATCATTGGCCACTGCACTGGGTCCAGAACAGGGCTTTTTTTCCCCTCCATTCTCAAAGGAGGGTCAAGGTATGTACTCCTCTGCTCTAAGGGCAAGCATCCGAGGCATAGTGATTCACTGATTTCCAGTCAGTGATCTGCCATCTCCTGAGTCAGTGGGAAGTTTTTAAGGTCGAAATCTCACTTGGCCTGGAGACATCTCCCATTTGAAGAAGACTGGAAGAACTAGGCTTAAGAAAGGTTTATACTGTCCAGAAACAAGCATGGGCTGTAAGTGCCATGAGGGCAAAAAGTTTTGTATTAAGGTGGTATGAGGAAATCGTACTATGCTGAGATAACATCTTAAGGAGAGAAAAAGCAGCTTATGAAAAAGTGGTTTCAGTTAGAGGAAGAGTCACATCAGAGAGCTGAAGGTCCCCATATTTGGGAGATTTAATGCTGCATTAGGCAAACCACAGACAAAAGTTAATATGCAAACAGTGTTGATTAGGCAAGGAAAGGGACTCAATTGTATTACTTATTCAATTCCAGGTCAAAGAATTTCCATTCCACTGACACTAAGTCTTCTACATCCAGAGCAGGCAACATTGTAGTAGTCAAATCAAGGTAATGATTGTTGTGTTTTCCAGCTCATCTTGCTTAGCTCAAGAAGTCCTGTGGCCAGTGCTTGACTTGATTGCCTTGGTTTGTCTAAGATAGCGTGGATAACCTCATCCTACACCAGGCAGATGCAGAAGATCATTATACTGCTCTCTCTCTCTGTCTACATATTTATGTATACATAAATACATGTATACAAAGTATACATATTTACTTCAGACAGCAAAATGAATTGTGAAGTTTTACTTCTCTTCCCAAGTTCCTCAGCTGGTACTAGGATGCAACTTTTTCCTGGTGGAAGGAATTGTTTCCCTTCTCATGTGTTCAGCAAGATTCATATGGATTACCTGAGCAACTCATTCAGCGTCATGCCTGGATCTCATATCCAAATGCTGGTTGGTGATAATGGATTCCCAGTTTTTCAAGTCACAGAGGTTTTGCCTTTTCAAAGATGTTCATTAAGTTTGCTGCTCTTGAATTTCAACTGCACTCTTACAGCCTGTTGGAAATCATAAGATGTGCCCTGCCAGCTTATTTCTTTGAAAGTGAGCTGTTCAAAAAAGGATGAGGACTGCAAAAAGACTAAACTAAGAGGCATTGAATTACTCAGCTCTGGAACCCCATTTCAGCCTGCAACAGACCTGAAATTAAGCAGGTTTTTTGCCATTAGAATGGTCTGTGTGTCAATACAGAGTGACAGCCACAAATGGTCCCACTGGCTTCAGCACAACTGCTGGTGTTTGCTAAGAGAACTAAGACAATGTGAAAACTAAACCAAAGATTATTGAGTGATTTCCCCCTCCCATACAGCAGACAAAGTGTACTGTTCTCAGCTGTGGCATGTAGATTTCAGGTACAGTTTCATAGGCATGCTGGCTTACAGACAGGTTGCTGGTGCTTGGCAGTTGATACAGGTAATAGAAAGTTTGTCAAGGGCTGAGGTGCTGGACTGGGATCCAGTTATGCTTGTTTAAGAGACTTACATGTCTTTCAGGGGGACCCTTTGGCCTTGCAAGTTCATTTTCCAAGTTTTTTCTGAACCTGGGTCAGCTAACAGGTACCCTGCTGCCCCGAAAAGAAATGGGAATGGGAGGCCCATGGGGCGGAGCATTTTTGCCAGTGCACTTTTGGCACTGTACTTCCAGAAGGGTGGACCCTACATGTAAAGTTTCAGCTTCTGGTTTTGTTGTGTGGTCAAAAGCTACCTTTAAAAAGGGTAAAATCCTTGAGACAGGCACAGGTTTTGTATAGAATCAGTGTCAGCCCTCGGGCAAGCCCAGTTACCCCTAAACTTGGTGTTTAATTCTCTGTTCAGTAAATAGCAAGGGGTTGTTGCAGTGGTCTGCTTGTGACTCTGCCGTTTTAATACCAGCTGTAACACCTCAGGGTATTCAGCTCTGAGAGACCTGATACTAATTACTGTCTTATTTGTGGCTTTTATATCTATTTGATTCATGGTGTCAGTCAAGCCATAGCAAAATAATCAGTTAAAGTTGAACCATCCCCCACTCTACGTATTCATCCGTCACCTTTTCCCTTCAAGTGTTTACTCTGATTAGGTCTTTCCTGTTTTTCTCTTAAATTCTGAATACTTGTATACTTTCCTTATTAGTGCTGATGAGTGTTCTTTTTTCCACTGACATGCCAGTGTGTATGCTGCGGACATAATTTTTATTACATTTCTGTTTTCACTGCAAAAATTGCCTGAGTACTTCTCAGGTACAACCCAGAATGCATAGTTAGCACAGGCTAAAGAAACTGGTCCATAAACCTGCAGCTACTCTTCTTGTTTATAATGCTATTACCTTCCTACCCTGAAAAACAAAACACTGCTAAGCCAAATGTAGATATCTCTAGAAGTCATGTGTCTGCTAGAGTTAATTAGCTGGAGAGAGAAGGCTGTTTTCTTGAGGCGCAGTTCTGCTGACTTAGGATTTGTGTGTTCCTATTGCAAACCAGTGTGACTCTGCATCAGCTTCTTCATTCACTCTGTGAATGCCCTGCAGGACCATGCTCAGGGTCTCTCCTGGGCTCGAGGAAAGGCACCTAGGGCAGAACAGCCTCTGCTTTTCAGCAAAGAGGAAAATGACAGGCCAGGTTTGTGGGTTTCAACATCTTAGCATGGGAAACAGAAGAAACAGAAGAAATCCTTCACCTAGAGAAAGTGCATTCAACACCGTCAGACTGGAGCACAAAACAGAGCCCTGTATCCAAGCACAATGTTTGCTGGGTGCTGAGTGCTAAATGTAAATGCATATGTGTACATACCACAGTTCCAAGCCTTGCCTGCTGCCTCTTCACCTCTGAGATCTCCCTGCTTAACTCCCTTTTTGTCATCTAAATTACAGAATTCTCTCCTACCTGACTGCGCCTGTGGTCCATATCCCTTCATCTCTGCAGGGGAGTTCTTGTGCTGTTTCTGCCTCTGGTCTTCTCAGAAGCTGCACTGGCTGCCTTGCCCACACTCGTGTAGTGCCCTCTAAGGTCAAAATCCCACCAAACGCACAGGCCAGAATTTCTTTATCAGTCTGGTACATCTCCTTCCCCTGCAGTACTGTAAGGTTCTGGTCTGAATTTTTCAGGGCATGATAGCTACAGACTCTAAAAGAGAAGGTCCGTAAGTAGCCTTGAAATATATTTTTCCCCCCATCATTCAGGAGTTTCAAGACCCAACTGGAAGAAGCCGTGAGCATCCTGGCCTAATCATAGCTGACCCTACTTTGAGTAGGAGGTTGGGCCAGAGACCTCCCAAAGTCGTTTCCAGCCTTTATTATCCTAGAAGCCTGTAGTCTTACTAACCAAGGAATCAGGGTCCCCCAAATGACTGCAAAATGCTGTCCAAAAGACAGCAAGGAACCACAAACAGCATCCCTTCAGCTGTTTGTGATTCCTTCCTCTTCACAGTAGGGCAACACTGTTAACATGAGGAGGAGAGTCACTCATCTTCCTAGCTTACACAGACAGCTCTTCTCAGCCCCGCCGGAAATCCTCTTACACTCTCAGATGCTTATGGCAGCCATCCATTAGAGAGAGGTGCAGGACAGACAAGAAACAAAGCAGGCTTGCCTTTCTGAGTGACAAAATTTCCCATTTGTTTCTGTGGTATTTGGGAAAATAGGACTCTAATACAATCACTGAAGCTAAACCCTTGCCCATGCCACAGCAACCCCAGACTCTCTGACCCAATTTTCTTCTTATATAAACAGTTTAGCAAATCTCAGTCATCAGGTAACTGCCTAGGCCAATGAAGCAGAAATACTAGCAGTCTATTTTATACCACTTCTGCCTCATCTGAATCTGCATTTTCTTTCTTAATTTTCTTCCGTACAACACTTCAGACATTCTAGTTGTTTATGTAACTGGCTTTATTGTTGTGGCCATCTTTCAAAGGCCAGCCCAAAATCTGCTCAGAAGCCTGCTGAGGAACAAGAGTTTCCTTGCCAGGTGCCAAATGACAATTAAGGCATATCCTTTTTAAACCGGGCTAGAAGAAAAGGACATTATTTGACATTTAACAGATTTACACAGGAAGAGTGTAAGGACTTTGTATATATTTCTACGTGTACGTGTGCACTCTGAATGGATTTATTACTGTTTAAGCCATTATAAAGCATGTTGCTCAAAACAGATGTGATACTAGTGCATTTCTTTTTTAGACCAAATTTACATGACTCTTTTTCATGTTGTTATCAAAAAACCAGGCAGTTCTCCTTACCACTGAGCAATTCTGATTATATGAAACTCACTAAAAAAATAAACCATGCAAAGCAACCTTCAGTTTGCATGATATAAATTTTTGTATTGCTGGACCATATGAAAAAAGACAGCACAAAGAAGTGGTGAGGACTCTAGGTCCAAATTTTCCAGCAAGGTCTGTGGTACCCAGGTGGTTTACTCAAGAATATATACAACAGGTCACATGGACACTCTGACCTTGAGTATTTCTGTTACCTCAGCAGAGGTGCCTCAGCCCTTAGGCCTAGAGAATACAAACAAGGGCGATATAAAATTGAGCAACAATGTAAAAATTGTGGATACCAATGTCTGATATACGACCGCTGTGCTATCTAACAGATACATTCTGATGAATGACCTGTAATTTTCCTGCAATTTTTCTGCATTCTACATAGAACCTGGGAGACTCTCAGTCTACCTGTACTGATTTCAGTGAGGAAACGGCAATTTGCCTCCACAGGATGAGTTTTATGCCTTCTTATTCAGTGTCACACGGAAGATCTCTGTTCCTAACAGCTTCATCCATATTTCTAAATCCTGGTAGCTCTGTCTCCATCCTCTTCCTCTTTAGCAAGTTGTTGTCAGTATCACTTCTAAACGAAAGCAAAGAAGGGATACAGGAAAAAAAACCAAACCAAACAAACAAACCGAAAAAAAAAAAAGAACAAAAATCAGAACGATAAGATGTCTTGTCAAAATAGAGTAACATAATGTCTCATCTGCCCAAGCTCATTTTAATGGTGAGGGTTGGCTGGAGCGAAGGAAGCAGAAACTGAAGAAGTGAACCAAGAGGGTTAAAACCAAAAGAGCAAGCAGTCAGAAAGCAAGAAAATATAAATCAGTTGCTATCTGTTCATGTGTAAGTGCACATGTGTGTGTGTTGAAAGCAAAGTTTCCCTGCAAGACCAAACAATGACAAACTTCCAATTTGAGCTGGTGTACAAAAAAAACGGTGACTTGCAATGACCCCAGATTACATGGTGTTTACTTACTCATAACCTTGCATCAAAGGAGTTTCCTCATATACTCAGAGTTTTCATTGTCATGAACTACTTACTAATACCCAGTTCATTGGAAAGAAAAAGGGCTTCTTTCCTCCACCTGTATTTTGTCGTTGCTGACTTCTACACACTCCCATTTTTCAGTCTCTTCCCAAGTCATATAGCAAGCAAAATGTATTCGTTTACAGAATATGCATCCTGAAAATGCTGCTCAGTGACTCACTAGGAAAGAAGTGAAATATACCAGTAAACCCTGACTCACCCAGCTCTGCAATTTATTTTCACCAGGCAGCACAGCAGAATATTTCAAATGTCTTTATCAGCAAGGTACAAATGTATGTGGATCTACAAATCCAGGAGAGAGAAGGAAAAGAAGGTACCTACCTGTTGACTTCTAAGTTCTTTAATTTAGCAGGAGTGTGGCAAATGCCTGACCTGAGCTACAAATGAATTTTTCACTTCACTAGGTATTTTAAAAAGTCAAGATAAAAAAGTCAAGATAGGAAAGGATATTTTGAAAAATTTCTCCCTGAATGACAACATGAGGGAGAAAATTCATCCTGTATCAAACTGTTCCACTGCAGCAGAACAAAATACTTAGTTTCAAATTTTTTGCATCTTTTATGTTTTATATTATTTTGGAGGAAAGATTAAGTGGATTGAAGCAGTACCTGCCAGCAGTTCATTTTTAAATTATTGCAATTAAGCCATTTTAACTTAGTGCTGAGGGTGTTATCTTTGAGAGAGAAGTGGAAGTTTAGCAAATCACCATGAACCTGAGACTATTAAGTATTCACATTCTTCAGGAGAGCAAAATCTGCCTTTTTCCATCTGCAGCAACTTGAGCCTGTGATACTTTTCCCTCCCTCTAATGAGAAGCATGATCAGTAAGTGCCACAAATCTTTCATCATCATACAATTAAAAAGTGAGGAAAAATTTCCCAGGTGGGTGCCTAAAGTTAGACCCCTTCATCTATATTTAAACACAAGAATTTCACAAGAAACTCAACCTGTCACGTCTGTCAAAGAAGTAATTCCTCCATCTATCCTCCCTACATCACCTTCTCCTTGCTCTCTGCCTTGTGATTGAATTAATATTAGTGGAGTCCTGAGCTTAGCAGGGCTGGGAAAGAGCAAAAATATGTCCTTTAGTGTGGATCAGTGTTCGGATCCTTCATTTGAAAAGTGGTGACAGAAAGGCAGGAGCAAGCAGCCATGGGTAAGGAAAGTACTGGGTGATGCTGATATGTCACATTCAGTATGGTTCAACAAGCTATGAGCAGCTACAGATCACAGATCTATTGGTAGGCAAAGGAAGTTTTAGGTAACTATCCCTGTCCAAATGCGTTCATCTTGGCTTATTTTATATACATATATATATAATTTTTTTTTTCCCAAAAGTGAGAAAATAAAGATAGTAGCACACATAGAAGGAGGAGAGTGGGGAGAAAGAGGGAATATCCCTACATCTGCATAAATCATGTCAATAAAAGGAGGTTTGAGTTAAAGTAATGGAGAATCTAAGCTCTATAAAAGTGTATCCCAAATCATAATCAACACATTTTAAGGCATGAGGTCTCAGCCACTAGGTCTTGACAAGAGAAATGAGAGTGCTGAGTGTTTACTGCCTAGCACAGTAAGTTTATTTTCTGAACTGTCTATGTATTTTATTACCCAAAGCCTCTGGGGACCCCAGTGTCATGCAGTAACAGTAGAAAGCACAGATAGATATCCCAAAGGGGAGTGGGCAAAGTATGGGTTCAAGAGAAACTCCTAACACAACTGGTTGAGTGCCAGTTTCCAAAAACTATTTCCAGTTTCATTGTCTGGAGCATGGACATATTTGAAGACACTCATTCCTCTAAATACTACTGCATATTCATAGTTATATCCTGAACTGTGATTTCTAAAATGAAAGTAAAAATCAGATATGTTATGGGAATTGGAATGAAGGGATACTGAAGTGTATTTTTGGTTCATCTGCATATCCTTTTGCAGAAGTGGATAAGATAATCACTGTTTTTCTTGTAAATAGATCTGTCTGTTTTACGGATAATTCACATGCCCTTCATGTACTAGGAAATCAGTTGTGAATAATAAGAGTCAAAGTTGTTTCTGACGACATTTGAAATGTCAGTTAATACCTAGGAAACTCTCTCTCACTGAGCTAATTTTTATGCTTAATTTTTGTGTGTGTGTGCATGTCTGTATGTCTTCCACAGACTGGAACAAGAAATACAGAAATTAGAAAGTGAAGAATCACAAATATCTGCCAAAGAACAAATAATTTTGGAGAAACTAAAGGAGACTGAGAAATCCTTTGACCACTTGCAAAAGGTATTTTAAAAAAAGACACTTTTTTTAAAGCGTACTCTTAGCACCATTTGGAAGCAGCAGTTATCAATTTATGCACTTAAGGAAAGATTGAGGGCAGTTGCAGAGCACATAGCTTAAACCATTATGAACAAGACTAGAAAAGACACAGTGGCATCAGGTCTATTTTGATTGGGTTATCTGGATTTCCCCTTCCATCCGAGCTCTTTTTGAAGTGGGATTTCAGAGTCTATGTCCCTAGCTTAGGAGGGAAACCATGTGAGCTTTCAGCCCCCCTTAAAGATGTCAGCAGGATCCTGAGAGGTATTTCAAACTTCCCTGTTCTCATGGCAGCCAGAGATAGTAGCATTTGCCACAAATGCCACTTTAGAACATTACAGCCTGCAACAAAAAGCAGAGCTCTTCATCTAGTTACACCATGTCCCCCTCCCCCAGTCTATAATGGCACCTAAATACACGGAGCAACAAGCACAGTTACCCATTTAAAAATTCCAAAGAACCATAAAAGCAAGCCTAGCATAAAAATCAAGATGTAAAGCAAATTAAACTCAAAATATAAAAGGTTTAACCAAACATCCTATTTTTTCCCTCCACAGAGTTTCTCCCACCAGGATGGTGGTAAGTGCTTTTATATTATTGTATAGCTTTGGGTTTAACAAGAGTCGTTACTATAGCTTTGTTGCAAAGGTTTAAAGAGCGAGGTTTCTTTCCTTCAGTGTGTGTTTCTGATTTATTGCTGGAGCCATTACTTTTTTCTTTGGTATTTCTATAATGCAAGGACAGACCTCACTGTTGTGGTAAAACAGTATTGCTTTGGCAGAGTTCCATCTCTTCTTATGCTCTCACAAAGGGAAAGAACTGCACAAACAACTTAAAGCAGACATCACACAATTTCTGTGTTATTGACCCCTTTCACCATGTGATAGCCCTGCACTGCAGACTCCTCACCTCTCTGTGGTCAATCTTCTCCATTATATGTGCTCATGCTCTGTTCATAGACAGCTAAATTTTATGAGGACTATTTCTAATCTAGAGGAACAACTATTAAAAATATATTACTTCACTGATGAACAACATTCTCCATGTGGTGATTCTTGCAGAAGGAAAACCTCACCTGGTTGGATGAGGATGTAGTAATTTCTAGCTTGTTAACCCAGTGTCATACAAAGCATCATCAGTCTAAATACTGAGCTATAAATTTAGCTGTCTGAGTGAACAAATAATATCCAGGAAGCTAGGGAGACCCTTGTAGTGCCACCCCAAGACCCTTAGGACCCTGGAAGGATGTCATGCTAAGGCACCTTGCAGATAAATGTGTGCACCAGATACTCATTCTCAGTACATGTCTTTGAAAGGACAAAATACTGAGGTTAAGAGTACCTCCTCCAGCTGCTGTCAAAGCCATGCCCAGCTGTATTGTGTATCCAGATGAGGAATATGTAGGATGATCCTGATATTAAAACACTGGGACAAAATGGAAGTTACTATGTAGTATTTGAGTTGACTTGGAGCTGTCTTCTCAAGGTGATTTATATTACTTACTAAGGAGGGGGTTTTTTTAAGTCAAAGACCTAGTTCAGAAATTTTCTCTTCTGCTAGTAACATAATCCAAGTTTTTGTTAAATGCTATTGTAAAAAAAAAAATTCCCATATAGTATGTTCCATGGTAGGAACTTAGTCTTCCTTCCCTCTGGAGGATTTGAACTTGGTTACCACAAAGTGGTAATTGCAACTATTTTGTACCTATGCAGAGTTACACCATGGTCATTAGTAAGTTTCCAAAACAGGAATGGTGCCTGCAGGAATTAGCAACCAAAGTGCTCAGGAGTTTCTATTACTCCTGGAAGATAGAGTCTGTCTCTTCACGTGTCTTGTAATAGCAAAGGAAGCAAAGGAAGCCCCAGGTAACAATTATGAAGTGGTATTCTTCTATCCCTGAAGGTATGTAGCAATGTAGTATTTCATTGAGTTCAAAAGGAACACTCATGCTCTGCAGATTTTGCCTGCTTTCAGTGGATCACTTCCTCAGAGACTGAGCCAGAATTAAGGACAGTTTGTAATTTCTGAAAGGTAACAGAGAACTTCAAAACTATGTCAAAGAGAGCAACTCTTGTGCAAGCAAAGAGAGCAGGGGATTACAACTAAGTGAACCAGTCCCTCTTATTTTCTACACCACTGGCTTTATATATCTTGTCTCTTCCTCTTGGCAACTGGTCCTTGTGGGCTGAGATGGGCCAGCTCATCCCCTAGGTAGTGCTGCCTTCTAGTCCTCTACGGATGACTGAGGCTGCAGGCTGTCTTTTTAGCCCTCCCACTGTGGGCACAGTGCAGCCCTTCATCTTCACATGGTACAAGCTGAGCTGGTCTTCTCTATTCTCTCTGGCAGTGGTCTGAGAGGGTAGCTGATCAGAGCAGGAAGAAAACCTGCATAGCTGTGAGCACTTTGGTACCATAGATTTTTCCCCTCCTTCAAAACCAGGTAGAACTTACTTTGTTGCAGCAGATTAGCCATTTGTCTGGCAACATGTGCTCGAGAGGAAAAAGGGAGAAGCCGCTGGATAACCCAGGAAGGCCGTGTAAAGCACAGACACAAACCAACAACAATCTGTTGAGGCAATTTCTTCAGCTGCTGCCACATCATGAAAGACTCCCAAATCCATACATGTCATGTTCGTTTGTTCTGTGTCCCTTTATTGTAAATGCAGTGACAGTACTAAAATTGATATATCTCACCATTGTGTTCATGTGTATAATTTTGTGCCGTCTATATGGTGGTGACAGATTTTGAGCGTGCACAAAGCACAGCACAGAGTGTGTTCAGAGCCCAGAGAGGTCCAAGCAAAGGCTATAAGGGAAGGGGAGAAGTGGAGGTGAGCACCAGTGATCAAGTGATGCTCTGTGTCCTTCACAGCCTTTCCAGAAAAAGAGCTGTTTGGTAGTGAGCATTTCTGAGCTTGAAATCATCCAGGCACAATTAACACAAATTCCACATTTTCCAGGGTACAAACACACTGCCTTCATAAATCACCATGTAAGAGAAAGTAGAGCAGAAATGCTGAGGCTGGGAGCTGTGGCCCTGTCACCTTCAGTTGTGACTGCCAGCTCTGTGGCAGCTTGCAGCTGACAAGCTCTCCATTAAACAAGATCTGAGATGATGCTAGGCATTACATCATTTGTTGGTGCTCAGGTCTGCAGTCAAAACCAGGCATGCTGCAGTGCTCTGCTGAATGCACCTCATGAACAAATGGAAAGGGGAGAGTTCTTGCCCCATGTCTGTATGTTTATGTGTGAATGTATACATGAAATAAAAGGCACATGAAGATCTGACGTAACTCCCTTGTCTGCTGAATTTACCTCAGGGGTTAATTCATCCTCTGCAATATTTGGCTGTCTGTATGCAAACTTTATGCTACTACTTCAGCCAACGTACAGAAGCCACAATTACAGTAATTGAACAGTTTGCACAAACCTCTGTTTGAATTTTGTATGCATTAGCATATATTTGGCCAGGAAGTGGTCTGGGAAACCTGACCTGAATTGTTTAGTACCCAGAACATTGCTTAGAGACTCTTCTGGTTTTCTCTCCTCTGATCTTGACCAGCTGTGCAGCCCAGCAGCAAAACAGACTAGCATGCCCTCAGAGGAGTCAAGTGCAGCTCTTTCAAGAGTGCTTTCCACATGTCCTGCAAAAATTCATCAGCGATTGGCTTTCAGTTGTAGGCTTTTGATAAGTTTTTAATTCAGTCTCCATCTATAGCTGCCACAATTACAGCACCTCTGGCTACCTGAGTAAAAACCATTTATCACCACCCTTGGAGTGTGACATGTGAGTCAATTTCCTACCCATCTCATGCACCACTCAATCAGTCTCGGCCAGGAGAATGCTGTGGGAAATGGTGTCAAAAGCTTTGCTGAAGTCTAAATAAACATCATCCACTGCTCTCTCCATGTCAATAGAAAATGTTATTATGTTGTAGAAGTTGATTCGTTTAGTCTGTCATGATTTGTCCTTGGTAAATCCATTATGGCTTTTCCCAGCCATCTGCTTCATTTGGTTTGTAATGGTTTCTAGGAGGACTCATTCTGTCACTTGCCCAGGGTCAAAGTAAGACCATTGTGCATCCAGTTCCCTGTGTCCTCTTTTGGTCCATTCCTGTGGATAGGTATGACATTTTTCCCTCTTCTAGTCATCAGGGACATCCCCTGATCTCTGTGTCTTTCAAATATTATAGACAGTCTCCTTACAAAAATGTCAGGCACTTTTCTTAACACCCTAGGGTGTGGATTTATGTATTTATAGACAAAAAAAGGTATTGAGAAATCTGCTTTGTCACCATTGTTAGTGACAAGCTTCCCTGCACTCCTTAAGCACTGGTCTTGTGTCTTTCCTTCTGCTTACTGCTCAAATACTGAACAACCCTTTCTTCTTGACATTTTTTGCATACTTTACTCCTAGCTGATCCTTAGCCTTCCTGACTGCATCTCTGCATCCCCCTAGCAAGGTGCTTGTAGTACCCAGTGGCTAACTGGCTGCCTTTCCACAGCCAGTATGCTGCTTTTTCTGCTTTTAATTACATCTAACAGTTCATCGTTAAGCCAGGGAAGTCTTTTATTTAGACTTCTTCCTTTGCCTTTGTAAAGAATAGACTGTTCTTGTGCTTTCAGCAGGCACTTTCACATAACTCCCAGCACTCACAAACTCCTTTGACTTTCATGGATGCTTCCAGTGGAACCTCTCACAACTAGGCCCCTGGCATATTGAAGTTGTCCCTTCTGAAATTTAAGGTCTTCATCCTACTAGTGGTCTTCAGCGTTCTAAGCAGGACTTTAAACTCCACAATATTTGCTCACTGTATCCAAGGTATCATTGGTAGTTAGGCTACCAGTGTAAGTCAAGTAAATCTTCTTGGTTTGCAAGCAGTAAATCTAGCAATGTGCTAGATACAGGCATGTCCAGCCTGTATAGGAAAAAGGAGTCTTTAAGACATTCCAGGAACCTGATGCATGGCACATGCACAGCTTTTATTTTTTTCCCAACAAATGTGTGGGTAATTGAAGCCACCCATGAAAACCAGGCTCATTTGGCCCAAGACTTCACTGAGCAGCCACAGTGAGGTTTTGTTTGCTTCATCATCCTGACAAGGAGGTCAGTAACTTCCTCCTTAGTGATGACCCCTCTAATCATGATCCTAAGGCACTAGTTAAATTGAACTGCATGGTCTCCACAGCTCTCCTCTATACATGCAAATATCTGTCACATAAAGTGCAAATCCACCTCCTCTTCTTTCTTTCTTATCTTTCTGAAAATATTTGTAGCCATCCATTGTGGTCGCCTCATCATGTGAGTTTTCCCACCAAGCTTCTGTGATTCCTCTGGCATCCCTCACACTGGGCACAAGGCTCTAGTTCCTCCTGCTTGTTGTCCATCTTACATACGTTGGTATACATGCACTTGAGGTGGCTGAACATAGGCTTCTTGCCCTCAGAAAAGGTTGGGGAGCATTTCTTAGTGCTCTGGTAGATGCACTCATCCACCATATTGCTTATGGATATACAAATGTCAGCTATGGACCCTAACCCACAACTTCTTTTGTTTAAAGCATGATTCAGTAAATCAGAGCCAGACTATTCAGCTTCTAGCAAAAACCTCCATTGATGTTCTTACAGACATGGTGGGAGTGCCATAATCTCTGTTCTTCCTGATGTAGTCCCACGCAGCCCCAGAGAGCTTTGTAGGTGGAACAGCCCTGCCCTGGGAGTCAGTATTTGCAGCAGACCCACCTCTAATTTTACTGGTAGTGGACTTTTAAAGAGAATCCAGCCCCTGGAAAATTAATTTGTCTGACATTTGACCACAAGCCTCTGTGTGGGAGCTATTCTGAGCAGTTCTGAAGGATTAGCTTTGTGCAAGCACCCTTGAAGGATTACCTTGCCCCATATGTTTTCCCTAGCACTTGTCTCTCTGTTAACCTGGAGGAGTGCCATAGTCCTAAAATGCATTTTGTTGCAAGTAGCACAAAAAGACACAGGACTTATTTTATGGCAACCTTAGAAACTAATAACTCATCAAAGATTGAAATTAAGATATTGAGTGCAGTGATTTCAAATGTTATTTTTGTTCTGTCTTACTTCTCACGTGAACAAAATGCTCATTTGCGTCTCATCCATTCCTTGTAAAATTAGCCTCTTATATCCTTTTAAAGGGGCTAAATGAAAGAGACTGTGTTGCCAGTGAGATAAAGGGAAATGAGAGTGTTTGCTTTGTTTGGAGTTGTGGGGGGAGAGACAATAACACAAGGCAGGAACTGGCAGAACCAACCGACCCCAACTTGTAGTCAAATACCCCACTTCTGACACATCAGCCACTAGGTTTAGAAGGAGCTCCACGAGAATTGCACTGCTCTCCCAGCATTCCCTTCTCATGACAATGACAGATTGGAGCCCTGAAGCTAATTTTTTAAAATATTTTATTATAATTAAGATACAGAGAAGTTTCTAAACTAAGTCAATATTAACAGCATCTAACACTTAGCTAGGTCATCTGCCAAAGCAGGAGGCAAGGAAAAAAAAAAAAACAAGAGCTTACTAAGGTTCACAGATATCTACCACACCAAAGTGAGAGTTTCACCATCAAGCTGTACAACTGTCCTTCCCTACTGCTAGATGTCAGCGATGCTCAGTTCCCCCTACAGGCACTGGGGGAAAAATAAACATTTACAAAGGATTTTGCCTCCTGCAGTGTCCTCGCATGAGAACTGTACCCTAGCCATGCCTATTGATCCACATAAACTGCAAAAAAGTAAGGATGATTAGTTAAGCAATTCAACTCTGCACTGATTACAACCACATGTAACACATGTTTCACATCTGTCACTCAGTCACTGCATGAGTGTGTACTGAAACTACTGTTCCAAAAGGACACTCTACGGGATGAATAATTACTAAGTTTGTGCTATTTCCAGAACACAAAGTGCCTTCTTTCCCTGGACTGGAAACACAGTCCCCACTTCTTTCTTCTGAGAAATTACTTCAGTTTTCAATAATGGCCTACTCATTTGCTGGTGATACTTCCCAGAGCAACAGAACCAAGCATTGTACCAATTTGTCATTAGAGGCAAGTAACCCTGCAAAAGAAAGCAGCTGTTGCTGGCCATTGCTCAGTCAGCTGTGTGTCTTAAACAATTATTTTTCCTAGGCTCTATTGCTAAAAATACAAAACTTTGAGGATACAGTATGCATTGAAATTATGAAAGCCCATTTGCCAAGTCTGCCAATTGTCCACTGAAATATGAAATAAAATAACATTTCGCTGGACAGGCTTGGGGTTTTTTCCAATTCATCTGCTACAAATTGAACTCATTTATATACTAAATTTGTGGGGGTTTTAAATGAGTTTGCACTGTGCCTCTGTGCCCTACTTTTCTGACACCGGAAGGGAGGAAAGAGGACTCCTTACCTGAGTTACCTACAGTGGTTCATGGAGGGATGGAGTGTCATTCTGGAGACTTACTTTTCTGCATCCAGTAGCACTGGTGGCCACCACTGACAGGTATGGGAGTAAAACCATTTCACTAGTATCAGGCCCATTTTTCCTGCCAAAAAAATTTTTGGGATTAGAGGTGGCACATCATGTCCTTCCTGAGGACACTACCAGGTGTAGGTATTTTTTCTGGGATGGGTGTTAGCCCGTAGGGAGTGTGATGAAAGTATCTCCCTTAACCAGATGCAGTCAAGCAGCTTACAACAGGACATTTCATTTTCACTCTCATTTCACCAGTTCCCTTTTATGGTCTGCACTGGCCAACCTCTCTCACTTGCTTATAGCAACAAGAGTCTTTGAGGAAGGCAAATTTTGCTTCCTACCCTGACACATGGACTAGGCAGTACTAAGGGCTTGACAAATTATACATTGAACTGGCGAAATACCCTTGGAGAAAAAAGAATGGTCTGTTTCACACCAAACAGGATTTTATGTTTGAACATAAATTTAACCATGTCCATACAGAGCTGAAAACATTTCCAGTTGACAGGAAATAATGTGATTTTTTTTTTTTTCATTTTGGTCCGGTGCCTGAACCTTAAGTCAGTTATTTGCACATCTCTCCTCTGAGCTCTGCTCTTAGCTCAGCCACTGAATCCTACCAGAACAATAAATGCTAGTTGTATGTAACCCAGCCACAAAATATCTCCATAGAAATACCTCTAAATTTATTAGTATCTCTTCTAAAGTACACATTTAGCTTATGACAAGCAGCCATAAGCTCAAATGTAAAACAAGTCAATCATTTAAGATAGCTTTCTACTAATTCAGGATTTGTTAATGAATTACGGCATTGCAGCACGGGCAGGAGCATAATAGCTACTGAAGACCAAAACTGGTACCCTATCAATATTTATGTGAGATTTTATTGTTAGCTGAATTTCAACATTAAGAACAAAAAGCCAAATTCTGATTCAGTAATATTGGAAACAACTGGTACAAAAGAGCTGGTTTCTTATCCTAGTCAGTCAACACTAGCATTTTTAGGCTTTTACATCTCTATTTGAAATGTCATGTATTCTGGGTATCACATCAGGTTTGTTCCTTACGTTCCCCACCCCACCCCCAATTTTAAAGGTCACAGACTTGATAAATCCAGAACCTCCTGACAAATAATTTTATGTGTTCATCTGACATAAGGTTTGAGTCATCTGGACCCATTCCCTCCTGCCTCAGCTAGTCTATTGAACACCAATCACAGGACAGTGACTTTGCACTTTGTTTGCTTTGATCCAATTATCTAGTACAAAGCTCCAGTGACTATTGTCAGGGCTGACAACACTCTGCTGTCTAAGCAATGAAGCCACTGGGGCTCGTAGAACAAATCTAACTGTTTCCTGTTCTCTGACACCAGATGCAGTAAATTACATTTACTCCCAGATCCCTGAACTCCCAACCCTCTATTCACGAACAGCAGAGCCAGTTCCTGGGTGGAACGGATCAAGCAGAGTAGCTGGTAAGTCTCAAGGAACAAAGTATTATAATACCAGTCCAGTAGCCATGAACTCTTTCGTTATATTACCTTAATGAGTCTGGTGTCCTGATGTCATTTAAATGCCAGGAAATGCTGCTTGATATGTATTTTTGTAAATAAGTCAAGGCTTTTTGAACTGCAGTGAGTACTCTCAAAACAACGTAGCTGAACTACATACAAGTACCATAGGAAACATCCTTTTTTTTTTTTTTAACATGGAAACATTCAGTTCTTTCCATCTCTGCTGATACAAGTACATGGTATCTAGGCCAAGGTTTTGTCCTCTCTTGTACCCATGCAACTCCAGACAGGCACACTCACAAGACCACACACATTCTTCAAATGTTTATGTCATTTTATACTTCTTTGTAGGCCATTCTTTCTTCTTGGGAAAAGGTAGGCTTGTTTTGTGCTTGGAGTCATACAGAGAATTTTCTAACACCTATTTTTCAGATTGAGTGTGTGTCTTAAATGTAACAACTTGATTCTTAGAAGATGTACTTTTTTCTTTTTTTTCAAAATCCTTCTTTTCTAAACAGTGTACTCCCTATCTCAAGACCAAATTTCTGGTGGCTATTTAAGAGGTGTCCCAAGGAGCAGGATAAAAGGTGGCTTACTTGAAGAATGGATTAACAAGCATAGCAGAGCAATGTCTGCAGCTAAGGCACTGTACACCACTATGAAATATGTAATTTTTTCCATAAGTTCTGTTGCAAACCATTCCAAAATCTTCCCTTCCACCACTGCTTACCCTGATATGTCTTTAATACAAGCTTTTCTGTGGGTTTTGTGCCATTTTGTTGACAACAAGGAAGTAATAATTTCTTTCATTCTTTGGATGACTGAGAAGCCTTGTTAACGTAGTCCTTGATAAGCGTATCGTGTGTGCAGTAGGTGTTCTTAAAGGTGGGCACTGATCATCCATCTTAAAACAAGCTCAAAGTGTAAGTAGATTTTTTTTTTAAGAACAGCCTCTGAATCCACAGAACAGGCAGAATCTAGATCCTTCTGTTGGCACGTTGGGATCTTGTTGTCCTGAAGCACTGCATCATGTTCCACTGTAATTAAAGCTTGTGCAGAAAACTTGTACTTGTGAATACTGGCTGTCATCTTCAAGTACTGCTTTCAGTTTCAAGTCTATTGTCAGGTAGTTTTGTATTCTATTAGTAGATCACATTTTGCAGTAAATATGCTTTGGTTAAATAAAAACATTTTAGAATCAACGTTAGTTCATTTTTCAACTACTTTGACAAGCTGAGCTGCTAGGTTTTCCCACAGAGAACAAACATTATGCACACAGACAGACAAGCAAGGTTCTGTTATTCACTTCTCCCATGGCAGTGCCTTTTACTGATGAACAGTTTCCAAGAAATTCACATGTGTTTATGCACTTACTTAGCCAAGTAGCTTTAATGTGGTCCCTGGGTTGGTCATAAACCACATGTGATGCCAATATCTAAAAACACTGCAGTAAAATCACAGTAGAAGGCATGAAAATAAAATGTTGACAGAGTCAAAAGCTTAAGCAAATTAGCCAGAGCTTAAATACAAAAGGATCTCACCTGTTAACTTTCTACAGCATCCCCCAAGAAGTGCTAGAACTTATTGCCCAAAGTCTCCCTAATAAAGAAGACATTGTTATGTGTCAGTACTCCATACCATAGATAAAAACATGTATCTTGCAACTCTTCTTAAATATAGAACCATAGAATTGTAGGTTTTGGTTGGGAGGGACTTTAAGATTATTTAGTTCCATCTCCCCTGCCATGGGCAGGGATGCCCTTCACTAGATCAGATTTCTTAGGGCACCATCCAGCCTGGCCTTGAAAACTTGCAGGGATGGGGCATCCACAGCTTCTCTGGGCAACCTCTTCCAGTGCCTCACCACCCTCTGAGTGCTTACGTCTGCCCTCTTTCAGTTTAAAACCATTGCCCTTTGTTCTGTCTCTATCTGCCCATATATAAAGTCCCTCTCCCTCCTTTTTATAAGCCTCCTAATGGTACCGTAAGGCTGCAATAAGGTCTCCCCAGCGTCTTCTGTTCTCCAGGCTGGACAATCCCAGCCCTCTCAGGCTGTCTTCATGGAAGAGGTGGTCCATCCCTCTCATCATCTTCATGGCTCTTCTCTGGATCTGCTCCAAAAATGTTCTGTCTTTCTTGTGCTGAGGACCCCAGACTTGGATGCGGTACTCCAGGGGGGTAGAGTAAGGGCAGAGTAGAGGAGGATAATCACCTCCTTCAAGCTGCTGGCCACACTTCTTTTGATGCAACCCAGGATACAATTGGCTGCAAGTGCACACTGTTGGCTCATATCCAGCTTTTCATCCATGAGAAACCCCAAGTCCTTCTCCTCAGGGCTGCTCTCAATGACTTCTCCCAGTCTGTACTCACATTTGGAATTGCTCCAACCCAGGTGCAGCTCCTTGCACTTGCTGAACTTCGTGATGTTCTCATGGGCCCAGTTCTCAGGTTTGTACAGGTCTCCCTGCATGGCATCCCTTCCTTCTGGTGTGTCCAGCTGCACTGCTCAGATTTGTGCCATCTGCAGATTTGCTGAGGGCCCTGGATCTTGCTGTCCACATCATTTTTAAAGATACTGAAAAACACCAGTCCCAAGAGAGACCCCTGAGGGACACCACTCATCACCGGCCTTCACCTGGACACAGAGCCATTGACCACAACTCTCTGGCTCCAGCCAGCCAGCCAATTCCTTATCTACTGAACAGTCCATCCATCAAATCTGTGTCTCTCCAATTTGGAGATAAGGATGTCGGGGGGACCATATCAAAGGCCTTACGGAAGCCCGGATAGATCTGTTGGTCTTCCCTGGCGACCATTGCCATTATTCCATTGCAGAAGACCCCCAGATTAGTCGAGCATGATTTTCCATTAGTAAAGCCGTGATGGCTGCCTCAAATCACCTCCTTATCTTTTATGTGCCTTAGCATATCATCTAGGAGGATCTGTTCCATGATCTTCCTAGGCACAAAAGTGAAGCTCACTGGTCTGTAGTTTCCCAGTTTTTCCTTTCTCCCCTTTTAAAAAACATGGGCAGATCTTCCCTTTTTCCAGCCACTGGGGACTTCACCTGACTGCCATGACTTTTCAAATATGTTGGAGAGTAGCTTGGCAACAATACAGAATTATAGAATCATTAAATAGTTTGTGTTGGCAGGGAACTTATAGATCATCTCATTCCTTCAACCTGTCTGCTAAGGGCGGGAATACCTTCCACTAGACCAGGTTGCTCAGAGCTCCACCCAGCCTGGCCTTGAACATCAGCCAGTTTCCTCAGGACCCTGGGATGCATGTCATACAGTCCCTATTAAGCTTCATCAGTGATCACAAGTGTCTTCTTTACTTACAGTGGGAGGGTCTTAACTTCCCTCACACCCACCCAGAGGATCAGCTACTTCAGAGAATTGTGAAGTCTGACTCCAGTGAAGACCGAGGCAAAAGAACTCATTGAGTACCTCAGCCTTCTCCGTATCAGTCAGCACCAGTTCTCCCTTCTTGTTTACAGGGAGATACAGGGAGATAGATTCTTCTCAGCCTTTTTTTTCTACTTACGGAATCCCTTCTTGTTACTCTTCACATCTCTTGCCAAGTCCTATTCCAGCTTTGCCTTGCCTTTCCTGACCCCATTCCTACACACGAAACCATATTCCTGTACTCTCTCCAGGTTCCTGTCCCTGCTTCCACTGGTAGATATTTCTTTCTTACTCCTTGGTTTGAGGAGCTGACCTTAGCTCAGCCATGCCAGTTTCCAGCCTGCCTTGTTTGATTTCCTACACACTGCGCTAAGAAAAGTGGTCTCGAAGCCTTGTCAGCTCTGGTCAGCCCCTCAGTCCTTAAGGACAGTTTCCCAGGGGATCTTCATTCACCAACTCCTTAAACAGTTGAAGTTCACTCTTGCAAAGTTCAGGGGTTTGTCTTTGCTCCTTGCCAGGCTCATGCTCCTCAAGATCACAAACTCAAATATGACCAGGTCCACATGATTTAACTATCAGATTTTTGCTATCTGCTTCTGAATTCATTCCCACTGTACAACCCTTCTTTTAATGCACAATATGGACCTAAATTTGTGCATCAAGACAGGGAGGGTCTGGCAGATTGCATCCTCTTTTGCACTACAAATACATGGCACTCAGCTATTTCACAGGAAAATCACCAGTTTGTAAATAAAAAGCCATGCCCCAGATAATATTTTTAATTTTCAAAGGAAAAGAGAAGCACAGGAGCTCTAGGGGAGCTCAGGGTCGTGCTACTTCTCTCTAAGAAGATAACAGATAGCTAGTTGATGGGTTGGTGGTGCCCTCTCTTTTGGGTTGTGGTACTCCAGACAAATCAGGAACTTCTGCCCATTACAGATGATTTTCTGAATGTGCTGTTGCTGCCTCATGGTTCAGCTTTGCTTCAGTTCAGCTGGCCACTCAGATACCTCTCAGTTTTAGCATCTTCACCATAGGCTAGCCAGCCTCTATTTTTACCTTTGTAATATTGAAAGTCATTGAACAATATCTGCCTGAGCAGTCCTAGTGAGGTCAAGTGATGTTCAGAGCCCACTCACCCAAGCCCTAGGCACCAAGCCAATAAACAAAATTCTTCTTCCTTTCTTCCTCTGCCTCAAGAAACTGCACCTAGAAAATTCTAGAAACGTTAGTGTTGGTGCCTGCATCTCTTTGTTTCATTATCACTATAAATTGGATTAAAGGCTTCAGAGCAGAGGCACTTGGATAAGACATAAAGGGCACTTGCACACCAGTTCCTGGGCTGGAACAGTCCTGAGCAAGTGATCCATGCCAGCTGCTCTCTGAGCTGCACCATGGTGCTGTCTGCCACAGTTTCTCAGAGCAATGGCTTGGTAGCTTAATTACTACCAGCCCTGGGGCAACAGTTCATTCCTTATTTCCAGCCTTAATTTCCTGTTTCCAACCATGCCAGCTGCCTTGCTGTCTCCAGCTGCACACCTCAGAGCAGAGCTCAGCTCTCAGCCTTGCAGCTGCCTTCTGGCTGCCCAGGCTGCTGTGGGATGGCCAGGCATGAAAACTCCAGCACAGGAGGGAGATAAAAAACTGTAAGTCCTACTTCATGGAGGAAACGGGCAACCTGTGCTCAGGGTCATGACAGCTATGGACACAACTAGTTCATAAACCTCCTGAAGCAGTGGTAAAACACAGTCCTTAGGGATAATCCACTAGGTTGCAGTAGTCAAGCTGAGAACACTGCTTCTGCAGTCCACTCCAGCCTTCAGCAGTGCATCGTTCTCAGAGGCAGCAACGCTCCTTCACCCACCGGCACCTCTGTCCCCTGGCTCCATGCAGGTGTTTGTGCGGTGTACTTGACCTAGACAGTCCTGCTGGGGCTGGCCAAGGTGTGAGCAGATGCACACAGCATGTAGATGGCCAGACCCAACCATTTTGCCCACCAGACTGCACTCCTGGGGGACAGAGGAGACCATGTCACAGAGAACAGCATGCACCCACTCACCAATACATTCATTTTCTGTCTAGCACTCTAGGCAGTGTAACGATGCATGTCATGATAAATTTCCTATTGCTGATTAAATACTTTGCTTTAATGTTACAGGAAAAGTGATTCTACTGTGTGTGAATAAAAAGACTGAGGAAATATATTAAAGTAACAGTAATTTTTAATATTAATTATTTTTTTAAATACAAACATACCAAGCTACATTGGTTCTTGGTGCAAGAATATTCTATACTCACTTGAAAATAAATCAGGAAAAAAAGCAAACGTTTCAGTTTGTGGTATCCCCAGGTAAGATAAACCATGATTATACCATTGAGGTTCGTTGATGAAAGTGTTCACTGTTAGTTTCACAAACAACTTGTCACTGCCTGTGGTAATTTGTAATTAAGTGTCTGTGGATGTCTGTCCAAGAGCCAAAATGTCTTCATATGCATACAAGGAATGCTTAAACAAATGAACACTCTGGAAAATCTGAAATACCTTCTCACATTTTTTCTTTGAAAAGCTGTCTAGTGATATGTCATCATATCTCAAAATGGGTGTTGGAGCAAAGTAGACTGCTCATCTATTCCTACTGTGTGGTCTACACTTTTCATCTCATTACTACATCCTTAACTGCTAGAAAATGTTTGCTATTCTAAAGCAACATCCCTCACACGTTTTTACCTGTTGTTTCATGACTCTTTGAAAATCAGTTCATTATTACTTTTTTCTTCAACATTGGTAGTGGTGCTTAATTCTTTATTCAGATAATCAAGGGAGCACTTCTTGGCTATTCTGTACATTCTCTTAACCTGGAAGCAGAGGTCTGTTGATGCCTTGGTGTGGAAGCTGAGAGAGCTGCCCTGCCACACACCTGTGGGAGAAATTATCCTATTCCTGTGTGATTTTGTTCCCACGTGTAGAACAGAGATAAACAATATTTCTTCACCCCTCTAAAATGTTTTGAGTGCTACGGATGGAAGAGTTAAGCAAGGACAAGCATTGATAATTAAATGGTCTGAGTGTTGCAGCAAACAAAACTTGCAGTTTGATGGCAGAAAAGAGAGTAGACAGGTTCTCTCTGAATTTTGAGGCAAGTTCAGAATGGAAAGTTAAAGGGCAACCTGCATGCTATCACCTCCCCTTGCCTAAATTACACCTAACCTCTTGGTGCTCCTAGTTCACCAGAGAAAGCTCCATGTGGCGTGAGCCGGAAGATTAGGTCCTGTTTGCCGCAATTACACCCAGCCTCCACCTGCATAAAAAGCCATAGTGTAACAGAGTTCACAGTGTTGCATCCCACCTCTAATGTAGAACACTTAGCCCTTTAGAAGCAGGAGGTAGGAAAAAGGGGCACCATAGTTTTCTTTGTCTGTTTGGCAATTAACCATTCACTGGCTTTTTTTGTTGTAACATGCACTTCCTCTCTTGTTTTCATTCAAGCTTTGTGCACCATGGAAATTAATGTGGAGAAAGACAAACAGACAGGAGAGACCAAGATTGTCTCTGCTTCACCTGTTGGCCCAGATGAGGCCCATCAAAGAGGATTCAAAGTCTATGATGATGGTTCCAAGGTAGTCTATGAGGTTCACTCTGGTGGCACAGTGGTAGAAAATGGAGTACATAAATTAAGCTCAAAGGACGTAGATGAACTTATGCAAAAAGCTGGACAATCAAGTGTAAAAGGAGGGTATGAAAAAATGACTGTGTCAGACAGAAATGTGGTAGCCGATGGAAACCTTAGCCATATGAAGGAGCAAATGCTCTTCAAGGAGGCAAAGCTGGAAATGGTACACAAATCCAGCAAAGGACGTGCTGTGAACCCTCAGCCACAAGACAAACCCTGTGGTGGTGAAACCCCAGAGGCCAGTGCAGATCAGCCAGTGACAATGATATTTATGGGCTACCAGAACATTGATGATGAAGAGGAGACAAAGAAAGTGCTGGGCTATGATGAGACCATCAAGGCAGAGCTTGTGCTGATCGACGAAGACGATGAGAAGTCACTGCGGGAGAAGACAGTGACTGATGTTTCCACCATGGATGGGAACGCTGCTGAGCTGGTCTCTGGCAGGCCCCTGTCGGACACGACAGAGCCCTCCTCACCTGAGGGGAAGGAAGAGAGCCTGCCCTTGGAAGCTGCCCCAGGTACACAAAAGAAAAAGCGCTGTCAATGCTGTATTGTCATGTGAACACCTCCTCCTTCCCTGCTCCAGGCAGCTCCTGCTCCATCACTTACGTAGACCTCACTGTACTTCTAACTGCAATACTGTGAACTGGAAGTGAATGCCTCCATTGCCTTGCAGTTGGGTTGCTTTTCTTTCTAGTTCTTCAGGAAGAGGAACACATGGTTATTTTCCCATCAGACATACTACTTGGTGTTGGGGAGGGGTTGGGGGTTTTTGGCTTCTTTTTTTCTTTTGTGTTGTTGGTGATGGCATTTTGTTTTGTTTTGGTTTTTTTCCTTAATACTACAGAGTGAGAGATAAATGAGAAATGGAACATATGTTTTCATATTTATTTGATTTATATATATATTTTTTATATATATAATGAGAACACTTTTTATGTTTTTTCTTTAAATATCTGGCAGGCTTGATCAGATTCCTAGGATTTTGTGGGAGTCTGAGTTTCACAGCCACCAGATATGAGAGCCTTAAAAAAATGTTACGTTTTTAAGAAAAATCACATTAAGCATTATTTTATAGATCATATTTTTTATTTCTTGGGGGAAGGCTCAGATCGCTTTACTGTTTTAATTTGCTAAAACTCAGACAAGCCTTTCCTGAAAAATTGCATAATTTTGGTTTTTAGTAACTTTCCAGTTTAGTTTGCGGTGTCAGAAAAACCCATTACCCATTTCTGCTTATTGGTGATACCAGAAGTGGACCTTAATTATTCTTTCTAGAAAATGTATGAATGATCATTTTGCCTTATATAAATCTTCCAGATTACAGTATTGTATATGCACTTCATCTCCCCGAATTACAGTTGAAATTAACTTGACATGAAAAAGATGCAGCTGTCACACCAACAGAAATGGAGTCACTGATCTAATTACTTGCCTTTCAGTAACTCTGCCAATGTTTATACATGAAGTTTTCCTGCTGAACTCCAGTAGATGAGGGATACTGCTTTCTATTTCCCTAGAATACAAACGAATTTTTCTCACAGTCTGACCCTGTTCCTACTTGATTCAGTGGCAAAATTCTCAGTTCTGGGAAAGGGGGCAGAGTCAGAGTTTTATTTTATAATTCTTATGGAAGTGTAATTTCTCACAGAGTGTACCTCCAGTGCACCTACATAATGACAGGCAGCTGGGTCTGATGCTGCCCTGCTTGTCCAGGTAAAACTCCCGTGGAACCCACTGGAGTTTTGTCAGAGCAGCTGTTTTGGGAGATCCTATAGCCACAAGACTAACATTTTCAAAAACTGCTGGTGGTTTTGGATGCCTCATTTTCTAATGTGGGACACTAAAAGATGCCTGATTTCCAGTACATTTTTCTTCGTCTGACCTCTGAAAAGCAGGCCTCTTAAAAACAACTAAAGATGAAAATGTAAAAATGTGAAGGCATCCAAAATCAATAGATGTTTCTTTTTTTCTTGTTCCTTGATTCTTCTAAATGAGAAAGCAGCTAGCTTTTTCATGGTGAGATATTATGAACCTGATTCTTGTATCACACTGGTTTGGCTTAAGTTTAACTTCACTCACCATAGTGGAGTTACTCTGGAATTATAACTACATGAGTGAGATTAAAAATCAGGTTTTGTATTTTCTGATAGTGTGAACAAGTACTGAAGATTATTTTGAAGTGTCTTTGAAACTATCAGACTTTAAAAATCAATAACAGCAACTGAAAAAAAGTGAAAAAAAAAAAAAAGAAAGAAAACAAAAAAAGCCTCTTTTCAGTCTGAGGTGGTTCCTATGATATTTCTGTTCTTTCTTGGATGGTGCTTTTACTGCATTAATTGTTAGTTCAGAGCATCTGATAAAACACAGCTCTTGCTCTGTACTCTTTTCTTTCTGTGCCAGTTAAAAAAGACACTTGTTCAGTGGTGGTAATATGAGGCACACTGAAAACCTACATATACCAAAAAAAAAAAAAAAAAAAAGTAAAAGGTAATTCCCATGTTAGGTCACTTGTCAGTATGGAACTGGTCAATGAAACTTCTCATCACTGCCCAGGTGACTGTCAGACAAAAAAACCCCAAACAAGTAGTAAAAAAAGCAAGAGTAGTGAAAGGCAGCCTCACCTCTGACACCTGCAGAAATTTTGCTGACCTCCATATCTGCTGCAGTGGCAGAAATGAATAGACTTCCACATGCTCCCTTTGCCTCCCCTGGGGGCTTTCGGCTGGGAGAAGGACCAAACTCACCCAGAGAAGCTCTGCACATCATTTTTTGACTCAGGCTTAGGTGGTTAAGTTTTATCACAGAGGGGAAGGGCCACAGAGCCTCATATTGCAACAAAAGGTCTGGTGGCTGTTTGTTAGAATCTAGCAGCCTGTGTGTATTTTTGGTTGGGTTATCTGGGTTTTTGGGGACTTTTTTGGTTGTTGTTGGTAGTGGTGGTTGGGTAGGGGTTTTTTCCCTTTTTCTCTTTCCCCAGAAATGCTAAGCATTTACAAATCTAAACATTTCTTAAAACAAGACCTTAAGTTTCAAGTCCAATATGGCCAGGTGAGGCTGTGCCCAGGCATGTTTAGGAGCCCTGAAACACAAAGGGTGAAGCCCTTTACGTCTTGCATCTACCTGTGAACGATGTGGGAACCAGGAGTGCTTTGCCATAGTTCTCTCACTCTGGGGCCTGCTCACCTCACCAGTAATACTTGGAGACAAATCTCCCAGCCATCTCCCCCTGGCCTGGCCAGTCATCTTTTTGCTCACCACCTTTTCCTCTCTGGGTGTGATGCCACCTTCACAGCCACCCTGGCCTCATGGTGTCTTCACAGCCTGAGCTTTTTTCCCCCTGCTGCTCCTCTCCCCATATGGACATTTTTTTTCAAAACCTCCTTGCTTGGAAAATTTGGGGTATCATATTAACCTAACCCATTCTCTCCCTGCATCTCTTGAGACATGTGCTCCCCTGTCAGACGACGTTCTGGTTCAGCACTGACTCAGCATTTTGGGGATGACTCCCTTAGCAGCCAGCTGTGGGAGATGCTTGCTGACGCTGGGACCAGAACGTGTCTGAGACCACTGTACCATCTGAGGCACAGCACAGTGGGGAGATGGTGGCACACCACAGTCCAGAAGTGGCCCTTTAGTGGTTAGAAGTAGAGCACAAGCCTTAAACCTTAAACCTCTCAAATAGCTACTGCTCAGTACTTGTAGCTAACACTGAGTGCCTAGGAAGGCCAGTCATTTTTATGTGTTCACATTAACTCCATGGTTAACAGGCCCCGGTAGATCCAGGAAAGCTGAAGGTTCACCTGCATAGGGTTGGTCTTTACAGGTCAAAGGCAATTCCACATCTGAGGTCAGGAAAAACATGAAACAGGAGCTAATGGGTCTGAAATCACAGGGCCTTTGCTGAAACACGCTTACTCCAATCATCCTCCTCCACAAGGGCAGCAGTCATGCTGGACATTGCCTTGTCCCTTCTAGCCATTAGCCTGCAGACAAGTTACAGGGGAATTCAGATGCATTAGCCCAGGCTGATGAATGTAAACTGATTTTCCAGGGATGGTTTGGGCTATGAAGGGGTTGGTTTTCCCCTTACACTTGGATAGGAGGCTGCCTGTGGAAATCCATGCACAATCAGGCGCAAGGGAAGCGGTCTGCTCTATGGTCAAGCAGAGGGAGATATTTTTAAGGATTGTTATGGGATGGGTTTTTTTATATTGTTTTAAGCAAAATCCCTGTCTGTTTAACTTACGCCATCACATGTACATTTTCAGTTTCAGCACGAGGGGATACAAAAAAGTAGAGTCAGAAACTGGTTCAGTAATAGCATTTTGCCACAACAAACTACTCGCCTTAACTTTTGTAAGAAAAACAAAAAAAACCCTCTTTTCAGTGTATTTTTTCCTAGACTGGGAAAAAAGTAACTTAGGAAACTTTTTTATATTTTGTATTTTCTAAGTTTCTATAAACCCACTTTCCATGTTGTCCCTTGTTTGCATTCAGGGACCATTTCTTTTGCAATCCACTGCATTTTACTTCCATTCTTTCTTTTTATTTTTCTTTTTTTACAGAAAAAAAATAACAACAAATCAAAAACCACAGCATTATGATTAGTGGCTAGGCAATCTCTTTCAATTACTAGAATATCAATACAGAAAGAAAAGAATTACAGGGTTGTTTTCTTTTTTTAATTTCTTGTGGCTGATGTACTGTATGGTATATGTTTACAGAACTCCTCTGGTCTGCCTTTGTGATGTTATCTAAATGAATGACAAAGTAGGTATGATGTGCCATTTGACAGTTTGCCTTAGCACTCTTGGGTTTCCTTCTTCTTTTTTGTATCTTTTATTTCCTCTTTTTTTTCAAAAAAGTGCAGGCTGTATTCCAAAGCTGTATAAACACAACATTATCTTTCAATCCCCAACAAGAGAAGTGTGCATAAGCCCTTCTCCAAGAAGAGTACCTCTACCAGTGCAGTACAAGACTTCAGTCCCGCAAACAAAAACATGTATGCCTAATTCTGCTATGCGTAGACCTGTTTCAGTCAACTGGACTGCTCACAGGAAGAACATTGTAGGCATCTGCAGGATCAGGGCATGAATGATTGACACAGAGTGTAGTTTGGGTGTTCCTTATGTACCTATATGGATTTTGTGCACTGCTGAGTTTCCCCAAGGTGGTGTAATCCGAGAGGCTAACTCTAAGCATTGCTACTTCTACTGAGGAAAATACAAAACGAAATGGTGCTTAGCATCCGGTGGGATCAGGTCCTGAGTCAGCATTGCTACCATCCATGAGCAAACACTCAGAGGGACTTTCCTGATGGCTAGTATGTTAGTCCCCTGCCATTGTACCTAAGTTCACTACTGATTCTTCACACCTAAAATTACTAAGATACCACAAACTAATCCAAGCAGAAAGATAGCATACAGAATTGCTAGAGAAGTAAAAGGTGTTCTACCTTTTAATTTAGTCAAACATCCAAATGGCATACTTGGAAAGTAAGCGGGGATATAATAGAAAATGTAGTATTTTACATTTGTGTATTTTTTTAAGGAATAAATATTTTTGTAATGAGATACAAACCCTAAATGGGTATTGAGTTTTGGAATATCATCCTTCCCATGACATTGAGCCTTTCAACTTTTTCATACCTTTATGACAATGCCCAACTTCTTGGGATCTTTTGTAGGCCTCACCACAATTTTTTCCAGGAAGAAGGATCACAACACTTTTTAAAGAGTCAAGTTAGAAGAGTAGAATCCAATATAACTGCTACAGACACAGCTAAATAAGTAAACATGTTTCACAGAAAAAGGTGGACTTACACCTTCTATAGCTAGACAAATTTCTTTACCTAGAAAGCCAACATAGTAGGCAATAGCTACCTACTTTCAGCAGAGTGGTATGACTAATAGGGGAAATACATGTTTTGTCATGTTTTGTCATATTTTGTCCAACACTAGATTTCAAAGTGCAAGAGATGATGCCACTGGAAAGAGCTGAACAAAATATTTTAGACAAAGTAGAGGATTTTCTCACATGCCGAGGCATGGATTCTTTATTTTTCCTAAACTCACTAAGTTTCAACCAGTTCTTGCTGTCTGTTGAAAAGTTTAGGATTTGCTCAGATTGTTTTTCTTGAGCCTTCTGAGCAGCAAGAGCAAACTTTAGTTCAGAGCTTAATAGTTGCAGATTATGACAATATCCAACAAAAATATAGACTGTAATTTTTGTATGTAAAAGAGTAAATTGTATAAAATGGCTGAATTTATTCAGTTTAGCATATAAATGGATTGTCACCTAGTCCAAAGAGAATTTAAATCCAACTTGTAATATAAAGTTCTAATAACTTAGCTTGTAAATAGTGACAAGAGTGCATGAAGTTCTTAAAAATGTCCCACTTGTATTTAAAATCAAACAATTATAAAACTGAGCCTTTTTCCTTGTAAGTTCAAAGAGTCTTGCAAAATCTATAGCTTTTTTCCTGTGATGGTTCCACTTAAGGTGTTCAGTGGATTAAGAATAGGCCACTTTTCTTATGGTCAAACTTGTGAAGAATTCCAAGCCCCTTCCTTCAGTTTGCAAAAGCTTCTCTTACTTTGCAGGGCTTTGCTGCTATTGTATTTCAAAGCTTTCCTGCAATTGTTTCGCAAATTCTTCTCAAAGGTAGATTTAGGGGTTTGTAAGAATTAATCTGCTTCAGAAACCGAATTTAAAACCCTTAATAAATTTTTTAGAGTTAGCTAAGTAACTCAAGTTCACCAGTTTGGTTATATTTATACATTTTTAACTTGCACTGGTATGTTAGTGACTTGTACCAAAATTTAGACCTTGCACATCTATTCAGCTGGTCTGTAAGACCTAAATATTTGCCCATGGGCATAAAATCAAGAACTCAAGTATTCCTTTTTAATGGGATGACCCAGAAAAGTAAAATTTAAGCACATGCACAAATGTGTATAGGGTCTGGTCTTTAAGCAATATGCTACAGGCAAGGCTTATGCTGCTTTAACCGTGTCTTCTCATTAGTTTAATTAGAATTTTAAATGGTGTTGTGAAACTGGTGCACTTTTCTGCAGAGGGTTTTAGAGCATGGTCTCCTTGCTGACTGTGTTTGAGGAGGCAAACACCCCCCAAGAATTCTCAAAACCCCTCTGCCTGGAGACGCAGGGGACAGAGGAGCAAACTTCATACCTCCACACAAACACAACAGGAAAAAGGCAGTGTAACTGTTATTTCCAAATTTTTCTCTCTGCATACTCTGCCCCAGAATGTGCCTGTCCTCTGTCTCTGTGCTTGTTCTCATTCTGGACACTACTGCTCAACTGATCCCTTTTTCTTCATCCCTCTGCTTCCCCTTTTGTGGTCTCCTAGAAGAAAGAGCAGGAAGAAAGGAGAGACTGAAGTTAGAAAACTCACCTTAGGCCTGCTGGTGTCAGTCCCACGAAATTATGGTATCTTGTCCTCACTATTTGGACATTTTCCTGCATTTTCCTAGATTCTTGGGACATACTTGATATTAAAGGAGCACTCTCCCTCTCTATTCAACTGGCATCCTATGGGTTGCACAAACAGCAAATTCCATTAAAATCTCACTATTTAGGTAAATCTGCTCTCTTACTATTCCTTTGGAACACACTGTGCCCCTTGAACTCATATGAGCCAGATGTATCCAGGTACATAAAATATCAGCATCCAGAAAGCAGTTCTTAGCAGCAGAAGGCAATCCACCCCACCATATGTCAGGTTGCTATTGGCAGGGCAAAAGAGCCTGGAGAAAATGTGAACTTCCCCACAGACTGATCCATCATGCAAAGGCATTCTCAGTAAAATTAGCTGCCAAGAATCTAGTGGTATCCCTCCTAGATAATATGCCTGTTAAAGAGAGGCAAACTCAAAAATTAAGAAGGTTTTCTGCAACCATATAAAGTCCCAGTAGAATATGGCGCTTATGCTACACTAACCTTAAGCACATACTTGAAGCGTAACACATACTTAGCACTGTGCAGGGTAGGGATAGCCTTAAGGATGTGTGAAGATCAGCCGGTATTTATGATTTACTGATGATGGTCTCAAATATTGTCCCTGTTATTTTGCAAGGAACTGCTTAGGGGCAGATACAAGAGAAAGAATCAATTTGAAAGTTTCTGCTTTTCCATTGACCGACTGAATCTGATTGCTACAAAGGTAGCCAAGAAGGAGCAGGTCAGGACAAATGCAAAGAACGCATTTCTGAAAGTTTTCTGCCCCTCTAACTATGTTTACTCCATAGACGAAGAACGACTCTTTATAGGGGTTCAAGAAAATGTTGTGTAAAATGCAGCTTTTATGGTGAATGTAGATTGTGGTTGAGATTTTTTTTAAGCTTTAGTCTCCCACTTTCTTTGTGAGCTAATGTATATAAAATCCCATTTTGTTGGGGAAAAACTGCTGTGCTAACACTGGATTAGAATTGCTGGGGATAGCTGCTGTACTTTGTAACCTGAAGTGTACTTTTTTGACTGTTATGTTTTTTTCTTCAGATTAAAATAATGAGTACAAAAAAAAACCAAAATAAAAAAACCAAGAACACTGCCAGCAACAGCCATGCTGTAACTGTGGCTTCTCTCTTTTTTTTTTCTCTGTACAGTATTACTAGTAAATAAATCTGCCTTTTCACTGCGCCTACTTCTGTGTCTTTTTACTGTGTTTCTCTTTACCTACCACTGTTCAAGATACGCTGTGATCTCAAGGACATACTGCACTGGAGCTGCCTCTCTCACTAAAAGAATCAAAGTACTGACTGCACAGTTGTTGTTTTTTTTCCTTTTCTCCACCGCTGTGCCCTGCTGATGTTATTTTTATGAGATTCTTACATACTAACATATTAACTCATCATACCTGTTACTGTCTCATTTCTTTTTTCCTTTCCTTCTCATGCTATACTTTGCCAAGCATATTGTGGACCCTGTTGCTCTAGGATCACATGGCACATTTTCATATTTGCAGAAGAAAAAAAGGATTTGGTTTAGCCAGCAAGGCAGTATGTTCTGAGTGAACTTATTTCCTGACTGAGGGAAGTATTCCATACAGCATATACAACTTGTGAGAAAAGAACTCTGAATAGTTTGAGGAATGATAACGTAAACAGCATGCAATTTTCTTTCAGGGCTTATCACAGACAGCATCCTCTCTGTATCAGAACTGGAAGAACCTCACCACAGCCTAACTTGCAGGGGGGAAAAAAAAGAAAATACCCTCCAGTAGCTGGGTTTTTTTTTCCTGAAATGCTGTGTTTACCTGAGGTTAGAACAATGATAGGATGGATAACATAACCAGGCATTATAGGCCTCCTTCTCAGAAATTTAAAAATTCATCTTAAACTCAGACATTTAAGAAATGCACCACAAATTGTCCATTGCTACACAAGTACTCCCCCTCTGCTCCTTTCACCCAGAAGCCATATAGATAAAATGTATATCTACACACAGACACAGAGGCCTTTGCAGTATGGTGCTTTTTAGCATCTAAGAAGGGAAAATGGCCCTGCTTTTCTGCTTTATTTAGTCCTGAAAGTTTTGCAGTAGGTGGGGCTTCAAATTTTTTTGTCTTACTGGTGTTCAGTGACAGAAAGTCAATTTGCCTGTCCAGGAAGACTCTGTGACTGCCAGGAGAACTGGTATGGTTCTGTCATCAAAGAACGGGAATTGATTCAGCTGAGACAAATTATCCTAATTATTTAAATCTCTTTGGTTTTGCAAATACCTTCGTAACTCAGAATATGTGTCAACATGGCAAAAGGAGGGATCATGAGCTTGCGTTTAGCAGTTGTGTCTGTGAGAAGACCATGAATTGACAAGGACATTATCATGTGCAACTTAGTGCAATCAGGTATATATTCCATCTGTTAGTGCATACCATGGCCTGTGCCATACTCTTATTTTCATTCCACCTCACTTTGTTCCATAGTTATGAGAAGATTTTCAGCTAATAATTCCTCTGCTGTAGAAAACTGAGTCATCCAAATAAACACCAAAAACAGACTAGACAATTTTAATATTGCTGCTGTTACTAAGGTTTCAGAAACAAGGTGTTTCCATGCATTTCCCCTTTTAAAATTTTTAAGGCAAAAAAAAAAGTGTTTTGGGATATTTTTAATAAAATGTTTAGCAGCTGGTCAGATAGCATGGCACTCCCTGAAGTTCTTCTGGAGTGGTTCTGTGGAGGTCAGTGACTTCACAGAGTAAGGGCATATTCAGCATGTAGGAGGCCTCTCAGGTTTTGTTTCCTTTTCGTTTATTTTAAGAGCTCTGTATACCTCTGGTAACAGAAGGAAAATAGGTGCTTACTCTCAAAGTTCAACACTCGAGGTGTTTCAGTTGAGGGGAGGCTGGGGGGGGGGGGGGGGAAACAGACTAGCACATTTTCAGAGAGCCCCTTACTTTCCTGCGAGACCCTCACAACCTGCCTGTGATGCCTCAAAATTCATACCAACTCTGCAACAATTCTTAATTCACACTGTGATATTTTCAAGATTACATGAAGAAACCTTTAAGGTTAGTAACTGTAAGAATGAATAATAAAAAAGGGACAAGAAGTTAATAACAGTTTTTGCTGTCCCAAAACCTGCATTTGCAGTTCTCATATGCTGCTCAGATGTCCATTGCACTATGCACAGTCACATATGAATTTGCTGTAACAGCTCATGGGTGAACACAGGCTGGTCTCTGGAGGAGCTTGCAAAACCACAGCATTTGGCACAGCTGTGCAAAACATCCTCCACATTTAGCTATGATAGAAGAACTGCTTTACTGTCACAAGAGTCTAGTTGACACAGACCACCTTCTCAGACAAGACAAGGAAGGAGATAGTTGTATCGGAATAGAGTGTGCTATATCAGACTTGGAGGAGGGAACTTCATAAAGCATAACCCAAAACAAGAATTAAGGGAAAAATTAGCTGACTGAGAGAGAGATTGGGTCACTTGAAATATAGGGCAGGGAGGAGTTGTGTTGGTGCACAGACACTGGCGTGCAAACCTAGGAACTTGGTTGCCTCAAAGAAAGGAATTGGCTCCTGTCTTGTATACACAGCAGTTCCTCCTGGTGTAAGGAAGAGAGCTCTCTGGACTCACTGAGCACTAATAAAGATGCTGGTTCAGGTCTTGGGAAACATCATTTCCAATTGGTGCTGCGCTGTGCAGTTCAACATGACCTCACAAAAAGTCCCTAATCTGCAGATCTACAAAGGTATGTAGAGACATCATCATCCATTTGATTTAGATGGGAAGTGCAGGTACCTCTGTGAGTCCAAGGTTTTTCATTTTTTACATCAGTAATTTAGGATAATTAGCACTATCTGGCCTTGTACAGCTGTGGTGATGTGGCTGTTGGTGTCCGTCACAACACTAGAGGAATGTGGGGCATGCTCTGGGTGCACAGAATCATAAAACTACAGTTTTGGAGGGGTTCTGCTTGTAACAACATTGACAAACAAGAAAAAAATACAGGCTGTATTGCAATCAAACCCAGCCAACCACGGCAGTCATGCGTTTGCCAGGAACAATTGGTTTGCCATGATTTAGGAGAAAAAGGATGTAATTGTAGCATGTTTGGTTGCTTGAGGTGAGAAAACAAAGGGAAAAGAATAGGTGAAGGGAAAAAAGGAGACATGCAGAAATGGGTCACTTTCTCAGACATGACTAATCAGTTCAGCTTCCTTTTTGAGTATTTCCACTGTGTGTAATGCATCACTGGCTATGGATTCCCTCTGGCTATAGATGAGTCTGCTCCAACAATGGCAGCAATATGGTAGCTCTTGTGGGCAGGGGAGAGTTGGCTGAGCTAATCAGCCCTGCTGTAAAAGAGGTTATCTATTCACTTGAGCATAACCCCATGCTAAAATGACTGTACAGTGGTTACCTCTAGCCATCATTTCACTGTGGTTTGCGAGCATCCTATGGCTTAAAAGGAGGGATACTGCTTAGTACCATCAGGACTTGGTCTTTTTATTTCACGGGAGTGTGGTAGATATATCATTCATTTATAAAGTAAATGAGATTACTCACTCATCCCTGACAATTTTTTAAGTAGATTGTTGCTGCTCAGTTTTCGTTACATTGTAAGAGGTTTCTTCTTAACATGCTGTTCTAAGTTATAGAAGCATCTTTATTGCTTCAGAAATAAGGGTTCATAGACAAAGGTGGGGTGCTTCCTTCTGTTGACCAACTTAGGCAGTTTTATATTGTTTGTGGTTAAGTTACCAGTGAGATGGAGTGAAGTGATGAATCTGTTAAATACCACTTGCAGTTGCACACTGAGAACAGGGCTGACATCTGGAAGTTCTCCACTGCTGCTATTTCAGTCTGCATTTTTTTTACAGAAGCTGGAGGTCACCAAGGGGTTAGTAATTTGGGAGAGTTAACTAAGATAGATATCACCCTGGGAAGAAAACAGCCCTTAACAGGAGAGAAGTAATTTCTATTTTTGCTTCTCCAACTTACCCTGAAAATCTAGTGCTTTTTGGGGTCTTTTCTGAATCCCCAGCTTGTGGGGTCAAACAATTTGAGGAGAGTATTTGCTGAAATTTAAAAAAATAAAAAGAAAACAAAGAAACATACAAAAAAAAACAAAAAACAAAAAAAAAAGTGAAGAAGAGAAACAGTAGTTCCTGGGATTCCTGGCTAAGGATGAAAACTGGAAAATACTTGCTCTAGCTGCATGGACAAGCCCTGCAGAGCTGTGGTGCTCCTTTTTCTGAGCTCTTTTCTGTGGCATTTATGAGACCACCGACAATATTCTTAACCACTTTTGAATACAGTGAGGAAATTATGCTAAGACAAATGGAGAAGCTACTGAAAGATTATACACTGTTTATTTTCTTCACTGATTTTATACAACAGGATTTAGAGTTCACAGAGCTGGAAATACTGAGATTATTTTATTGTTGTATCTTCACAATCTGCCAAACATTTGCCAAATATGAACAAATCTAGGACCTACCATTACCTGCCTGTCTCCATTTTCTTCACACATTACAAGTCCTACAGAGGAAACACTAGGGCTTCAAGCTGTAAACAATGTTCAGAGTATTTAAAAGTTCTAATTGAAAGTGAAAAGAAAAGGGAAGTAATTCTTTTCTTTCATCTAGCACCAAGGAGTGTCCTCCTCTAATCCATAGCCTAAAAGGAATTAAAATTCAGCATGATGTCAAAGGACAGCTTTCACTGCTTAATAGCTGCAAATATTATAAGCAGGGCCAACAAGTCCCTTAGAAAAAAGTCCACATGTGCTTTCTGGGTCAGAACCTTACCCCAAGCCCAGCCAGTGAACTGAGAGTGCCTACATGAGAAGTCAGGGCAGACTTTTGTCACAAAGCACTAGAAATAAAGGAAAGTATTGACATTAGTTCGAAAAACCCTTTCTGATGCAATAATATTTTTAAAGCTAGGTCCCTGACTGCCACAGGGTTTGCAAGATGTAAATAATCAATCCCAGAAAGAGAAGTTCACAGGCTTTGATTGCATACCCAGATTACTCTGAAGAAGTGCACTACCTGTCACCATCAGCACCTGAGAAGCAATTGTGTTTCTTTTATAAAGAAAATAAGGGGCACAAAATCAAGATGTTCTCATAGAGGGCTCTGCTGTGTGTGGAACTTCCAAAAGGAAATCTCTTTACAGCAGCAAAGTGGGGTTGACACTGCAGTTACACTGCCTGGCATTCCTGGTGTGTTCCAATATTACCCACTATGAAAGCGCTTGACTCACTGCCCAAGTTACAGCCCTAATTTTCATCTTACGTGTTTAGTCATTTTCAATTATGTACAATTATATTAAGAAATTTTGGCCAGAAGAGTTTATAGAAAAGCTAGTAAGCCTTTTCAATAATAAGCAGTCAGGTTAGTAAATTGCAGTGATACAGGTTGCTGAAAGCCATGTTGTTCAAGTAAGTAAGGAAAAAAATGTCCATTAGGGAATTAAAAAAACCTACTTTTAGAGATCAGACCTGTAAAATATATGTTGGAGAAAAATCTAACCCTTCTACTAGTCTTTGAATCCCCACAAATGCTTTCTGTCATAACAGAAAAGAACTAGCCATGTACTTGAATTTAATAACATGGGTAGCCAAATTTATTTCCACAGATTTGCTTGTACCATCTCATTTCATTGGAGACTTCTTCACAAAGCCCCAGGTAATGGGAAACAACAGAAGATTCCCCCAGATGAGCCATCCTGTAAAGAAAACGCCTTTTTTGGAGAACAGGATTGTTAAACAGTACCAGGCAGGAGAGAGAGATAATGATGAAATAGGTTCAAGCTGAAAGAGAGGGAATTTAGGTTAGATATTCTAACCTAAATTATATATTAAAAATATGTATTTAAATATATATTAAAATTCTTTACCATGAGGATGGTGAGGCACTGGAGCAGCTTGCCCAGAGAGAAGTTGTGGATGTCCAGTCCTGGCTAGTGTTCCAAGCAAGGTTGGATGGGGCTTTGAGAAACCAGATCTAGTTGGGGGTCTCCCCTGCCATGGGCAGGGGTGTTGGAACGAAATAATATTTAAGGTTCTTTCCCACCCAAACTGGTCTATGGAATGCAATTCAGTGCTCTAAATGAACTGGTCTGTCTCAACCTGCAGTGGTGTAGGTCTTGCTTTCTGTGTAACTAACCGCCTTTTCTTCCAAGACCTCTCTTTTGCACAAATATCATCTTGATTCTCCACTGCTAATGGGCATGGAAGCCCACCACATATGGTGCCTACAAAGATTGGGCAGCAGAGATGGTAATGAGCAGAGAAAGGAAGGAGGCAGAAGCTTACCACATGATGCTCTGTTTGAAAGGGGCTGAGAACATGGTCGGCATTGGAGCAGAGTAAATAATTCTGTTTTAATTCAGTGGTGAAAACTAATGAATAAAAGCAGATTAAAAGGGGATTCTACCAGGTTGATCCCAAATTGAAGCTTTCTGAATTGACCAGTTGCTTAAAGAAAAACACTTTGAAGAAAAAAAAGGAAGGCCTTAATATCTCGTATGCAATAATATTATTGCTATGACATTACCAGGACATTCCCTTCAATTTTTCTATCCAAAATCATTATTAGTGGAATTCTATGTGATTTCATTCTTTCAGAGCTCATTTTTTTCCCAGCAGCTTTGCTGTTCAAAGTCAAAGGGAAAATTCCCTTGTCTCCAGCCAGCACAGCACTTCTACGTGAAGCCTGTGGGGCTGACATTAATTTCAAGTCAAGTGTGTCTAATAACGAAGCTAGCTATGGGCAAGAGACCCACAGCTGTATATTGTCAGCACTGGATGATGCTCTTTAATCTGCGAGTGTGGCCAGCTCTCTGATTTTCCCTTCCCTTCTGTCTGCTGCCTCTCTCCCTTCAGCTGCATGCATATTTGCACAGCACTCATTTGAGCACAGATGCACCACATGGGTGCCTCTGAAGCAGAGGGCACTCTGACCCAGTTTGATGCTGCCACCAGAAAGAAAGACTCTGGTCTAACATGCATTGTCATTCATGTGAAGACCAGCACACCTGCTTGACAGATGCTGAAGTTTGTGAAGAAAATTTTCTCCAGAAGTTTGTTTGCAAGAACAAAGATGGGGAGTGATGGCTTTTCCTGGACTCATCATCCCCTGTACACAAGTCTTCCAGTGCCATGTGCATCTTGAAAACCTTAGACAATACTGATATTTGTAGGACTTACATCCAGAGGTCATGACTGACCCCAAAACAAATCTTCCCTTTCTCATTTCCACTACATAAAGTAAGCAAAACTCAAATCAGATAGTAAAGGTTGAGGCAAGAATATAGCAAGCTTGTGCCAGAAAGATCTTGGTGAAAAAATACCTTGTAGATCCCCTAGCCCTCCAGAGAGGTCTCAGAGCTGGGAAGCAATAAGCAAATAAAACACAGCCTTGAAGCCAGAAGCTCTGCAGATCAGGTCACTGCTCAAAGCTATGGTCTCTGCACTCCTTACTCAAGTCACCTGAGCTCTCTACCTCAACCTATCTGCTGTCTAATTTTTCAGGTGGAGACACTATTCATCTTAAGATAGCAATTAATTAGTGATTACAGGGACCATCTTCATCAGGCTGTACAGCAGTTTTTGGTGGCTTCTGCCTGTTTCAGTACAAATAATTAACACTGATTATAACAGAGTCACCAACACAGAATTGCTAGCTCCATTCACTTAATTTTGTCCTTAAAAATAAATCCTCTCTTGAATAAAATCTGTGTGTTTTGGTAGAGGTAAACTGGCACTCTCTGTCTATATAATTACATGGTGCTTTTTAAGTGTCAATATTACTGCAAGATAATTCAGGGCCCTTGTGTATGAAGTGGATAGATTAGAAAATTGCTCTTGGCACAGTCAGGGAACAGGATTCCCTCTCTATTGAAGCAAAGTGGCATCAGTACTCCCAAGCAGGTGGTCAGATGAGTGATTTTTTTGTAGTTCAACATATATTCCCACTCTGACTCTTGAAGTGGGAGTCAGGCAAAGACAGACAAGTCCCTAGCTGGGCAAGCTGTGGCAGATCTCCCATCTTGTCTGAGTTAAAGGCAAGTTAGTCAAGGAGAAAACAGACTTCTGGTGCAAGGGAGTCCTGTGAGAAGAGAAAAAGAGGAATACTTGGAGGTTTTCCCAGTCTGAGGAGATAGGGAAGCACCAGGCAGCCCAATAAATTGCAGGTGGACGAAGCACCAGTTCTTCACAGCACTTAGGCTGAACATGGGGTTTGGGCTCCAGCCTGCTTGGCTGGTCCAGCAGGGAGTCCTCCTACCAGTTACAACTCAGTGTCTTTATTTCCTGGAAGCAACCAACACATCATCTAGCCTACAATAAACAAAAACTCAACAGGCAAAAGTAAGCTTGGGGAACACATAGAAAAGCTTATTTTTGATAGTTTTTTGGTGTTTGCTGCAGCCCACTGCAAGCCTTCTAAGTCAAAACTACCACAGTCCAAATACAAGTCTGCTGTCCCTATAATTCAGAGCAAAGGCCACAAAGATCAGGAGCTACGCAAACTTCAGGGCTAGGCAAAATACAGGTTTTGCACAAGGGTGACAGACAGCCATATGATTTAGAAATGGACATAGGTCCAGGCTTTCCCAGAAAATGGGTGAGCCAGCTACTGTGGTTTTGTGTGGATCCATTAGTGTCATTTGTGCAGAGATGTGCTGTACAGAGCATTATGTCCACATCAGATCAACCAGACCTGTAGACAAAGCTGAAATGCCTCCATAACATTAACTTCAAAGACAATCCAACCTCAACCATGACAAGTTCTCAGACCTGAAAGATCAGCTTCAGCCAGAATAAAAATGAGCACATTCAGGCCTCCAGACATTAACTTTCCTCTCATTTGCTGTTTAGATTTAAAAATAAGCTCTTTGTGGAAAATGGTTGCTGTAGCAGCCCTTGTCAGTTCTGTCTCGAAGGCTTTAGTCAGTCTCAAAGATTACATTGGCTTTGTGCTGGTCTTAGAGCTGGGCTGAGCTTGACCACAGACCTTATAGTCATGAACGGCTTTATACCTGCAGAAATGAATGGAGTGTGTGTGTGTGTGTGTGTGTGTGTGTGTGTGTGTGTTTTCATGTATGTGCTGAGAACATCCCCTGACACAACAAATACAGGCTTGAGCTCATGAAAAAATATTTGGTATTAATTCTAAACAGTGTATCCTTTTGTTAATATTTGCCTTTGGGTTTTTTAGTTTTATCAAATCTCAAGTTCACTAAGACGGGACTCACTTTTTTTTTGTTGGCAATATAACACAAGTATCCTAGAATGTGGCAAGAACAGGGCAAAGGTGAAAAATTTCTGATGTCTCATGTCAAAAAACTGGCCTCAGACCCTACATCTTACAAAATCTGGTAAACCTTCAGCTGTGCAATACTGCCTGCTCTGAAAGCAACAGCTGGAGTCCTGGCTCCACTGCAATCAAAGGGAGTCTTGTTTCTGATTTCCTGGGACCAGAATACACAATGAATCTATGTGTGTAAATCTTTGCAGGCCTGGATCCTAAAAAATTTACATGAAAAGATGTACTACTTTCCATAAGGCATAAATTTAAATTACAATATATTAATATTACAAATACCGGCTTCCCATGGAGTTAAGTTTAAAAGAAAAGTCTATTCTGTTGCCAGAAAGTCCTGAATATCTTGTAAAGTTTCCCACTGTAAAAAAATATTTATAATTGTGTTATCACTGTCACTGTAGTCAATCTCATACATTTCCCCTAGTAAAGAGATGTGAGAGTTCAGTCTGGATATCAAATATTTATGAAAGACATTAGAAAAAAGAACTTCCAGCTGAGCCATGAGGGATAGCCTACTGAAGGTATGCAGAAAAGATTACTTGGCATTTGTTTAGATCTTAAAACGCCACCTACACAGACTTTAGCCCATGTGATTCACCTTCAAGGTTTTGCATATACCACTGTCATGCCTACCTTTGATCTTAGCAAGCTCAAACTCCAAAGCTTTTGAAAATACAAATCATCCAAAGAAAACTTACAATGACATTTGAATTAGTTCTTATTACCAGCAAAGCTATGTGGTTCAGTACAAGTAGTTCTTCTTTTACAGTTCCTCTTTTCAATTTCTATCTGAATCAAAACTGTCATTTGTACACTACTGTGAATTAATGTGTGGTAAGATAGACGGCAATGTAGTCTGAACTGCAAGGTGCATGGATCTTAAGTTAAACACGATTAACATCTAGCAAAATGGGTGAGGAATGAGGAGGTGATGTATTACACAGAGTGGAGCTGCTGGTAGAAGTGAACTCAAGGGGTTATAGGGTAAATAAAATACCAGAACTGTTCCCAGAAACTGTTTAGTCAAAAACTATTACCATCATGAAAAAGACCACATTTTTGAAATAATATGTATCTCCATCAGACTATAATTTTTTGTTTTCAGATAAAGTGATGAATCCGACGTGGTTATACACATGAACCTTGGCTTGGCAGCTGACATAGTCTAAAGTTAGGCCTCCCTCAAGAATCATAATTAGTTTATTGGCAATATGGTTATGCTAACAGCAAAGTGATAGAATCTTGCACAATAGCATGTGTGCCTTGTGCAACTGACCTGGTACACTAGATTTTACTAAAGTATCAAACTTCCTAAGTATTTGTGGAACATCTTTATTATTTCCAGGCAGTAGGTGAAGAATTGAATGGAAGAGGTCTTCAAAACTTGAAGTGCAAAAAATGCTGTAAGGTATATTTTAGCATTCAATGTGGGTTTTAAAAAAACAGCATCCTATTAAGGCAGATAAGTGCTATCATTATTATGTGAAAAATGAGGAACAAAGATAGGAGACAATGAAGTGAAGTGACTGCCTACAATTTGGTAGCTCAGTCAATCCCTCAGAAAAAAGTTTTCTGATGCCAATGTGTCTCCTCACAGTTATCATGCAGGCACATTTAATCTGCATGGATGACAACTCATAAACAGAAGAGCTACCGGGCAGGTAACTGTTTCTCAGCAGCAAGGAGCCCTGTTGAAAACCTTTACACCCACAGAGTGATTCAGTGCCCAGGGTGGGAACAATTACAGCCCCCAGACCTCCTGTATGTACAATTATTGCTGAAGTATCCCATCAGCAAGCATTCTGTGTACAACACGCTAGCAACCATCACAAGGAAAGCTTCTGCTGCCCTGTAAGTGTGCGTCACTGGCATCAAGAGATGTTAGGTACAGAGGCAGTTCTCATTATGTAACAGATCAGGCTGTTTTCAGGGTGTGCTAAAGCCAAGGAAAGATTACCTGCCCTTGCTCTATGTTGACGCACTGGTACAGGATAGGAGGGAAATGCCACAGCATTACATAGGAGAAGCATGACTGGACTGTTCCCATCACGGCAGCATCTGTTACTGCTTCCTTGCATAACCAGTGTTCTGACAATGTTTTTGGAGGGCAGAAAAACATCTACATCTCCCCAAGAACATAAATGTTTTGTCTTCCTTTCTCTTTTTCTTTGCTTTTCCAATTTTCTGCAAGATTCTGGTCACTCAGCCTCAACTAACTCAGTACAGTTTTCCAGTAAGGATTTCCCAAGTCACTGATTTTTAACAGGAGCACCCTGAACAAAAGCAGGTGGGCAATCAATATGCCTTAAACAACAGTTGACAGAGATGTAATTACACAGCAGCAAATGCAAAATAGTATCACATTTTACTAGGATAAGATCTATCTTTTAATTTTATAGCCAAAATAAAATAAAAAATTATAAACCAGAAGCTATTGGAACTGATTCCTTGAAAAGGAGAAGACAAAGGGAGAGCATTTGGTAACCCTTTAGTTACTTAATGTTGTTTCTCAGATTGCCCATAGCTAGACAGAAGCCAAAAGGCACCTAAATAAAAGGAAAATGTAGAAATGGTGAACTGCTAGATTCCAGTGCTCCTTCTCCAAATATTCACTTAGACAATGAATATACTTCCTGTTATAACTCTAAGAAGACTTAGGTACCCCGCAGCAACTCTTGCAGAAACTCAAAAAGAGACCAATCTCAGAGGGAGGGAACAAGGATTCATAGTTCCATTCAACTTAGGTTGCTCTGGACAAGCCTCTGCTTGTGTCTCCATCTGTTTGTTTCCATTATGTATATACAAAGCCTTAGGCCAGGCACTCTTTCAGCTACATTTGCATTATGCAGGAAACACCTCTGCTTATTAAATCTACTGCGTTTTAAAGTGTAAGCTTTTGGATAACACCAAAATATTCATATGATCATCCCTGCTTTCAAAAAAAATCCAAAATCCAAACATCTATCTGAAGTCAACTATTCACTTCCTTCTGCAAAACTCAGGGAAGCAAATTCAGCCCTGATACAAATATATATCACTGACTTCAATGGCCATTCGTCTTAGCTGTGTTAAATCTGAATTAGGCCTTAGGTCTCAAACTGTCTTGTCTGCTCTTGCCATCTGTCTTCCTTTGCTAACCTAATTCCTTATTAAATAGTGTGTCCTTAGCAAGCGTGAACCCTTTCTGCTGATCCTTTCTCTGCAAAAAACATTGCTAGAGGCTAAAATTCCTGAAAGTTATGACTACTTTGACTGCCTTTGCCTCTAGATACTATGAGAGCTTATTTTAAGGTAGTCTGAAATTCAGACTGTGAATGTTTCGATTCCTGAGCATTCAGTCTTTCTGCAGTCATATCTTAGACATTTAAAACTACTAAGCTGTTTAACAAGCCATAATTTATAACAGTACTTGGGCTCACTGCTTGTTCTCCTTAGAGATTTCTGAACTGGTAGTGCTAAACATGGTAGCTCACACACCATGTAGATGATGAGGGTGTTATGCAGAAGGAAAAACAAACAAAACAAACAGAAGCAGCAACAAAAAAAACCTAGACAGACAAATGTCTCCATGTTAACAAACAAATTGATAACAGTCAGAAAACATATTAAAGGGACAAGGCTGAGACATGTCCAGTGACATTCCTAATCTATTGATTGTGATGCTGGAGGAAGTACAGGGGATACAGACTGGTGCAGGAGTTCTCCCTATGCAAAGCCTCTTCCTGCTGCTGTCAAAAACAAATTTTCCAGTCCAGTAGGGCATTTCTTGTGTTCTTAGAAACTGTCTTCTACTGAGGTAGAAAATTCACTGCTGTTCTCAGAAAACAAATGTGGAAAATCCAAGCAACCTACCTGCACTGTTAAAATAAATTAAGCATGACAGTTATTTTTATCTGTTACTTGCTACCCATTATGAAGAGACTATTTGAACAGCCTGAATAAGGGAAGAAGCAGTCACAAACTTACTTTAAACTCAGGCTGAACTGTTCACAAATTGAGAACTGTTGAGGATCAAGTAAATTGATTGTCATTTAAAGATAAAGGAAAATAAAAAAAGAGAAAAAAAAACGTCCAGCAAACCAAACCCAGAACCACCAAATGCCACCTCTCTTCTTTATTCATTATGTCACACAATTTCATGTTCCTGGTAAGACTTGATATTAAAGTACAGTGGTTCTTTCAAAAAGAGGCTTTCTAATACATTTCTAATTTATAAAAATCTCACAAGAAATGTAGCTCATTAGATTTCAACAGGAATGGTTTAAATAAGCAGCCTGACATTTGGGGGCTTACCCTGAAACCTTCTGAAATTTCCTGCTCTTTGTTTGTTTTCAGAGCTTGATTCTCTGTCTATAGGGCAGGCTGCCTCTTTAAAATGCTATTTTAAAGTCTTATAAAAGTAAGTAATAACTCTAGCACTGAAGCAGTAAGTATTTGAGTTACAGGTAATATGAAAGGTAATTGAAGCCCTGATGTAATTTTATGCTTTCTTCATGCTCTATTCCACTGCTATTATGGGCTTATTGTCAAGATGGGAGCTGCACAAAATGATTATTGCTTCCCTGGTACAGGCTCTACACAGTTTGTTTTATTCTCAAGATGGTAGCTAGTTCTCTTAGGAAGACACTTTACTCAATCAGCACTATTCAGTGTTCATGCTAAGGAGGAATAGAGGGAACAAAAGAAATACGACAGGTAGAGAGAGATGCAAGTACACTACAAAATCTACATTTTAAGAGGAGGTGAGTTTTGCTTATTACAGCTTTAGAATGCCCCCAGCCAGGCTCAGGGCTCAAACTCTGCAAAAACTCCATAGTCATACATACTGTTCATGCATCAGCTTCCACTTTGGTGCAGCCTGCACAGATGGACTGCCTCATTAGGCAGGAAAGCCTCTCACATCATGGGACTGCCACACATGTGACTTCTGCCCCAGCAGGCAAGGAGAGTGGTGTAAACTAAAGTGATGTGGCTCCAAAAAGCTGAAACCAAGCATAGCTACCAAAAGCGAAGCATCAGTCTTTACTGTGATTTGACGTACTGTGGAATGCAAGTGCTTAAAGACTTTCATTGCCCCAGAAATATTTTTAATTTTGAATTTAGACAATGCATGTCACAAGGAAGATAAACAGCTGAGAGAGAACAAGTAGAACTGAGCTGATAATTTCCACAAGCCTGCAGGAGACAACTAGCATTTTTCTACTGACTGTGGATTGTGCCATAGCAGTTTGTTCTACCCTTGAAGAGCCATGTTTGGCATACCACAGACACAAGAGTCGGAGTTTTTGAACTGCATCGGCAGGGCACATCTTAAGGAGCACATGTTGTGACTTTGAAGAAGTGAGAGGGGACAAAGCCCTTTGGGAATACATGGCTGGCCTGTGCTCATTTAGGAAGTGCTGAGAGGAAGCACCCCCTTAATCTCCCAGCATGTTTGCTTATCTGGAGGTTTAGAGGTTTTAGTAATGTGGAGGTTTTCTGTTTCTGGATGCTGTCTCTACATGAGTTCTCAAAGCAGGGGACAGTCGGGAAAGTTATATCCAGTTAGCCCATCTCTATGCAGCAGGACTCAAAAGTAATAGAAGGGTTGGAATGTATGGATCCCACAGTTGGCAGTGGCATGGTTGACAGCCTCTGGATAAGAATCAAGGGGCAAAGAAATAATGTGGATGTCAATGTGGGAATCTTCTATAGACCTCCTAGACAGGACAATAATGCCAACAAATTCTTTGAGAAACGAAGGGACAATTCCAAGTCAACTGCTTTTGTCCTTGCATGGGGACTTCAACTTGCCAGGAATTAACTGGGAGCTTCACACAGCTGGTACAACCCAGGCTAAAGGATGCCTAAAAAACCTGGATGATAACTGTATGGAACAGGTCCTAAGGGAACCAACGCAGAAAGATGCTCTCATGGATCTGCTGCTTGTCAACAGAGAGGATCTCCTGAGCAAAGTGGAGATGAGCAGCCGTCTTGGCCACAGTGATCACAGAGTGATTGAGTTGTTGTCAGGAGGAAAAGTGCCAGCAAAGCCTCAGCTCTGGACATGAGGAGAACAAACTTCAGGCTGCTCAGGGCACTAGTGAGTAAATGGGAAAATGCTGTTGCAAATGTTGGGGTCTATCAGTGCTGGTCACTTTTCAAACATCATCGCCTAAGGGCATAGGAGTGGGCAATTCCCAAATGTTGGAAGTCAAGCAGACAAGGCAGAAGGCCAGCTTGCCTGAACAGGGATCTTCTCTTGGAAATAAGGCAAAAAAAGAATGTCTGTGCAGAGCGGAAGCAAGGTCAGGTGATATGGGAAGAACAGAGAGATGCTGTTTGCCACTGTAGGGAGAAAATTCATGTGGCCAACTGGAGTTGAAGCTGGCCAGAAATGTGGGGGACAATAAAAAGACTTTTATCAAATATATTAATGACAAAAGGCAGTGTAGAAATAACATTGGCACATTACAGGATGAGAATGGTCACCTCACCAAGAGGGTGTAGACAAGGCAGAGGTATTTAATGCATTTTTTGCCTCCGACTTCAACACAGGTGATGGACTAGGGGGGTCTCAGTACCTGCAGGACCATGACTGTGAAAATGTTCACTTCCCAGTCAAACCTGAAATTGTGCAGGATCTGCTGCTCCTGCTATATCCCTACAAATCTGTGAGGCCTGATGGCATTTATCCAAGAATCCTCAGTGCTGGCTGATGTAATTTCAAAACCTCTCTTGTTGATTTTTGAGCAATCTTGGGAATCCAGAGAGATCCCAGCTAACTGGAAGCTGGTGGATGTTGTCCCAGTTCTCAAGAAGGGCAAGGAGGACCCTGGAAACTACAGGTCCGTCAGTCTCACTTCAGTGCCTGGTAAGGTTGTGGAGAAGATTATTCTGGGAGGTATTAAAAAACACCTGAAGAACAATGCAGTCACTGATCACAGCCAGCAAGGCTTCATGAGGGGAAGTTCCTGCTTGAGAAACCTGATTTTCTTTCCTGACACCCACCTAGCTGATCAAGGGAAGCCAGCTGATGTAATCTTTCCAGATTTCAGTAAAGCTTTTGATACTGTGTCTTACAGGATCCTTCTGGACAAACTGTCCAGCACGTGGCTGGATAAAATGTCCTGCAAGGGGCAAGCAATGGTTCAGGAGTCAGGCACAAAGGGTTACAGTGAATGGGGTGACACCAGACTGGTGACCTGTCACTAGGGGGGTTCCACAGGGCTCCATCCTCAGCCCTGAGCTCTTCAAGATCTTCATGAATGGCTTGGACACAGGACTGGAAGGGATTCTAAGCAAGTTCACAGAAGAGACAAAACTGGGAGGAGATGCTGACTCCCTCAAAGGGCAGGAGGCCTGCAGAGAGACCTTGACAAATGAGAGGACTGGGCAGGCACCAACCATGTGAAGTTCAACAAGGGAAAGTCTCAGATTCTGCACCTGGGATGGAGCAACTCTGAATGTACAGACTGAGGAAATTCAGGCTGGAAAGCAGAAATGAGTTCAGGAAAGGGATCTGGAGCTCCTGGTTAAAGCTGAATATGAGTGAGCAGTGCCCTGGCAGCCAGGAGAGCCACCCGTGTCCTGGGGTGCATCAGGCCCAGCATCACCAGCCGGGCAAGGGAGGGGATTGTCCCGCTCTGCTCTGCACTGGGGCGGCCTCACCTCGAGTGCTGGGGGCAGGTCTGGGTGCCACGACACAGAAAAGCCACTGAGCTGTTAGAGAGTGTCCAAAGGAGGGCACGAGGATGGTGAAGGGCCTTGAGGGGAAGCCGTGTGAGGAGTGGCTGAGGTCACTTGGTCTGTTCAGCCTGGAGAAGAGGAGACTGAGGGGAGACCTCACTGCAGTTACAACTTCCTTGTGAGGGGAAGAGGAGGGGCAGGCACTGATCTCTCCTCTGTGGTGACAGTGACAGGACATGAGGGAATGGCCTGAAGCTGTGTCAGGGGAGGTTTAGGTTGGATATGAAGATAAGATTCATCACCCAGAGGGTGGTTGGGCACTGGAACAGGGTCCCTAGGGAAGTGGGCACAGCACCAAACATGACAGAGTTCAAGAAGTTTGGACAATGCTCTCAGGCACTCTCGGACATTCTTGGTGTGACTCTTGGGAATGGTGCTATGCAGGGCCAGGAGATAGATTCAATGATCATTGTGGATCCCTTTCAACTCAGATTATTCTGTGATTCTGTGAAGTGTTGCTTGTTATACTTCTCATAATGCCCTAAATATTTTCTGAAAGGTGATGGATATGACATAATTTGACATTGCACATTAACTTATGCTCTGTCCAGAAATACTACACCTTTTAGATGAAAAACATAGTCCAATATGATGAAACCAAAATCATAATTTTTTTTCTTTTTAGTTTGTCTTCTGCTTTTAAAGCACTTGATCTCTTCCTCTATTAGTGAGCCAAGAATCCTTTATTGAACTCTCTAAAGCATATGGCTTTAATAAGAAACATCACTGGAATTTTGACCAGCAAGTCATGCCTCTTGAATTGAATGTGAATTTCCCTAGCTATTTTAACTGGGGAGTTGATATGTGAATAACTGAGGAGGATATACCATATCTGGGTATTATGTTTGCCTGTGAAAACAAGTAGTACTTTGAAAGCAAACATTATAATTTTTCATAATTATATATAATTTTCTAAGATTATCCACAGAGGCCAGAGGCTGATGCATCTTCTCTAATTGAGCAGTAACTTACTCTGTAAGTACCCCCTCTGAAATGACTGAAACTGACTACCATGCAGCACAGCTAAGCTTAGGTGAAGACGTGTGTCCTCGTCCTTTAATGTCTGGATCTTATCTCTGATGTCCTTTTGTCAAAAGTTGGATTACTCTGTTCAGTGCTCTGGATCTCTTCTTGCAGATAGTAGATCTACCCTTAACTTCAGGTGAACTAATACCTGCCCTGAAAGGGTACACTCTCCTGGATTGCATGGCTTTCCAGCATTGTCATGGCTCATGCCATGACGACATCAATTCACCTGCACCTTCCAACTCTCATGTGCCAGGTCTAGCAAGATTTGATTCTGGCATTGCAGAATTTACAGGTTTTGCCCTAATATGTGTGTCTAGTACAAATGTAGGATTGAACAGGATTCTTTCATATCTTGACCACAACAGAAGACAGTGACAAGGCATTAATAAATTTTCTATCAAGCAAAACTGACAGTTTTGACTTTGCCATGAAGTATTGATAGAAATTTTTCTGACAGAAAAATTGCACGCTTCTTCAAAGCAATTGACAGTACAATCTTAGCTTAAAAGCATGCATAACTGGAGATCAAGCATTAGACCAGTCCAGGTAGTCTGGGCTATGTCTGCCTCATTGCAGTCTGGCCCTCAACCACTACAAAATAATTGGGCACACAAACCTGCTATCAGTGTTCTCTGGGATTTTGCTCTTGCCTTGTCAAGAACTGAAATCGTTCTTCAGGGTTTTATGCTATAAACCTCCTTGTTTTACTAGTTTAACTCATGGATAACTTGTGAAAATCTGGCAATATGACTTTTTTTACCAGCATGGGACAAGGCTGCTCAGAATAAGCTATACCTGTTTAGTCCTAAGTCCAAAGGTGGATGTGTGCAGTTCAATCACTTGCAGTGCACCTTCAGAGAGCCTGACGCTTTTGCAAGATCTCCAAATGCAAACCAGACTCAAAATGTCACCTCCTAGGAGAACATGAGGTGTGAGAGGAAAATTGATGGTGGTTGTTCCTCTCATATGCAGTCTATTACCTGCAGGTAAATGTCAGCAGACTATGTTTGTCCCACCCCCTCTGCAGCTACAGATAAGGTTTTACCCTCTTGAGTCAAACTGGTTTTTCACAGGAAAAAGCAGATAAGTTTAATTGGAAAATCATCTAGAGACATAGTTAGCTGAAAATTGGAGATTGCTTTCCTGCCATTCCCAGGAGGTGCACTGCAAAGGCACAGCCGTTCACTTCAGCAGTAGCATCCGATACTAGTGGGGAATGTCCTGTCTGCTGGTAAATGTCAACAAAGACTAAAGTAGGTTTGACTGAACACATCACTTTCAGCTACTGGAGATGCTTCTACAACATGATCTGTATATGTATGGAGCATTCCTAACCATTGGTGCACGCAATTGCAGCTCTAATTCAAGTAATATAAAAGATAATCACAAAAATATGCCTTGTCTGCATCGGTGTGGGCAAGATCAGCAAGGAAGAGACGAGATAAACTGTCTGACTTAGCAGCTAAGGGAATTTCACATAGCTCTTGCAGTCCTTTCTGTTGGCTATGCTGAGAAGGTTAGAAGCTCGTCTTCATGGTTATTTACACACATGCATTTCTTGGGGCCAAGAAATTCTTTATACAGGTGCAGCGAGATGAGCACCACAAGCTGTCTCCTCCACTGCATTACAGATGCACTTTCAGTGCTGTTTCTCTAAGTGATGGCTTTTCTTTCTTCTCACAGAGAACTGTTATCAGTAGGACATAATCTTTCTCCTACCTTCTGCTTTCTTTCTGTGGTTAGGCTTAAGGTGTCATGATTAAAAAGAACTTGCATTACATCACTTGTGCTTCCCTACTTCATACCATTCAAGGAGTTCTCTGCTAATTTTAAACCCTTCTTCAATGCAATGAATTCATCATTTGGCTGCACTTCTGCCATATACAGGAACTAACTCTAGACAAAGTTAGAAGGCTATCTGTTCTTTTAACAACAGAATACCACACTTCTTACCTGGTAATTCCAAATAAGAGAATGTATTCCAAGGCGAATTATTGCAAGTGAGAGAAGCAAAATTCACAGATTTTTCCCTTCCTCATGTCTCCAAACCCATGTCAGAGTTTTAGCTTATTTTTTGCTGACATTTTTCTGTCAAAAATTTTAGTGGTTCTCTCTTGCTTCCATCAAAAGCTCTTCAGTGTGATCAAGATTGCTGGGACTGGGAGCTATTTTCTAAGCAACATTGCAATCTTATTCTCTTAGAATAGCTTTAATCTTAGGGTTGGTCTATACTTAAGGTTTCTTTCCAAAATATATGTAGATTATGGTTCTGAGGGCGTTTTGATTGCTTCATAGCAGAAATTATGAACTTCATTCCACACTTGCAACTATTTTATGGTACTAGAACTAACTATTAAATGGGTTTTTCCCACAGAGCTAAATCTAAGAGAAAACGCACACAAGATCTGAATCAACAGTAGTTCATCACTGTTGGTCACTAGAAACTATATCAGTAGGTAGAAATTCCTTGTTAAAACAAGTAAAGGACAGGTATTGAGACTGGTATTGCATGACCTTGTAGCAATGGCTGAAGATATACTGGTCTCCCAAGCCACCATCACTTCCCCCACAACTGAAGCATGCAAAAACCATGTCAAGACTATTGCTAGACTGGACTTGTCCAAATCACTCCTGAAGGCCTGAGTTGAAGAGAGCTAATCCATCTCAGTGATGGAAACCTGTGCAATGGCTTTAATTGCTCTGCCTGCAACCACAAATGAAAGTCTTCTTAGGTATTTTCCAAAATGCTGTCAGACATCTGCATCTAAAATGTGTACCTGAATTTTGAAGATTGAGACTTTGACACTTAGTACAGATGCAGCACAGTGCTTCTGGCATGGTCACAAACCAACCAGCACTCTCAGGGCTGTCACCAGTAGGGGCTCCTTTTCCTTGGGGCATAAGTAAGTGTGACTTCCCTCCTACTACTACAAGTAGGGACATTTTTGTCTTATTTGTATTTAAGTGCAAAATACATCACAGTGTGAAAGCTGAAAAAAGAGGAACCATTTGGAAAAGAAAAGCAAATCAGCAAAAGAGAATTGTGCCACTAGTTCTCTGACCAGTGCACTCACCCCAGTGAATAAAATTACTATCAGATGCAGAAAAACAGATTATGTGAGCTAGTGTGCTTTAGACAATTGCTATCAGAGAGACACATCACAAAGAAGTGGCACCTACAGCACTCTCTGCAATAGATTTTCTAAGACTGAAGATTTTATTAAACAGAATATAAAATATTTTCTTAACTCTTAGAGATGAGCCCTCAAAATGTGGCTAAAACGGTAAGAAAGTTTCCCTACTGTTGTTTCAAAACATAGCAAGCATGCAATGCCTCACCAGAGCATTAATTAAAGAAAAGCGCAAAAAAACAGATAAATGAGTGGTATTCTTCACCACTTTAGTTATGCCTTTTTCTTCCTGCTGCTATGTGACATCTCCCAATCTGAACACCAGGAAGCCACCAAGCCATTTAGTGGTTTAATAAATAAACATATCAGCACTCTTGCTGGAAGATCTTTGTTCCTAGACTTTGTCTTTTTCTTCTACCTGTCCTTCTTTGAGGATTTTATTTTTCTGAATGACCTTCTATTAATCACAGGAATCACAAACCTCTACTAGGGTGGCAAACTCTACTTTGTAGTGTAACATGGTATCTGTCTGCTGGCTCAGCTGGGCACTGCCAAGATATCAACACAAGGACATAGCTGGTCTTTCATTTTAAATGACAAGTCCTGCGTAGCTGAAAGAAAGCAGACTGGGATACAGCAGGAATTCCTGTGATCCAAGTCAAGTGAAAATAGTTGCTCTAATAAATTGCCTCTTTGGCCTGTTGAAGACCAAGTTAAATGATGATCCAGGATCTATGTGGTTTGGGCTGACCTGTTCCCTTCCATTCTGAGCAGGGCAGGAGGCACTCTGGTGAACAGCAGACTGGCCAATAGACCTGGGATGTGAGCACCCTGCAGCAAGGAGAAAGGACCAATTTGGGAGCAGTAGTTTATGCTTTTGGGACACATATTCAATGTACCTTGGCTTTGAAAAGGACTAGAAGGGGTCCCACAAGCAACCTGTCTCAGTGAAAGAGAATAAATGGATCCATCTGCATGCAAGCAAACAGTTGATTTGGTCAGAGAAAAATTACTGTCTTGTGAGAAGTGAAGAAAGCTTGATTTAGTTTTCCTGGTGAATACCCTTAAGTGCTTTGTCTACCTTTTCCTCTGAGGAGACAAATATTTGCCCTGAAATTTTTCTCTGATTCAGCTCCTCTTATGCTACGACCTGCTCCTTTACTGCACCAGTTTCTTTGACAAGAGGATGTAGGCTGCCAGATTTCAGATGGATAGAGACTGCTCCAGTGCTAATAGCTGTATGGCATATGTTTGGAGTTGTTTCCTGACAGCTCAACAACACAGCAATGGAATTCATATGCTGAAAACAGAGCACTTTGTTGCTAAAACAAATATCAAAACCAAGACCCTAAGTCTGTAGTTCCTGGGTTTTCTAACAGAGTTTGGGGTCACTGCAGAGAGTTCACATACTTTAGTAGCTGAATTTCACCTTGTTTCCCTTCCCTGTCTAGCTTCTGTGGAAGTAGAACAGAAACCCAAGGGGTTTGAGAGACTGAGGCTGGTGGAGCGAGGTCCCTTGAGATGAGTGTAGTGCCCCCAAGTCAAAGCTAGCCCAATCAGAGGTGCTTCCCCATGGTCACAGTGCTGACCATGAAGAACTGTGATTCAGGAACAGGCTGGTAAAATCTCCCCTTGTGTGTTAAGAGCAATGAGTGGGTATGCACAGCAGTTTTCCAGATTCCCCATCAGTAGCTTTATTTTTCATCCATATTATGCACATTCACTGCCAAATACATCACCAGGAACTAATCTTACTGGACTTTTACTCAAATTTCATCCTTCCTGTCTTGACAACACCTGTTCCATTCTCTACTGGCTGATGCTGGTGAGAGCCCAAATTCCTTCTAATTATCTGCACCTTGATTCTCTCCCAGGTCTGCATGGATATGTCTCTTAAGGAAAGACTGTTAGCTCAGCTTCATTCCTGTAGTATTATTCGGTCCTCTTTATTGCAAAACTCCTGTCATCCATCAAACCCTATTCACAGTTGAAATCAACAGCAAATAAAAGGAAACAAAGAAGTCAGCACAGTGCTGCACAGAAGTGGAACTAGCATGCACAGAGGTGGATGAAAAGCCACTGAGCCCCAATAGTGCTGATGGAGCTGCCCTGCAGCTGTTCTGGTTGAGTTACTTCATCACTGCTGTACACACAATTATAAAAGTAAAATTTTAGCTGTGATAATGGCAGCAGGAGCTGGTACTATCTAGGCCTTTAAAACATGTCCAGGGATGTGAACATGCTTGGATATTTTTTTTTCTCAATCCAAGGGTGATTATGAAGTTGCCATGTCCCTCATGTAAACCAGGTCTGAGGTCCATGCTATAGCACATGTGACCTCTCACCAAAACCAGAGTGGGGATGAAGTCTACTCATTATATTTATTTTGTGAGATGTGTAGGAAATACATAATTTTCTTATGCATGTTAATTTCTAGGCCTCAGACTTTCATGACTCTTTTTTCTAGTTAGGTACATTTATTACCACTGTAATGTTCTCTTCTTAATCCTTCAAGTGTTGCCACATCAATGGGGAATATGTCTTACAAGTGGACAACTTAAGACAACACCAGTGCCTTCCAAGGTGTATGCAGAATGCTAGTTGTGGCACAAGTGTGAAATTAGGTAACACACAACTCCACTGAGCATCCTAGTCAACTGGCTACACTTTCTTGGTGGGCATAGGCTGCACATATATCAGCATTTCATCAGAGAGCAGTAGTACAGTTTTTAGTGAACTCCTCTACCACATTTGCAGTTGATTCAGATGTGGAGTGATTCACATTACAGGTGGTACTGTTGAGTTGTGTGCAAGAGTGATTTTGGAGGAAACCAAACCCGAAACTCTGCTAAAGGGTCACATGAAACACTTTTCAAACCCTGGCGTAAACATAAATATTCAAATCAAGTATTACTCCTTATGACAGTATGGTAACATTCACTCCAAGGAATTGGACTAAATCTAGTCTGACATCAAACCCTGGAAGTATTTATAATACAGATTTAGGTACTTCAGCACCACCTGCTCCCATCCTCTGATCCAGTCCAACAGCTACTACGTAATGAGGAGGCATCCATTCAAGGATAACATGCAAAGACTTCACAATTCCAAATACATTGCTGAAAAAGATGCACAGTGGCTTGGGTATGAAGGGAAGTTTTAGTGAAATGGTATAAAAAGCCACACAGCTCTATTTCACATCTGGTTTTGGATAGCAGGAGAGCATATAGATGTCAGCAGACAATGAAAGCCCCATTATGCTGAAATGTTATATATAGATACACCAAAAAGAAGGATCCTTTTGGCCTGAGATTGGCATGAATAAAGCTATCAAAGAGAGCTGGAAGGAAATAAAATAAGAAAAAAAGAACTCAGGGCAGAATAAACTAGTTGTTTTTTCTGCAGCATCACTTCCAAAGCAGCAATGCTCTATGGGAACCCCGTAGAGCATAGAGATGAATGCAAAGAAGGGATCAGTCCTGTGCTAAAGTCACAGGATTAGAGCTCTGACTTCATGGGCTTTTTCAGAGTGTGGAGAACACAAGAAAAAAGGTCTCAATTCCATTACTACTCACATTGGTTTTAATCCAGTTCTCAAACCTGCCTGAGGGCTACCTATTGGCTCTGTGAACTACATGGACACCGTAGCTCAGCAGGTAGCTAGAGGAAGGGCCAGCTCCAAAGAACCTGTGCTGGAAAAAGTTAAAAGCATTTTCAGGACTTTTATGGACACGTAAGTTCCACCGGCACTTTTTATACTCTTCTCACAGAGCAAAAGAAGTCTAACTGAAGCTGCAACCAACCAATATTGTTAGGAGGAAAGATGCAGGTCTGTAGTGAAAGTCTCTTAACTACAGCTCAAGCTAACACTGTTAGCATGTGCCGCTGTCTGCTGGAGCAACAAATATGCAAAGGGCATATCTGAAGCACAGATCCTTTTTGCATAAGTAATAATAACACAACTGTGGTGCATGCACAAATAGCAGTGGGTTGAAGAGACACACTCAATATCATAGACTCAAGTAACAGCAGAGGGCATTAATAACTATCCTTGTATTGACCAAGGGCTGCAGAGCCATTTCAAGATGGATTATTACATGACAGACCCATTTCAAACTTAGTAGGCTTGCACTGTGCTGTGGCAGCATAAAGAACATTTATTCAATGTACTCCCAGTGTACCTGCAGCAGAGCTACTGGAGATGATATACAAATCCTTATACATCTTGCTCCTCTATAGAGGAGATTATGTAACTCCTATAATTTAATTTCACATCTTAGAAAATATTCACTGATTTAATCTAACTCTAACCCAACATTATTTAATTATTGCCGTTGCTACAGAAATTCCAAAAGCAACCAAGCAGCTGTCTGTGGCTAGCTACGCTTAAGCAAGATTGTCCTTGAAGGTGAAATCAACAGATATGTTCTTACCTTCTTTAAGGCCTAAGCATGATGTAGAAATAAATATGCAGAGGTTCTCCCAGACACGCAGCCCACACCATGCCCTGTGAGCTGTGCTTGTGACCTGACATGACCTGATAAGCAGTGGGTCATGTCAGTTACCTGTGCCTGCATGACGAACAGCATTCTCTAATGACATACTCTTAGTTAGGGGTCTAGATGCTCTCAGTTACCCTGTCCTTTGGGCACACAGAAGTGATGAAGAGTCCTCTGGTTTCTCCCCAAGACAGGACAAGCTCATGCAGGGAATGGTGCGAGCGCAGGCGCACCTTCAGCACAGCAACACCGGTGAGCAAGGAGCAACCAGTGTCTAGGGAGATGCTTGGGGGTGACCAAGGCTGGACCTGGCAGTCAGGGCCATCCCACCACCCCATCAGGAACTCGGGCAGCTCTGGCACTGGGAATCACCCTAGGGACAGGGATGGCCACTGAGCAGTCTGAAATGGAGTACGTTCTTCCTGAGCCATGGCACGCTGTGTCAACACTAAGCACATGTTGCATTTTCCCCCAGAGGTAGCTGCCTCTCTGCAGCACACAGAGCTGTCTCCAGCTGACAAAGATATTTGTCAGTCATAGATTTTGTAGCCTTTCTGCTTTCTTTAACAACACTGACAAAACACCAGGCTGGTGACAGAGAGTGGCGGGTAGAAATGGATCTAATCAAAGCAAAGCAACCTCTCAACCATGCATATTCCCCCATAGGCAATAAATGTCTTTGGTTTTGTAGGTGCAGGAGGATTGGCTGTGCTGCTGAGGGACCCACCAGGACCATGCTCCTGTGAAAGTTCTGAAGCCAAGGAGGGCACAGTGGTAAGTCTCCTCTCACCGTGTCCTTGTGGGAGGCACAGGGTTCTGCACTGTGTTCAAACATAATTCTTGATGGACCCCATGCTCAGTGGAGTGCGTCACATCTTCAGCTGCAAGGAGGCTGTCATGCAGGGAGCTTGTCAACATGATGAGGGCAAGTGTGCTGCCCTCATCTGGTAGCCAGGTGTAGTGGGGTGGCATGTGGAAACACACTGTTTTGCTGGAAAAGCCATGACGGAAATACTCCTTTTTCTTTGTCGTTCTCACTGTGATCATGTGCAGCCATCTGTTTTTAACAGCAGCAAATGAAATTGACAGTAAGATACAGAGAGTGGAAAGGCAGTGAACGGAAAGTGAATTCCTGCAGGGCCAAGATATTCATCTTCACGGTCACCAACATTGCTGAGCCTGAAGAAGTTTTTTTCTGAAGACAAAAACAACCATGTTAAAAACTAGAAGTGTCTCCAAAAATTTTACACTATAGACAAGACATTTTTAAATAAAGATGCAAATTTGAGTATACATAGCCCATATTAATGCCTAAGTTTATTTAAATCTTTCACACATCTTTAAATTAAATTAAAATAGCAATGAAGGCTCTTAAATAGGTTCATATGAAACTGACGAAGCATATTTCATACATCTGCTACAACAGTAGAGTTGTTGTTTGGGCTTTTTTAATTACAGTTAGTTAAATTTCGCCCAATACCTAACCCTTTATTTAGAGAAGCATTTAAAAATAAAACGCAGCAAATTTGTGTCTTCTTCTGGTCTATGGGTAAAAACTAGTGTGAGAAGCTCACATGAGCTACCTTTAAGATTTTAAAGGCCATGATAAATAATCAACTAAAGCCAGCATCTGCATAACTCCTTTTTTTGAATGAGAAAAATGGAAACACATAACACATTTTGATTTTTCTTATAATATTTACTTCTTCCTTTTACTAACTAAAAAAAAAAATATTTTCCCAAAATCCTGATTTCCTACAGGCTTTATTTTTGTATTTCCTATGGTGCTGATAAAATTCAAACAGTGCTGGAACAAGATGGTGCTTAAATAATACCAAAACAAAACAGATCTACTAATAAAAAATACAAATCTGGCAACATGTAGTTTACAATTTAGAATGGACAACACAATACCAAATTGGGTATCAAAATTGGTATTCACTCTTGGGTATCAAAAACAATGACCAAATTTAAGGTTAAATCTATAAAGCAGCAAGTCAACACATCCTCAGAGACACCAGTCAATAAGAAACTACTTTTCATTAGGGAAATAATTTATAATACAAGCAATAAAATTAAGGTTCAAATTGATAGTGCAAAGAAGTCAAAATGAAACCTTCATGTTATGGTTAAATCAGATATTTAAATCATTCTGATTGCAGCTGGAGCATGGACTTGCACAGGCATTCCCAGACATTGTGCCCTGGATGCTATCAGTGCTCTGCTCAATGCAGTATCACTTTGTGGCAGCTGTAATGTCACAAGCAGGACCTTTAGGGCTGCTGGGAAAGCTCTCAGCTGGAGTTTAATCAGCCCGTAACTTTCTCTACCTTAAGTTAAGGTCATACTTAAGGAAGAGGGGAAAAATGTTCAATGACTGTGGAATGCCATTTGTTTTAATAGCACAGTACTTCCAATGCTTGGGACCATAACATCACGCAGAACAAAATCTGACTTAGTGTTGTTTCCTCCTTGGTTTTAAAAAAGAGGTCTCGTTTTTTTTATAAAGACCCCCCACTGAAGGAAGAGGTTTAATGACATAATTTTGGAAGAGGGAGGCTGACTCAGTGTTGCTACTAATGTAGCGTGAGCAGAATCAGCAAAATGCCAGCACAGGAAAGTCAATAAAGTCCTTGAGAGTATCCTAACCCGCATGGAAAAAAGATTAATTTAGTCACAGCAAATGATAAAGAGCTGAAATTTTCTTTAATAAAGTGCTAACAATTTGTGGAAGGGACGATCCTGGTGTTTGAGGCAAGGATTATATGGAGCAGTTGTTTATAAACTCTTCCAAGTTTGCATTTGCTGAGAGAGACGTCCAAAGTATGTCAAATGGGCAATGCTATTTTCATATAAGAAAACTATCAGTTCAAGATCAACTCCAAAAATAATCTATGCAGACCTAGTTGCAGTATTGTTTCAATAATATTTTCAATTGATAGAAACAGGAAAGAGAAATCCTCATATCTTTATTTTCAACAACCAACTTACTCCAAGGGGAGACCTGGGCCATCATAAAGTTCCCTTCCCTTTAACAAACTATTAACAAAGAAACAACAAGCTACACTTAGATCCTGACTGTGCTATTGACTGTAGGGTTCAAGCTAATGGCAATTTGTGTAGCTTTCAATAAAGTGTAGAAAATTCTTACATCGAATAGGCAATGACATTCACAATCAGTGAAGACAGGATATGGATCAGTAAACATCAGTAAACAAATGCTACACTTGGAATACTCTCCCTGACCAGAGGAGAAATTTGTAGTCCTCCTTAAGAGCCACTCCATGTAACATGCTCTGAACTAGCCAAATTGGACCTATTGTTGAACAAGCCAAAGTTTGTACGTAATCTTGGAGGGTATTTTATGTTTCTCCCTTCTTTTCTAAACAGCAAATGCTGCCTCTTCATTGTTGCATTTAAAACACATCCTGTTATGCCTGCAGCTCTCTTTAGAGTGCGCGTTCAGAATACCGTGTACTTTATTACTTTATTTATTTTATGCAGCTTTTGCTCAAAAAGTGTATGTGTGTGGGAGTAACATAAACTGCAGCTGGTTGTCTTTATTTTTCCACCATCATTGCTGCTAACAAGGAATGTTAGGAATTGACTGGCAACAAGGAAGAGGATGTACATACACAACATTTGGGTTTTCTGCTATACTGCTGTACAGGAGATTGAGAGATCATCTTGGTGAACAACTTCTAATGTCAACAAAACCTTTAGGACCTTAAAAAAGATCAGCAGGAGGCTGAAAGAATTTGTCTTGCAGTGAAAAGAATACTAATATTTTGGTGTCATATATTTGATCAGAAATATAGAACATTAATTTGCTTTTTCATTGGTGTTATGAAATATTAAATTACCAAAGAACCTAAGTAAGTCCAGAAATTTATGGGAAAAAATAACTGATTTCACTATGCAGCTGCTCAAAAACAAACAAGCAAACAAAAATTCAAGCAGATCTAGGATATGCCCCTTCCCCTCATCCTCCCTCTTGCCCTGCTGCCATAAATGTGTTGTGGATGAAAACCTTCCAGATAACTCAAAATGACAGAGGCTTTGATACTTTCATCACTCTGGATCAGTTTATAATGGAAATGCTTTTTCTGCACAGTACAAGTATCTGAAGATTGTGAGGCCAGACAGGAAAAATCCCTGGTCATCTTTCAAAGCCTGCATGGCCTCATATCCCCTTCTTCCTGGCTCTTCAGGCAGTTTCAGATATATCTGGCTACTATGCCCACCATGAACAGGTACTGCTGAAATTCAGACACAAAATGCAGCAAAACACCGAGGCAAGGTAGAAGCCAACATCAAAAATAGTTTATTTCCTGCAGCTGATTCTTTTCCAACTGGCTCCTGCCCAGTCTCATCCCTGCTTTCTCAGGCTGCACTCCCCATCCCTTGTCCTGTCTGAAGCTCACCACCTCATGCTGAAGTCATCAGAGCTGGGCTGGGTGATGGAGAGGAGGATTCATCTGAGTTACTGAACCGCATGTCACAGCACACAGCTAAGAGTTCATTTCCAGTTATTTCTGCTAATTGCTCTCGAGAGCATCTTTGTATCATCATGGAGGCAGGCAACATTGGTCAGGGAAACCAGTCATTCAAAGTGATCAGGCATTATGTTTGACCCCTGGCATTGTAGTTTTATTCTTGTGACTCTGCATGGAAGCTGTCTAAGCAGAGTAAGAACACTGCCAAGTGGTACCTGTGTAAAACACGACCCCCTACCTCCACATCCAAGACAAATAAGATTGCCTGCTCCAACAGTGAGTTAGACATTAAAATGCACATCACTTTTGTAGTGCAGAGTTGGATTTCCATACAGAATACTGTGTATATTTAATCAGCAGACCTATTATCAGGTTCTTGTATCATCTTATTATAGCTTCATTTTGCCTGATTGCACTTCTGATGATCAGAAAATACAGTGAAGCTAAGACTTCAGCTTGTTGCAGGGACAGCCAGTCCTTCAGCTGGCCATAGGTTTGGTCATTGGGCCTGTTCCCTTTCTAATTCAAGAAAAGGACACATCTTTAGGAAACTGTGATACTGTTATTTGAGGGGAAAAAACCACATTCTTGTCATGATAATTTCTTCTTTGAAACTATTATCCACTTCTTTGAAATATTATCCACTTGTCTCTGACTTTCTGAGAACCTTCAGGCAGTCTTGGTTTCCTCAGCCACTTCAAGTGTTGCCATCCACTCTGCAGCAGACAACACATTCCAGTTGGAGGCATTTAACACCATTGCAATAGTGCTAGAAAGAATAAGCATTCAGCATTTTGTCTTTCCAGGGCTTGGTAAAGTGTGTTGAGAAGGTAGCTTAAGGCTGAAGATTAGCACTTCAACGTGCAAAACTCAGAAGATTGAGAGATACCGAGAATTTGCAGGACCATTCACCAAGACAGTAGCAACATAAAGGTGAGAATGTTAGGAGTATGGCAAGAGGGCCCTGATATTCTGTGTAGTAGGGATTTCAGTCACTGGAGCCTGACACAGTTCCCCATGTAGGAGTAAAAGCGAAGGCAGAAGGATTTCTCTTCTCCGTTATTGTCAGAGGACATCTGTGGTAATGCTCCAGGAAAAGATGTCATGACAAAATGTGCCTTTCTGCTTTTAGTTAATGTATGGAACAGAAGTAACCACTGTGTTGGCTTTGTCTAGTAATTAGATGTACAGAATTTAAGAAAACTGACCTGTTTTGGAGGCTGCTACTTGTGAGCTGAAAAAGCTAGGAACATTTCAATATGAGCAGGTAAAGTTTAAATGTTACTATTTTTAATAATTATAGAAGTAGCTTAGTTGTCAGCTTTTGTTTCTTTTTTTTCTTTCCTGCTTAAAGTTTTGTGTAATGTCCTTTCCTGCTCATCACACTTTCTTGCCCCAGACACTCACAATTCCTCAGTTCTTTCAAAATCCACCTGTCTTTCTCCACATGTTCATTATGAAGGTCTTTTTTTGCTATGACTGCAATCGATTCTAATCAGGCTTCTTTTCCAGTTTCTACTTTCTACATAAATTCATGCAGGTGTTTCAAAAACATACATTTCACTCTTTCTCTATCACTAGATTTCTTCACAAGATCTACACAGGCCTATTGAAAGCCTCTGATTACATTCTCTTCATATTTTTCCTCTGTCGCAAGTCCCAGGTTCCCACTCTGCTTAGTTTCTGCTAAAGCTTAGTTTCTGCTAATTGTTCCTCTTGTTTGCTGTCACTTTTACTTTATTCCACTCTCCTGTGTCTCCCACAGTTGCTTATCTCCCTTATCAGACTCTTTTTCCTGGGGTGCCTCTGGCCCCAGATTTTCCTGCAGGGGCAGGAGAGGTCTCTGCACATCAGCACCCATTATTGCTTGCATTTTGATAACATCAGGGGCCAGATAAGAAATCACTATGTTGAATGAGATAAACTTACTAAAAGAAAGCCATTCTCTAGTCCAGGTCTCAGTAAACACTTTGGATCCCTGTAAGAGCTATGGCATAAAAAAACTTCCAGCTCCTTCTTCCATCACAGATTTGATCAATAATGGCAACAAATTATTTCTGTGTTGTCTGTGCTTGACCTACTGGAATTTATAGTTATATTTATAACTCAGTTTTTGCAAATACTATAAAGATGAATAATCAATGAAATACACTATGTATAGGTGTTTATGTGTAGATACTTAAACATTTCTGGACTGTACATTTTGTGAATTGCCTACACAAACAATTTGACCAACTCTACAGGACTTTCTTTTAACTATAGAGCCTAATGCAGGACAACACTGTTTTATTCTCTGCAGACAACTTTATTCTTTGTCTTGTCAGTTTTATTGTTCCACTGGTCGTGAATAAAAGCCTGCATCTGTTCCTCAGGAAGGACTTAATCCAAAGCTTATTGAATGCATTGGAAGAGTCTCCATTGGGCTTTGGATCAAGCTCTTTAGTTCACAAACAAATGCTTTTTGTGAGAATATGCTATTCAAGTATTGTATAGAAGAGTTACAGAGGTTCCCTATTTCTAAAATAATGACTGCTCTTTAAATCTTTTTTGCTATGCCTGTTCTGTTTCAGGAACAGTGTGCAACTGTACACAATTGTTGAAGTACTGTAGTCCATGTTTATCATGCCCCACCAGTTGGTATAAAAGTGGAATATGTAATGCTGTGGTAACAAGTAGTGCTATGTTTATAAGGCTCCTCCTATGCAGACAGTAATTCGAAAAATATACAGAGATACACTTCCTGCCCCTAAGGATGATCAGGCTCAATCAGGCAAGCTGGGACATCTTTCAGGACTGCCTTGTGTTGGTGTTATTGATGAAGCAGACTTGAAAGAAGGGTTTGTAGAATAAAAGAGAGTTACTACTGAATGGGATTTTTTTCCTATCCTTAGGAAAAGGAGCAGACTGAAAGGAGTCACAATAGGGGAAAGAAACAGGGGCTATTGTGGAAGAGAGTACAATGAGACAAAGATAAGGCAGGAGTAATCAAAGCAGAAACATTAGCTAGAGCAAGACAGTAAAGAACTTTTAAGTGAAACTTTACAGCTCCAGATTCAAAATGACTGCATTTTCCACAAGGAGGGAGATTGTGAGTTGGTTATGCAGTGGCATTCCTGCAAGCTGCAATAAAATAGATTTTTTTCCTTACAATATCTCAGGTACTGAATACTTCTTTGGATTTCTTGTGAAGGGAAACTAACAGTTCCCGTGAATCGAATAGAACATGATGCCAATGAAACTTGGCTGGTTTTTCATCTGCAGAACAGAGTAACCTCTTCACGTGGGTGTGAAGTTACTACTGGGTATTACCCCTGTGACATAATTGCTTGCAGTAAAACACACTATACTGTGTGGTAAGTGCTTGCAAGGTTGCACACGTAGTTTGTAAGCTGATGGTGACTCAGACAGTTTATGGAGCCAGTACTAAAACATTACTCACTCAAGGAGTCACATTTAAGCCAATGAGATTACTCATGTAGTGAGTGGCTGATAGAGATCTTGCCAAGCTATTCCACCGCATAATAGATGTGTGTAAATGAGCCTGTTAGTCAGGTGAATAACTTCAGAAAGGAATTTTTAAGTTCATTCTATGTATGAACTTTTTCTATTTGAACTCCCTAACCACAGCTGAGGTCCTATTACATTTTGCCAACTCCCACTAACAGGCAGTCCCTATCCTAAAATTCATCAACTCATATAGACAAATAAGGGAATGTGACTTGCCTTCAATCACATCACAAGTCAACAGCAAGGCCAGGAATAGAACAGGGATCGCCAGTCAGTTTTCTACCAGCAGCTCCCTGCCTCTGTAATTCACAACATTTAATCCCTGCACTGAATATAAAGCATTTATGAATGTGACCTCCAAACTTCCTACAGCTCTTCTGCTGACTGACTGATGGATCTCTGCATTCATTAGCTTTATAAATGCACAGAGAATACACTGAAGTACCATTTTCATCTCACACATATTATTAAAAGCTGGTGCATTCCCTCATCCAGCTCATCTGCATGTTTTCCTGCAGTCAGAGAAATAACCAGAACCACAAGAAAAGGAAAATTAATTTAATCACAAAATTTCTGACAGCCAGTCTAAGACCCTTAAAAAATCTGCATCCCAAGCAAAACTCATTTTTCATATTCAGTAGAATTCAGTGTGGAGGCTACCATATCAAACATCACCTTTCAGGACTGCATTTCATTTAATACATGATATAAAAGTGCCTGGCAGATTCAGCATCATTATCACAGTATTTTCCTTCCTTTCTTTATTCTGCATTGGTCTCAGGATATTTTAGAGCTCACAGAGAACAAGAATAGTGTGCTGGGCTGTAAACAGCAGCCTGAAAAAAATTCTAACAGGAAGAAGTATCCTCTTTGAATTATTCTCCATTTGAAGGTTCACTGCATAACAATAAAAAACTGTGCCTCACTGAAACCAGGCTCCCATATACTGACAGGGTCCCAAAGCAAATACTCTGAGTAACTCCTATGTCTCCTGGATAAAGCAGGAGCAGCAGATACAGCTTCACTCCTTTCTCTCCCTATTTCTCTCTCCTGTCCTCCAAACATCTTTGTCTTTCATTTCCTTCTCTTTATCTCCCCATCCTGAGTTGCCCTGTGTCTCTTCCCGTTCTAACTCCAGGCACTCTTTGTTGGCAATGGTTCCACCCTCTTTCTGCCCATGGAAGAGCACACATCTGTACAGAGGCAGATTGTAAACTAGGTCAGCTTATATGGCAGAGATAAAAAAGAGTAGGAATAAGAGCCTTTTTGTATAATAACAAGGTCTCACATAAGCATGTGGCCCAGTTGTCAGAGATGCTGAGCATCTGCTGTTACCACTGGCTTCAGTGGCACTAGTCCTCATGTCCACAGGCAGCATACACAGAAAAACATCCTCAGTTTTGCAGTCCCCTGCAAGCAGAAGTTCAGATACACAGTAGCAGTTCCTTGATGTTCTCCAAGGCTCCTACTAATGTCAGGATCTGTTTTTGTCAATTTTTCCAACATGTTCAGCACAGTCTTGGGATGTAAATTCATCAGTCATTGGAGGAGAAATGAGGTGATACTGGAGATAATACCTTTTCAGTTCACAAACACATAAAGCAGGCCTGAAATAGAATGACAAGTGAGGAACTGTCATGTGAGTCTTAAAAATAACTATTTTTCTTGGCAAATATTTGGTTAATGCTGCTATCTTTATATTCTTCCTCCTTTCAGAGTTTTTAGGACAATACCAACTAATCTTGCAATTCATTATTTAAGTAAAGGTATTTTAACATTACAGTGAAAATAAGGGAAGGCTGCACTCTGGCAAAGATTAATTGCTCCTTCCCCTTACCTGAAGCTCTCTCTAATGCTGTAAAAAAATTACAGAGCATTAACAAACTGCATCAGTCTCGTTTGTGATACTGCTTTACCTAACAGAAGAAAATCTGTGCTGCAGTCACATGCATCGGTCCAATCTTGTATGAGTCCAGAAAGCAGGAAGGGGACAGAAGGTAATTGTTGGAACAAAAACATAGAGGGGTGTGAACCCAGGAAGAGGAGCTCTGAAATTCCCCCTTCAACAGTGTAACATTGTTGGTTTCCACTGATTTTTCTCCACAGTCCAGTATTCCCACGGTCCAAAACTTGGGGCCTTTAGAAAGCAGAAGACTTGACAATGCTTATTTTAATTATGATTCTGAGGCCTGGATGGGACCTTTCTGCATGGTTCTGAAGGTTCCCACAAGTAAAAAACACTGATATATTTCTTTTCTGCCCTTCTGATAACTGCCTTATTCTGGTTTTAGTAGCTGAGGTTCCTAAAAACCAAATAAACACGGTCAAACCTGTGAAACGTACAAAAAGGATGTAACCCCCATGCCCCTTTTCCTCTTTCCTCCACACCCCTATATTGTCATTTGGGCAGCATGCCTATCTATGGGAGTACAGACTCTTACACCTGCAGGGCAGGATGGTGTGCATGATCAGCAGTGCATGTCCACGCACAGGTGCAGCTTTCCTTTGCTCCCTGCCTGCTCTGCAAATAGGCTGAATGGGGATGTACTGTGGTTCTAGCACCTTATCCTAGAAGGACAAAGGCTAGGAGTCCTGTCTTTGGGCAGATAACTGCATTGCAGACATTCCTGGGGACATTCCTAGGCGGCGCAGCTGAAACACCCCTGTTCAGAGCTGATGTCTCGTCCTCCTTCCTGTGCCCCATGCTAGTGTCAAGTAAAAAATGTTCATTAAAAAGCCCATCCTTGGTCCAGAGAATTTACAACAGAGTCTGAAAGAGAGAAAACAGATGGCTTCCAGTAGGAAGAACGGCAGACAGTTCCCTGGGTCAAAGACCTTGGTGGGGTTTTGTCTGTACCATACTCTTGAGCGCTTTCAGACACATACATTTGCAAAGATATGCAGTTGATTATTAAGATAGCTTCTTACTTACATTAATAGCACCAGCTTACCAGTCCGCACTTATACATGTATGCTTCAGTTTCCTTATACCATTAGCTTTTACTATGAACCATTTTCATTATCATACAGCACTCAGGTAGCAACCATGCCTCTGTGCGAGCATCTGTGTCCTTGAGTTCTCAACAGAGAGTGCAGCAGCTGAATTAGCAACAGCAGCATGTAACCTCCCATTTAAAACACTAGCGACTGAAGAGTGGAGGGTAGAAAATGTGACACTAAACTTCAGTACAGACTGGAGAGTTAGAGGGCTGCAAACCTCGTGCCTGTACTGTCCAAATACAGAGATGCTAATTGGGTTAGAACTAAAGGACACCTAATGCAATCTATCTGAGAAGAGTCAACACTGCTGCTGTAAAGTCCTGCCTTAAACAAACCTTTTGGTGGTCTCTGAAAAGGTCAACAAAAACGTGGATAAGGGTGATCTAATTTCCGTATCAGACTGGGTGTCTAAAAGGTTCTTGACAAAGGCTTTTAAGGAGACTAAGCAGAGAAAACAACAAGAGGGAAAGCCCTGGTATAGCTCAGTAATTGCTTAGAAGATAAAATTCAAAGTACAGGAACAAATCACCAGTTCTCACAATGGAGGGAGGTGCTGGATGGTGTAGAGTTCTGCAAGAGTCAATGTTGCAATGTGTGCTGTTCAGTGTGCTCATGCCTTACCTGGGAAGGGAGTCAAACAGAAAAGTTCATCAGTGGTACTCATTTGGCAGTAATAAGAGGAAACATTGTGAAGAACTATACCTGGACATTATGCGACTGAATGTGCAATATAAGAAATCCAGTATAGGTGAATGTAAAATGACACACATGGATAAACAGCCATTAAAAATGGTGGGCTCTGAGCTGGCATAAGTAAAATCTCAGGGTTATGACAGGCCATTCCATAGAAACATCACGTCCTGTGCTCAAAAGATCCTCATGAAGTATTGTCAAGAAAAAACATAATTCTGCCACTCTATGAAGGCATGGTTTGATCACATCTTACATCCTGCGTATTTCTTCAACTCAAAATTAGATCTATTAGATCAGGGTCATGCTCAAGAGTGCATCAAGGATGGTAAGAAGTACAGAACAGTCTGTGGACAAAGGTCCCCATGAGCAACCTACACCTCTTCAGCCAGGAAGTGTATGATGTCCAGTGATTACAGTGGAGATCTACAAACCCATAAGCAGCTCTAAGAGAGGGTTAACTGTTCCCCATATCGAGCTGCAAGAAAGGGTTAGTTGTTCCTCATCTCCAGCACAGGAGCTGAGGGGATAATTAAGTTTGTATTGAAACCAAAAATAAAAGGCAGAGCTTCTTCATAGGAAGGATAGCAGGCCAATGGGAATCTTTGCAAGCATATTTGGGTTCAAGGCGATATTGAAGAAGCCCAGGACAGTCGTACTGTCTATTGAAAAAAAAAAAAAAAAAAAAAAAAAAAAAGCCAAACCACACCAATAAAGCGGGAAAAGAAAGAAAATCAAACCAAAACCAAACAAAAAGAAAACAGCCCGATACCCGCGGCTTGGAAAGCCCCGGAGATGCCGGCGGAGCGGAGCTCCCACCCTGCGCGCTCCTCGGAGGCGAGCCGCGGGGCCGCGTTCCTTCCCTTCTCGACGGGGCTCGGCCCCCCCGGGCCCGGCTCCCTCCCCTCCCGCCCGCCGCGGGCATCGTAACAGGAGAGGCTCGCAGGCGGAGGGTAACCCGAGCGCGACAGGGCGGGGGCTGCGGGGGCGGTCGCGGAGCCACCGCACGGAGCGCTTCGCCCCGCGGGACGGGACGGGCGCGACGGGACGAGGCGGGGCGGGGCAGGACGAGGCGGGCGGCGGCTTTGCCCCCCTCTTTCGGCGTCGGCGAAGGGGGCGGGCGGGGAGGGAAGTGGGGGGAGGAGGAAGAGGAGGAGGAAGAGGAGGAGGAGGAAGGGGGATCCGACGTGCCGGAGCTGCGCGCGGAGCTGGCAGCGCACGCTGCGAGCCGGAGGAGCGGGAGCGGCTTGGATAGGTACCTCCGAGCGCCAGGATGCGCGTGTGTACGCGCGGCCGTCTGTCTGTCTGCCTGGCTGTCTGTCTGCCCGCCTGTGTGTGAGTGTGTGTATGTCTGTGTGTGTGTGAGAGCGCGGCTCCAGTGCGGAGGGAAGGGAGGCGGCGGTGGCTGCGGCTCCGGCGAGTTGGCCCGCGGAGGGTTGCGGGCGGGAGAGGGGAAAGCGGACTAGGCAGGGCGAGGCGGGGGAGGTCAGGGGGTGTCGGCAGAGGTGCGAGGAAGGGCAGGGGAAAAGCGAGGAGGGAAGATGGAATCGCGGGGAGGGAGCGAGGAGGAGAGAAAGGGAGAATGCAGATGCGCGGAGGGGAAGGGAAGAGGCCAGGAGGAAAGAGGGGATGCCGAAGGGGGAAATTTCTGCCCTCGCCATCGGCAGCCCCGCGCGGTGTGCCCGCCAGCCCCGCGGGAGCCCCCGGCGTGCATGGCCCGGGTGGGGGGCGGCGCGGACCGCCGGGAGCTGCCGGACGGAGCGGGGGGGCGGGCACAGAAAGCCGGGTCTGTGCGCGCATCCCCCCGATGTCCGCGGGTCGGGGGCGGCTCTGCCCCCGCCTCGGCTGTGGCCGGGGGCGCCGGGCGTCTCCGCTGCCGTCCCTGGGGGGGGCCGCTGTGCATGGGAGACGGCCCGGTTGTGGGGATGGAGGGGACGTGTGGAGGGGGTTCAGCAAGATCCTGAGAAACCTGTGACGTAATTATTTTTTAATCAGCATGTTTTTTTCATGGCGATCTCAGTTTTTCCTGGACTCCCCTTTTTGAACAGAAAATCCCCTGTATCTTTGTTCCAAGTATTTCTATTTTTAGATTCCTCTGTAACAGCAAAGCATGAGTTCTAAATATTTTCTTTCTTTTTTATTTGGCCTCTGCTGAAGACCACTGCAGTGTAAACTTTTTTGAAACACTGGTGTCTCTTCCAAAAAAGTTATTGAAATTATTACCGAGGTGAGCGGGCCGGCAGCTATTGTGGGTATACCAGTGTGTTTGAGTTCCTGATAACATTAATCACTAGCCGTAAAGAGCAGTCATCATGCTGAAGTTAGGTTTTTATCTTAAGATGAAGTGCCTGTCAGGTCCCAGAAGATGTACATTACGGCAATAAGTACCAGCCTAATGTTAGAAAAGATAGAGCATATTCCCCTAGTTGTGATTTTACCTATGAAATAAACGTGTTGTTTTATTATGAGCGCTGATTAACAGTTCAACGTTGTAATGATATTCTCTGATTCTAGCATTGTCTCATAGCTCTGGTATGTCAATTTGTATTCATGCTGTGTAAGTGTTTTGCAGAGGTTTTGCCTATCTGGCAGGGATTTATTTCAATTTCACAATTACATTTTCTGATCTCCACAGCCTCAGGAACCCAAAGAAGTTGTATGTATACATCAGTATCTGTTAAAGCACGTGACTTTTTTTTCCTAAGAAATACAAGTTATTTCGTAGCTTTTATGTCTCTGCACACAACAGAAGTTACAGCTGAAATTGTGTTCATTTAAGTGTATTCATTGCAAGCATTTCTGACCACTCAGTATTGAGTGTTTTTTATCGATTTATCTTCATTTTATATTTGAATGCCAGTCCATTTGCTGCCCTGACATAGCCTCTGACAAAGTAAGTTTTCAGAAATTTAAAATGTTACATACAGATATTGGCTTTTGACAACTGATACCTTGTTTTTTATATTAGTTTTCCTAGCTATCCAAAGAGTACAGGTCCCAGGTGAGCTCTTAAGTAACTTTAGCCATCTTTATAGATACCTTATAATAGTGCCAGTAAAAAATAGCTTTTGTGGCAACTGGTGGTTATTTCCCTTCACTGTGAATGTGCAGCCTCTGTAGGAAGGGGAGTGTGCAGTTCTTTTAAATTACTCAAAAGTCCTGTTGACTTCAGCCAGAGTTTTGTCTAAGTTAAGAATACAGGATTGTATGACTTACAGCATGAAAAGTACAGCCAGCAGAACCCTGAGCAGTTTGATGTATACATTGATCATAAGACAATTTGATTCATGCCTGGTTTGTCTTCTCTAAACTGCAAAATTCACTTTTGCTACTGAAAACACCTGCTGATTTAGCAACTGCTATTGATACTCCATTTATAGCAAGACAAGAAGAGCTACATAAAGCAACATCTAGAACTGTCCCTATTATTACTATTCACAGTGTGATTTTTCTCTCATTGATGTGCTGCTGTACTGATTCTCAGGCAGTTCTGACTTCAACTGACCGGCAGTACATTTCTGGTTGTGGGATAAAGCGGATTGTTCAAAAATGGTATCTCTCTCTTCCTCCCTCCCCCCTTTAAAAAATGAAAAGCCATGGCAGCTGTCTCTTCTAGCAGGCTGTGCTGAAGGGGTATATCTTTGTTCTCATGTGCACCCTGTTTCTTGGATGCCTAGAGTTCAACTTAAATTTTGTGTTATTTTGATACAATTTTCATTGCTTGCTTCCCATTTTTAGGCTGGGTTTTTTTTTTTTTTTTTGGTATTTATTTCAATGCCAAAACTTAGTGAAGATTCCCTAGGAAATTATGGACTCGCAATTCATTGAGGAAAAGTCTTTTCCAGTACTCCCACCCACAAGGAGCAAGTCCATTGAAGTTGATGTGGATAGGCTTGGCATTGAAGTTATGGGGGCAAAAAAAGTTGGCCTGTTTATTTATGATGATGCTGGCTTACCTAAGTATTGCATTAGTCCTGTAGAGGGATGTTCTTAAATTGGCTGCTGACCTAGGCGACTAGAGTATAATTCTATAAAATTAAGTTTCATTTTGAAATACAGCAGCAACACTGAATGAATGCCAGCAGATGCAGCTATATCTATAATTTATATTTTCTTTGAGCCATATGCCAAAATGGTGTTTTTTCTCTTCTACAGCTCCAAAATTTTAAGTCATATATGCTTAACTAAATGTAAGACTTTGGTGTGCATTGCTCCAGTAAATTAGCATTTGAAGTTGAGCAGAGTCCATACTCTGTGGACTGTCCTATCTGGGATTCTTCTGCTGCTAAGAATGTATTTCACAGTACAGCTTGATGGGGAGGGACCTGGAGAATTATTCTGCCGGTGAGTCTTTAGTGAGGAAGCAAACCTGGCAGTCTTCCTCTTGGGGGAAGTCAGTTAGGGATAGTTTCTGTCTCAGCCATCTGAAAATGGCAGATGTCCAGTTGTAGTTGGTAACATTAACTATCCCCGTATTACAACAAATGGAAAGGTTTTTACAGAGAGTGAGATTGGGAATTTTTGGGTTTTTTTAAAACCTAATGGTAACTTGTCATCATAGTCATTTTAGTTGACTGGAGGAATCTAGATGTTCACTAAGACTGCATCTAAAGGCCCTTCCAGTATTTTCTGTCATCAAGTTAGAGTTGTGGTTATTCAGTACTGAAATGTGTACAAAGCTTTCAAAAATACACATTGCACACAATAACTTCAGGAGACCACAGGTGTATCTCACTCCATCCAGAAAAACAAGTGTGAATCCTCAGAGCTGAAGTTTTTCACCTGTAAAACAGAATTCTTGTTTCTTCTTTTTTCTGCTCTACATTGGACAATCTTCGGGCTTTTTTACAGTTTTTGTTCAAACACAGTATGTTGTAACTGTAATTTCAGCTGCTACTGCAGGCTTGTTTCCCAAGTAATTACATTCACAGTGCTTGGCTTTTAGGGTAGTATGACAAAATTTTAAAAAAGAGGATACTTTTTTTATGTTACAATTCTGCATTGTCAACCTAAATTGTTATTTTTGGTGGTGAATAACCTTCATTAAATCTGTTACAACTGTAAATCATGCCATCCTTAAGTTTAAAAATAGATAATTTTATTTAGGTTTATAATTAGTGAGAGTTTAGAGTTCACTTTTTGTTTATTTGATGACAATAAGATACTGGATTTATGGGAGAAAAGAGAGCTGTATCTTCAGAATAATTCCTGAGGAATGTTATTAAAATACTGAAGTGTGACAAGACTCAAGTGCTGCATTGTTTAATGTGAGACTAACATACAATGTTGTGTGAAAGCGAAAGTTTTCCCTAGATACTGTACTGTCAGAGAACGATTTATTTAATCCCTTATTAATAACAGAGAAAAACAATATTGTATTTAAAATAAATCAGATTTCCTCCAAAACATATCTACATCTTTAGAAAGGTTAGGAATATTGCTTTAAAAGACGTTCACAAGCTCTAGGGAAAACTTTGGTATGTGCTACTGAATCATGAAAGTGTATCCTGTTCATTTTGGAATTTTCTTTCCGTCTTTATCTAATTGACTAAAGAGATGAATCATGATCCGGGAGAAAGAATGCTTCCAAAGCTCTCAATTTTTTTTACCTCAGAATCTGTTGATTCCGCTGATTTTTTTCGGGGCTCTGGGCATCATAATTTTCCTATTATCCCTTGTTTCTGGGTTTAAAAGGGAAAAAGAGCAGAAAGCTTTGTGTGTAAATTACTAAATTCACATCACCACGTGTACTTTGGAAGGGAAGGGTTCTCCATGTTTTACCAGCTTTATTCTACATGTTTTTGTGTTCCTTTATGTAACATCTGTTTGTATAATTTCTGCATGAATCAGGAAAAGTTTTTAAGGGTGCAGTGGATGTAGTACTGGCAGGGAAGGGTGGCTTATATCTGTCTCATTTATTCCCTTTCTAGCTGCTAAAGTTTACCACTTTAACAAAATTGAAAAAAAAAAAAGCCTCCTGCTTTGGTAATTGTAAATTATCTTTAAACTGGCAACTTGTTAGGGTTAGACTCACTTATACACGCAGACACGCACACCCCCTAAAACAAACAGGCAAACAAAACCAACCAAGCCAATAAATAAACACCACCAAAACCACAAACACCACTGCTTCAATCACTGAGTAACTAAGTAGGTACAACTGTTGACTGGGCCTGGATGCAAATGTACCTGAGGACATATGCAGCTTCCTTCCTAACAGTTCTTCTCAGAGAGTGATACTTGACAAGAGAGATGTTATTTTTTATCCATTAAACCCAAGAATTCAAGTGGATGTCTTGTGCCTCGTTGTCTGGGACAGCTACAACAGCATGGTCTGAGTTGAGCTTAGTACAGCCACTTTTTCCCCAGCACTCTAGGGAAAAATACAGCTCCATCTGTATACATGCTTGGAGTGCCCTATTTCTGTGTCTCCTTAAATGTGGAGCAAGTTTAGTAGTGCCAGTTGAGAAGAATTCCCTAACAGAACTGCTAATACACAAACCAGATCTACCCATCTTTGAAAAACCTTCACTTTTAAGAAGTTCCTTTTTTTTTAAAAGAAGTGCTCTTCTAGGGCAGGCTTCAGGAAGATGACAGACCAGACACAGGAATCAGGTGAAATGTACACCTGTATTAGCATCCTGAGCCTAACTCTACTGGCATACTAATTAAATAGATGTACATATACTAATAAAGCTCGCCGTTTTCACACAAGTAAAGAATGAAAGATTGCTTTTGTTAAAGTCAGTCAGTTTGTAGAGACCTTTTGTCTCTCTAATGCTGTTCTGTTAGGAGTGTATCACTGTACTCTTGTAGCCTTGTAAGAAAGACAGTGTGAAGCCAATCTCAAACCTTTAAATATTATTCTATCAGCTTTCCTCAGAAATAGGTCATTTATTTCCAATTTTAGAGTTCTCTATTAGCTGCTACCCTGCCCCAAGAGTGAGTGCAAGCAGAGGTTTTTGCTGGCAATGCTCTTGAGAACCCACATGCTGGTGTGGGAACCCACAGAGTCGTTTAACCTGATTTTAAAACCAAGTGTGTGCAAGGTGAACAAACCATTGTGATTTGTGCCATGGTTTGATGTTCTGACTATATTTTCAAGACATGTGTCAGTGGCTCAGCTTGCTCGCACTGAGGAGAGGATGACTATGGCCAAAATACCAAGGAAGGTCTGGAGGACCAGGTGCATGAATAGGAAATGCAGCCACAGGAGTTCAAACACATTCAGGCCTCAACACCATGTTGTTTCAACTGTTCACAATGTGTGGCTGAGACAGGGGCACACCAGGGCATGTTCCCAGCAGCATTGTTCTGTCATGGCTTCGCTGAGCAGAGACTGATCCAGTTCTTCATTGTTCCTTGTTCCTGCTGCTGGTTGCTATCATTAAAAAGAGAAATTGAGCTAAAGTTATGGTCTGACTTTTCCATCTACTTGAGTATTGTCAGCATTTTCATAGAGTCATATATTCATGTAGGTTGGAAAAGGCCTTTAAGATCAACAACGGTGAAACTATTTATGACAATTCTGTATTTTTCTGTTGTGAAAGCAGTGAATATACTGAACACACTGGTCAGTGTATCAGTGGAAAGTAGCTTAATCAAACCACCCATTTGGATCATTTAGTTAGGTCTGAAGAGCAGCCCTAAAGAACCTGTTTTCCTCTAAGGGTGATCCTCCTAGAAATTTCAAAATTACCTGAGCTACCTCTAAGCTAACTAGATGGAAAAAGATTTTTCAAGAAGTTTAAGGGCTTAAAATAGATCCCAAAATGCCAAAAATGTCAACTAATTAAAAGATATTTTTAATTTAGAGTGAGAACTATTTAGATGCTGTTCTTTCATTTGATAGGTGCCTGAGCTCTCCTGCATCTATTTGATGTTCCCAGTCTCCACGATGCTTCCCATCGCTATCTTACAACCTGTACTTTCACTTGCACTCTTCTGTTTCAATTCCTGGCCTTGTTTAATTTTAAAAAGTCTAACAGAGACATACTAGCTTCCTCTTATGTACATTTTTGCCAATGAAAGCTTCTTCTTCCTCTCTGATTCTTAAATCCGTGAGTCCCCTCTGAATCTCTGGTGAACCATGGCTCTGAGGAAGCAGAGCAGCAGCCACACTTTTGGGGAGTTCTTTGAAATTTGAAATGCTTTAAAAGAGGAACCAGCCTAGACTGAAGAAGTGCCCATTCACTTTCTGAAAATGAGACCTTGTAACAACATTTTTGATGGGCACTCTGAACACCCCTATCCTGCTGCCTGTTCGGTTTTCTGGAGTGATACATTTGTAAGGCCCAGGTTTCTGCTCATTTTGATGTATAAAATGTGCTTATCAACTTGGTTAATGAGAACAGAAGTGGCATGGCACAGTGGCTCAGAGTGCATATTGACAGACTTCTAGTGAATAGTTCTCACTTTAAATTAAAAATATCTTTTAATTAGTTGACATTTTTGGCATTTGGGATCTATTTTAAGCCCTTAAACTTCTTGAAAAATCTTTTTCCATCTAATTAACTTAGAGATAGCTCAGGTAATTTTGAAAATTCTAGGAGGATCACCCTTAGGGGAATAAAAATCACATTTGGAGTTGTCACTGGAAAGCTGACAACAGCTACTGGCATATTTAGACAGTCTTGAAGCCAGTTTGTGGTAAGATCAGCACATAAGCAGGACTCCCCAGAATTTAGCTTTGGCAGTTAATTCCACAGACTTTTTGCTTACTTCTTGGGTCTGGGTGCTGGTGATAAGGAGTGCAGTTGGATTCCAAATAATATTTGGTGACTGAGCCAAACTAGCCCAGTCTTTCAGAATCAAGTGTGCTGAAGAGACTGCAGTAGAATTAATGTTTCTTGTAGGGAAGTTCCTTGCTCTTCTCTTTTTGTCAGATGTCATCAAATGCCTTCTGCTCTGAATAAAATGGTTTTAGGCTATTCTGCCTGTCATTCATTCTCCAGCCCATTCCATTATTCAGGGGATTCATCTGTATAGCAGCAACAGTTCAACAGCAAAATTGCTTTGTTTCCCTGGTTCTTGTGGGGTATGTGGAAAACTCAGAAATTCAGCTGTCAGGCATGTCTTGCCTACTGTTGGTGTTGACTCTGGCAAATCAGTGTATCCTGCTGGCCTGGGTAAGGGATGTGGCTTTGCTGTGGTGAGCTGGATAGGGTTTGTATTAAACTGTCTCCTGCTGGAAACCTGTTTTCTTTCTGGAAGAAAAGGATGATAGGACTGTTCTCTTGTGTGCTCCAAGACTGTATTATCCAAGATTTCTGAAGAGAAATCAAGCCAACTCCCTAAGTTCTTGGCAGTGTGAACTGTCAAAAAAGGGACTTTCCAAGGGGATATTACCAACTGATCACCAGCTGCCTGGGATGTAGGTCCTTGGGGGCAGAGGAGCACGTACACATTTCCCTCCCTATGCCTTTGGGACATGTTTCTGCAGAAAGGAAAACAGGACTGGAATCCTGCAGGTGCAGATGGTAACGTGTGAATGTATCTGTTGTCATGTTAGGTACTGGTAAGAAACCCAGAGGCAAAAGAGAATAAATAAGTCTTGTCACATTAACTGCTCATTTTCTATTAAAAACAGTGGTGAGTGTGGAAGAAAGAGAGTGAGAGGAGGTTACTTATGCTAGTATTCAGTAAATTGAGAGCAAGATGGCATTTAAAGCTGTGGCAAAGTTGCATTGGCCAGAAGTGTTCATCTGCAGATGCAGTGGATCTGAGATAATTAAAGACTAAAGCACTTCTACCAGTATAATCTATGCCATCTTTTCCTCTGTGTCAGCCAGTGACACATGGACAGCACTCATGCTACAGTTCATGATCTCGAGAACATCAGGGTTGGGCTCAGGTTGAGCCCCACTCTCAGTTTTGTGTGAAGAAATTGGTTCTTGAATGTTCCACTCATTGCAGATGCTGACACTTCTGCAGAAGAAGTGTGAAACATCAGACCAGCGTTCACTGCTCACACCTTCTTTTTGAGGGTTTATGTCTTCCAGGCACAGATGCAACTGCTGGTCCAGACTGGGAGAGTCAAGAGTAAGCACTGAACACCAAAATGCCAAGTTACCTCTGCAGGTGCTTGCCAGCTCTTAGGCTATGCATTCTTAAGTGGCAAGGACTTGTAAGCCTAGTAGGAGTGTAACAGCAGGACGCAGTTGGATAGCTGTATTTTATGGATGGGGACTGACTGTGGTCAAAAGGCATGTGTGTACATGGGTGCTTTGCCCAGTATCCCATTGGCATCAGCCATCTGTCAGAGTGCAGCTGCACTGGGAAATGCATCATGCCATTTAAATTATCTTTCTAGATGCTGGATCTAATGAATAATTTCCTTTGGAGGCAAAAGGGAGGGGAAGAAATAAAAAAAGGAGACACTGAAGGGCTTGCAGTTTTTATTGTGGCAAATGTGAGTTTGAAATAGTGTACCTGAATTTTTTAAAGAAGAAAAGGGGACCCAGTTTCACTGCAGGAGAACTTCACTTTGCTAGGCATGATGCCAAGATTTTATAGTGACTCAACGGTTTCACTCCTCAAGAACATGGTGGTGGGCTCTTGTTGAGAAATGGTTAAAGGATCAGGGGCATGGATCATTGGAAAAGCTGTGGGAAACAGAACTTTAAAAGAGCTGTACAAGCAAATGCCTACATGAGAAAAAGCCTGCATGAGAAACAGGCCTGACAACAAAAAAGGAGTTTTAAGGATGTAGTACTGTGCTTATAAGATGTACTAACCATGAGGTAGGAGGTAGAACTCCGATTTCTCAAGCTGTAACATTAATGTATCTAATATAGGCAGAAGCTTACCAATGTAGTCTTTTATCTAACACCAATCAAGCAGAAACAAGAAAGTGTTCTCATAATTGTAAGCCAATCAAGAACTGACAAGCATGTATACTAGTACTATATAAAGTGCCTCTAGATTACCAATAAACAAAGCTTGCATTATCAATCACATTGATTGTCTGCATGTCTTCCCTCGCCGAAGTCAGCAACAGGCTCCAGCAACAATGGAGCTCCATTTTGGAAGGTCATGCTGATAAAATTTCTCAGGTTCCTCCTAGTCAGGCAGGAACTCAGGCATTTTAGGTAGCTGGGCAGTACAGAAACAGGCTTCTGCTGCTCTGTTGCATTTAACGTTTGGGACTAGATGCTGGGCGATACAGTTTGCATTGGTTTGGTGAAGCAGATTTTGTGTGTATATTCTGTTGCTGGACTTAAGTTAGTTTATGCTGTAGAACAATATTTGAAATTTTCTAGTAAATTCATATTTATTTTGATTATGTGGGGTTGATATGGAGCTTACCATAGATGATAGGACAAAAGTCACAAGAGACTAAAACCAAATTTTTCTTTCCTCCAGCTTTCGGGAAGCCCTAAGGAATGAATGAAGTCCTCTCTTACTTAACTATAGAGCAGCTTCACTGATAACAAGTTTTGGCTTGTTAACTGTAATTTTTTTTTTTTTTTTTAAGCTTTAAAGTTTTAGAACATTTCCTGAACTGCAGAATTAAAAACTAACAAAGATATTTAGATTCAGAGTGTATTGCAAAGATCAGAAGAGTCAGAAAGAATGACTTCTCTGGGGCTTTTGTTGTTCTTGTTCGAATGATGAGGCTTATACCCTTCTCTGAAAAGCTCTGATATATGCTAGCCCTCCTCCAAATCCTTCAAACCCAAGGCCCAAGCTTCCAGTAATGCTAATGGGTAAGGATTGGCAGGAGAAGACCCTGTGATTTTCCTCTGTACTAACAAACACAGATAACAGAAATATGTTATTAGTCTCTCTCTGTATTTCCCGCAGTCTGTGTCAGTGTTGACAGGGTTTCTTTGGTTTGGCTATTAAAAGGATAACAGCAAAATATAACTGTCCTGGGAGTGGCAGGGCAGGATCCTGGTTCTCCTGAAATCTGTGGTGGGAAGGAGATGGTGGGTAACATCATTGCCCTGGAGCAGCTCTGCTCAGGGGAGTGACCAAGCAAGTCAGCTTGGCCAGGGCAATGGTGCTGGCTCAGAGCCTTGTTCAGCGGGAGGAGGCAACTCTTGTGTTTTCCAGTCTGGGTTGCCTTTGCGATGTCTGTCTCACTTCTGCATTTCTGGCCTCTCATTCTACAGGGCAATCTGTGTCCTCCCTCCACCTTTAACCTGTTTCTTGTCTTGCTTCTCTTCTTTTGGTGTTACATGAAGGGTTTTTTAAAGTGTTTGCTGGCACTGGGTGTCGAGAGCCTAAATAAGAGTAAAGCATATATATCCTAAGTCCTTCCCAGCCCTGGTCACTTTTTGATTTGTGTGAGGTTGAGAGGAAGGTTGAGTCATTTTCTTCAGGGGAGAGGTCTGAGTGTTCAACTGATACTGTCAGTTTCTTGCTCACATAAAGCTGTGTGTTTAAAAAGAACCATGATGTATGACAGGAGTGGTGGGAGCACCCACAGCTGAACCTTGTCAGCTGAACTGAGTTCTGCTGCCAGCTGTGCACCAGCGAGTGTCCATAACTGCCTGAGCTGCTGAAGAGTTATTACGGATCTGGTGGTGTGACAGAGTAAAAGATTTCAATCCTTGTCACCATGACAGTCCTTCAGTCTGATTCACTGTTCACGCTGTACCTTGGGCAGCTTGACTGAGGTATATTTTTGCTCCTAAGATATTGCCTACATTTACAAAGGCTTTCCTGGAATGCAGTTACTAGGCAAGCCTTTTCACTTTGCTGATACTCTCCTGTATCCACATTTTGAGCCTCAGATGAGTATACGTGGCATGCATAACCCTCCTCCAGAACAGGAAGCCAGGAGGAGACCTTGAAGGCTAGATCTTACTGCTTGTCTCCTCCCAGAGTGCTGCTTCCCCTTTTCAAAGGGTAGAGCAGGAGCAGTGCCCTGGTTTGGGGGAGTAAAGCCCCAGGGTGCCGCCTGACACAAGCTTATACAAGAGTTGATTTAAGCAGCCAAAAAGCACAATTCATCTATGCCTTTCTGTTTCCTTCTTGAATATAGCCTTCTCAAACAGCTGTGTGTTACTGCACTACTGTTGGTTCTTTCAAAGAAAGATCAGAGCTTCCCAAGGAAGAGCAGCAGTTGGCTTTTACTCCATCAGTGGAAATTACCAGGAGAAGCTGCATCAGAAATAGGTTTTCACTAGAAAAAACCTCTTAAAGAAATTAGTAAAAGTAAAGGTTTAAATTTTGCTCCTAAATTCTTGCTCTTGCCAGTTGCAGTATTGTTGCTGCAGACCAAGCAGTTTATTCACAGGACCTTTTAACAACCAAAATTAAGAAGGTATGTATGAACCCCTGTTAGTCCCAGCATAAATGGGGAATGCTGCCCATGTGCTGTCATTTTCTTCCTCCTTGTGGCGGTAAATTTGTCATTCTTTCAGAATGGAATACCTTGCTACTCGCTACTTTTGTTGTTCTTTGGTGAAGTCACATATGCATTTTCTCACTTTTAAATACAAGTTGCTCTGGTCTTGTGTTTATACATTGCTAGGATCTTCTCTGAGCATTGTGTGGGTACTTTTACTGAGATCGGTGGGATTTCTGATTTCTTATGTGATCATAGCTTTTGCCTTTCCTTTGCCTTGTTTTCTTTATAAAATTAAGTCAACCTCTGTGATTAAACTCATTGCATAGAAGGAAAAAATGTGAGATGTTTCCTGCAAACAATTGATGACAAACTCATTATACTAAGCTTGCTGAAAAGGAACTTTTTTTTGGAAGGTGAGAATAAAGGAATTTCCTCCTCCACCCTTCTGCTGTTGAGCTGTAAACTGATATTGTTGAGGGGGAAAAAAGTTGCTCTAGTTTTCCTCAGGATATTATCATGTGATTTTAGTGAAAACTTTTAAAGATACAACTGCCACTCTAAAGGTTTCAGTTTCATGCAGGATTGAAAAATTAGTTCCTGGTTTACTTTTAATTTCAAGCATAGTCAGTTCAGTTGACAGCCCCTTCTGAAGGCTCAGAGATTCCCTGGGTTAACTTTGTAGTTCAGTGAGAATCAAATCTCTTTCATAGCACTTTTCATGGAACAGTTTCATAATTATTCCAGCAGATAGATGGGTTTGCGCTGGCAGAATAGTGAAGCCACACAGAGCAAAGTCGTGGGGTTTTTTAAGAAGACCATGGCTACAACTTGGTTTTGTTAGTCAGTAACAATTACATATTGAGCACTTTAACTTTTTATTAGAGGCTTCTTAACCAAGTCAAGTATGACTGTCATCTGACACCTGGTGCAAGAAGTTCATTTTGGATCCAGCCTGACTACCAGAGAGGGAATGGGAAAATGCTTTCTAAGGGTGGTAGTGGGCTAGGGCATATTCCATTTTTGTATTTATCAGGCAAGATGCCTAAACTAGGGCTTGACATTACCTTTTTTTAGTTTGTGTTTAAGTCACTTTTATTGAAACACTTGCTCAGCATCAGGGTCTGAGTCCTGTGATGTCCTGTGCATATATTTTACTTTATCAGACTGTGAGTAGGTCCACCATCCCACCTTTTCCTGTTTTCCCAGTACCCATGGGATCTCCCACAGACACAAGCTGTTGCAGAAATGTAGATCCCAAACTCTTGTTCTGACATTTCTCTCAAAACTCAAATTGTCTTTAATTTATTTCCCTGATGGTCTAGTTCCTGTTACCATTCAAGTGAACGAGCAGGGATAGATTAATGCTGCTCTGAATATTATTAATAGTTCATCGTTACATCCCTAATTAAGATTGGAAATTGGATTTAAGTAATTATATAAACCCGTTATAAGTTTGTGTCCCAAAATCTAAAGTAGACAAAATAGAATAAAGACAGCAGATAGAGCTCATTGCTTAGTAGACAACACTGCCACTGATTAACTCCACAGAGCTCTCAAGTACTAGCAAAGAACAAAATTACCTTGTCTCTGCCTACTAGTTCCAGCAGAATTCAAACCTAAAGCATTTTTAATGGTTGTGATTGACAGGCTGCAATTTCTACAAGTCTTGGTTTAGGTAACAAGTCACCTCCTCCTCCATGCATGAAGAGCAGGAGGATGTAAAATGTGGGGTAGATCCTTAACTGCAGCCTCCTAGGTTAACTCTTACTTTTTTTGGCTATACTTTTAAAAGTCAGCTGTATCCCTGCCTGCAGGACCAACCAGTCCCAGAAGATAAAAGAAGCCTTCAAAGGTTTGCAGCATTTTTTTTCCTATTGCAGCACGGGAGGATCACCCATACTGCTTATTGCTTATTCAGACTTCTACACTGCTAGAATTAGGTATTCCTTGGCTCCTGGTGGAACAGGCATTCATAGTTTAAAACATCTAGCCTTTTTTGTGGTTCTGGACTTGTATTCTTGTAGCCTGAAACTGTCACAAGATGAAGCTTTGGGAAATGGTTAGAGGAAAACAGTGAGGCAGAGGCAGGGTGAAAGGAAGCTCTTATGGTTTGAGGCTGGGATGACGTCAGGAAGAATAATTGTTTTGTACTCTTTAATTGCTAGCATTTACTCATGCAGCCTGAGTTGACATGGGTGGGGAGAACGTGGTGTGCCACATCTGCACTGACTCATGGGGCAGTAGTCACCTGCCCCCTCAATTATTTTTGGCTTACCGTGAAAAGTCCAAGGATGACATAAGCAGGGAGAGTGAGATCCAAAGCCCTTCATTTTGTTAGCTTGGACAGTGGCTCAGTTACCAAATGCAGCGATATTCGAAGCAAAATGGGAGTTCAAGGTTTTTTCTCACTTACGTGGAACAGTGGTAGGACAAGCTTTCAAATAGCCTCTCTAGAGGCACATGGATAGCAAATAACACTACCTTGTACTTGGTTCTTAGGTTTTCCTAAAGCATGTCTGTTGTCTACCAGATGCTTTGATCTGTTGAAGAGGAATTTAAAGAAATACGGCACATTAAGTTCAAGGTGGTTTTTTTAGTATAGAAGTTGTAGGACATCACCTATATATTGCAAAAATATGAACATATGCAAGTAGAAACAACCAAAAGTTAGCCTTTTTTATGCATGCTATTTGCTCAAATTGGTGTGTTTGCATTACCTTACTTGCGTGTGTCGTGGTTTAACCTCAGCCAGCAATCAAGCGCCATGCAGCCACTCACTCATGCCCCCACCCGCAGGACTGGGGAGAGAATTGAAAGAATGAGAGCTGGAAAACTCATGAGCTGAGGTCAAAACAGTTCAGTAAAGAAAGTAAAAGCCACATACACACAAGCGAAACAAGGAATTATTTCACTGCTTCCCATGGCAGGCAGGTGTTCAGCCATCTCCAGGAGAGCAGGGCCCCATCACGTGTAACGCTTGCTTGGATAGACAAATGCCATCACTCCAAATGTTCCCTCCTTCCTCTTTCTTCCCCACAGCTTTATGTAGTGAGCACGATGCCATATGGTCTGGATGGTCTGGAAATCCCTTTGGTCAGTTGGTGTCACCTGTCCCAGCTGTGTCTCCTCCCAGCCTCCCATGCAGCCCCGACTTCCTCACCAGTGTGGAAGTACAAACAGCAGAAAAGGCCTTGGCTCTGTGTAAGCCCTGCTCAGCAATAACAAATACAACTCTGTGTTATCAACCCTGTGTTCAGCCCAAATCCAAAATACAACCCCATACCAGCCACTGTGAAGAAAGTTAATTCTACCCCAGCCAAAAATGCACAGCATGTATCAACAGTTCAACTAAAATAAAGTACTGAAGCAAGCAGATTTTGAGGCTGAATCAGACTCAGAAGATTTAGCTAGAACAATTTGGAAGGGGTTCCTGTAAATGGAGAGTTATTTAATTTCAAAGTAAGTTCCCTGTAATTTCCTTGTTAGAGGCTAACTATTACAAAATGTGAAGGGCTTCTGGCTCCTTCCCACACATATGATTTCCATGTCAACTCATCATCTTGATAAAGCAGACCACATGAAGCAGATTTGTCTCCATGTCAATGCAACTGTCTTCATACAGCTGTGTGTATACAACTCAGTTAATATTTTAGTGCCTGCTGTTGAGTACCAATGGTTCTTTTGAGTTGAAGGAATGCAGATGAGTATTTTTTATTTGAAAGCATGTGTGCATGGTACACCATTTTGTTTGATCTTCAGAACAGTCACATAACTGGAAAAGGTTGTAGATGCCAAATATTTGGTTATCAGCATTGATAATTTCCTTTATTTATTACTCATTTCAATGTATTCTTTAAAGCCTGTTTCATACTAAAGAAGAGTTGCTTAGCTAACTGTGTCCATGGTATGTCATACTCTGGAATAATTCCCAACAGCTTTGACAGGCAGTGAAGGCTGTGCAGGAACAGTGAGGCCAACAAGAAGTTTTCTGTTGATTTCAGGTTGATTTAGTTGCCATTTCCCTACAGATGGCATGACTGATTTCAGAAAAGAAGCTGAAATTGGTGAGGGAGGATGGAAGTCTAATATCTAATTAGGGCCACTCTGCTTTTTATCAACCTGCTGGTACTCTAGATGAGAAATAAGGGTGATCAAGTTTATAGGAAGAATCTAAAGCCAGGAGAAAGTGTTGTGTCATACGACCCTTATGTTTTTTAGTCAATTAAGACACCTCACTGGCAAATTTTGGAATTTCCCTGGTGATGCATAACTGGGACATTATTGAACATGCAGGGGAAAAGAAATTTAAAGGTTGACATCTGTCAACAGAAATTAAATGGAAAATATGTGGGACAGCACTTGCAGGAGTGGTTCAAAATCCCTGGGGCACAGCTGTGAACAATACAAGTTTGAATCAGTAAGGGGTTGTAAACTTCTAGCTTTAGCAGTTAGCTTGATATGGGGAATAAGGCAGTGATGGAGAGGATTCTACTCAAATACAGTTTCACTTTCCTTGAAACTTAAGGCTTTTTATCTGCAACTTCAAATCCTATTAGATTTAATCCTCAGCTGTTTGGAAATGTCACCATTGTCATGCACATATTTTCCAGCTCAAAATCTTACTAGCCCTTGATACCTCCATTACTTCTGAGTAGTTCTTCACAATTTTTCCGGATGGAAATTCTCCTTGAAATCAGATCTGAGTTTGTGTTCACTTGAATTTCAAATTATTCTTCCTAGTTCAGTTGGTAAAGAATATCATGGTCAGAATCCATATGTAATAAAACCTCAGTTTGACCTGGTCACCATTAACTTGGAATGTATCTAATGAGGTAATTATCTTCTGGTGGTCATATCTACACCAATTTCTTACCATGTGCACCCTACAGCTTCATGTGGCAGCATTTTTGTTGTTGATATAAGTGAAATCTGTCAGTGCTGCTGTAAAGCTAATATACTCCCTGCTTAGACAGCTAATTAGCATGACTGGCAAGCTGCCTGAGGTCTCTTGAGTCTGAATTAACTCACCTATACCCACTGCTTAAAACTAGAGCATCACTGAAATAGCAGTGTAGGGGTAGACGTGAACGACTGGGTGACAGAAGGGAAGAGAAGGTCTAGGGGAAAGGTATTAGCAGAAAAGAAGCACTTTCTTGTTCAAGTCCATTTTGAAAGAGAGCAGTGAGTTGTTAGCTCTTCTCAAAACGTGTTTTACTACTGTTGGTTCTTCATCTGCAGAAGGCAGGAAATAACATGTTGGCAGAGGTCATTCTTCCCTAGGTTTCTGTGCACACTGAAAGTTTACCCCTCAGGTCCAACATTGCCCAGTTTTAATCCTTGGGATTGATGATCACACTTTCTTCCACAAGCAGCTTTTGTCACTTCAGGCAGCCAAGGGATAGCTGATAGCAATGAAAAATGGCTTGCACAGGATGGGAGGGAATGTCACACACCCTAGATGAACTGTGTCTCCGTAGGGATAAAGGCAGTCAAGGAATGCAGCCTGAGCACACTGTCCAGCTTTACACCCATCTGAAATGCTCACATATGCTTCCCAGGGTGAAATGGATCAACAGATGGTCCATAATCCATTCTCTACAAAAACTATCATATACATCTCCTAATCTGTTAGTGAATGATAGTAACATGTTTCATTTGCTGTTCATAGGACTCTGATTGTGCCTTCTGGCAAGCAGGAGCAGACCCCCTGTTCTTTGCTCTGTCCCTAGGTAATACTGCCTTTATGCAAGGTCAGAAAGGAAAGAGCCATGGTGTTCATAAACAGAGATGCTGCTCTGAGAACCAACTGGAATCCTTTCTATTGCTTTGTCAAACTTTTGTAAGTTTACAAGCATGCCGCTTCTCACTTCAAGCACTCTCTAGTCTTGTGGAGCAGAGAGGATTCTTTGCCATTTATAATGAAGATTAATTTCTGTTGAATTTTGCTGCTGGTTGTGCTGCCATGACTTCAGTCAGCATCCAGCCCTATCACCCAAATGCAAGCAGCAGCCTTGCCAGGGAGGCACTGAGAGAAGCAGATGTAACATAAACATCATATTTTGTCATGAATGCAACTGCAATAGCTATCATCCGCATGGAAAACCACTGTTCTGCCGGAATTTTGGGTTTTATCTTCTGTACTCTCTAAGGGAGGCACTCACAAGTCTATTTCACCTGGTTTTGACCATGAATAAGTTTACAAATAAGAATGTAAAACCAGAAATGCCAAGGAGGGTGGCAGCAGGTGGTTCATGTTTTATGGCGTTTTTTCCCAAGTGGCTGGGAGTTTTCCTAAAATGTGTGAGGTTTCAGAGTGCATGGATAGGAGTGGGAGCGGTAGAGCAAGAGGTCTACAGCCTGCTGCTTCCCAAAGTGAGCTGGTACCAAGGCTTACTGCCAGCATTTGCTCATTTTCAGTGGTGTGTTAAGGAACAACGGTTTGCCTAGGTTTTGAAAAAAAGAGGTGAAGTTTTGCATCCTTCAAAAATTGGAGATAGCATCCTTTCCTACTTGGGCTTTTTTCTGTGTTCTCACATCACTCCCAGCTTATATACTGCATGGTGTGGAGTTTTTTAATTCCTTTTGATGTGCTCAGCTTTTTAAGGATGGTGTCAGGTTCACCGTGGAAGTCACCTGCTCTGCCTGCAGGAAAGTCTGGCACAAAGAGCTATGGGAGGCATAGCTGAGCATGGCAGTGGCCACAATAGGTAACTGAATGTAGACCAGCATCTAGGGAGGAGTGTCTGTGAGGAAACCTGACAGCTGGAGGAGGCATGGTTGCGTTATGTCAGCATGAGTGCTCACATGGTGCCTTTTTTCTCACTGGAAGAAACCAACAAACTTTGGAAATAAGTGCTTGCTGTCAATTATTTGGCTACATTAGCAGAGTGGGGAGAGATGAAACAATGGTCATGGTGTGTAAGAGTTTCAAGAAGGGTGTAGAAACATAAATACGATTGACATTTGAGCTGGCGAAATCAAGATCCAAGTCAAAAACCACAACCAGAGGCTTTTATCTTGCCATGGTGCAAACAGCATCTTTCCACTCCAAACAGCCACTTCCATGAATGCAAAGGAAGAGGTTATCCCCACAGCCTCCACCCCTACTGTGTTTTCTCTCCCCCATGACAAAAGTTAGGGGGAAGCTTTTTCAGCTGCCTGATAATGCAACAGAGTTTGGACTGGTGTCATAGCTTTCATCTGGTTTAGTAATTTGTTGCTTAATTAAGTTAATACTGTGTTCTGCACTGAAGATACGGCTGTCAAGTCATTGCTCAGTTAAGTTAGTATCTTGTCCTGCACCGAGGCTGTGGCTGTCCTGGCACAACCAGCACCACAGCTGTTGGAACGAGCAAGGAACCAGTGGCCAAGGGGTTGAAACTCTGTGCAGACATGCTCACATCAGTGTGAGTTTGCCCTCAGACCTGGGAGATAGCCTCTTCCCGGCACGACCTCATGCTGGGCTGTGCTCCCTGGGAACCCAGCAAATCTTCTCCCACATCGCTGATGGCCTCCGGGAATGGGCTGAGCAGGAAGCGAGCTTTCCTCCCCAGGGGCACATCTGAGATGTCCATTTCACTTACTGGAATAGTTCACACCCTTGCCCCAGACAGTGCAGAGGTTTACACCGCATCGGACGGTGCTGCTGTGTTGCTTGTGCAATGTTCTCCTCCCCGGCCTCCTGCATTTACCAGCCGAAGCAGGGCCTGGCCATCCAACAATCCTTTTGTTTTCCCTCTCTCTGCAATCTCTTTGGCCCTTCAGCCGCAGGTGAAGCCAAGACTGAGCAATCAGCAAAGCCATCAAGAACCTAATCTGTGTCTAATCGTGTGCCATCATTCACCTAGTTCAACGGTACAGCCTTGCAAAGGTCATCTACAGCAGGTCAGGCCCATATTCCTTAGTAAGCAGGAAATTGAAAGCAAACACATCTTGCCTCAGTTACTGGGAGCTTTAAAACAAAGATGCCCCAAATGTGATTTCATTTGTAAGTGGAGCAATTTCATTCTGCTTTTGGGTTTGTTGCCATGTTTGGGGTTTGATTTTTTTTTTTTTTTTTAAGTAGGTAAATATTTAAACAGTTTCTGTATCTGAAGTAAAAATTTTATGACCATTATTAGCATGTGTGCAGTTTTGAGTAAACTGTACCTAAAAATAAGCAACATTTCTTTCCCTGAGGTAGATTTAGTGGGCACAGTGTTACTAAAGGTTACACCACTTCAGTGGATTTTCTGAGACCCAAGGAAAACACTTCTAAGCCCTAAGTTTTAATTTGTGCTATTAAAAATATACAGATTTAAGCTGCAATTGTTGCCTCATAAAAACCAGTTTTGTTCCCATCTTCTAATTGTTTTTAATTAATTTGATTCACTTGTGGCAGTGGCAAATTTTAATGGGATTTCTTTTTAATTAAAGCAAGAACTTGTGGATCCCAGAGGGTAGATCCTGCTTTTGTTGCAAACTTCCCTCATACAAATAGGATGCTGTTCCATTAACAATGCTGCAAGAAAATAGATTTGAGGATTATCAGCAAGGCACGATGATAGCATAGGTCTGCTCTAAAAATGCCTGAGATTGAGAGAGGCCCTTCTCCATATTGATGTGCCTTTTATGAGAGAAGATAAAGGCAACTAAATATAGTGAGGACCATAGCTATAGCCATTGATGAATGAAGAAACTAAAATTAAAGTTAATGATCTTTGGTATTTAGGAGAGCTTAAATGCTGGGTTATCTTCTCAGTCCCAGACTAAAGGCAAACCTGAGTCAAGCCTGAGTGTCTCGTTCCTGTCCCTGGACTAACTTACATGTCTGTTTGTGTGAAGTTGTGAGAGTGAACTTCAGGACTGAGTGCTTAGAAGGCAGGTTTTAAAAGCAAAATACTGTGTCGGGGGTTTTCTTCCCTCCCCTTTCCGCAACACCCCCTGCCCCCTAAAAATATAATCACTTCATTTTGAAGAGGAAGAGAGGCAAGAAATAGGTGAGTTCAGAGCTGGAGGAACGTTCCCAGCCTCCCTTCTTACTGGCTCTTGTGTCTCTGCCCTGCTGCACTGCTGTGGAGACCAACAGACACACGAGGCAAAGCCCTCACTCTGATTAATCATCACTTAATGGCAGATACCCCATCAACTGCACGGTATCACCAGTTACCTTTCTCTGGGTATTTTGTTGTTATTACCATGTGCCTTTATGGAGCTGTATGCCACTTGTGTACATTGTTCAGCCCCAATTCCCAGAGAAAGGACTATTCTAAGCTTAAAAAAAATGTTTTATTAGATAAAAGGGAAAAAATCAGCTTACATATATGGGAAAATGCAAGATGAAACCTATCAAAAGAAATTCTATTATGTTTTTGTGAAGCTCAAAGAAATGTGTTTTGTATTGTGAAAACACAAAACAGTTCGCTCTCTTCCTGCACAGCTTGCCGTCTTTTTTTGTTTGCTTGTTTGTTTTTAATAATGTTAGGGCTTAAAACCAGCATGTTTTCTGGAACATTGTTATTTTACTAGCTACAGATTAAATAAATCAAGAAATACTTATCTCAGGTGCCTTTTTTACTTGGACTCTGGCAAAGTTAAGATGTACAGTGATTCACAACCTGATTTGCTTGTATAGCAGCATCCCAGTCAGAAATCTCAAATATTTGTAAATTACTCTGATAGTGAAGTAAGTAAAAATAAGTCTGTCTGAACCTCATCAACTTCAAGAGCTTGGTTAGGAAGGAAGGAAGATGAGAGATACTTATGTTTTGAATTTTAAAAACTAAAATCTCATCTATGAGTCTTTGCTAAAGCAGAACCAAATCTTCTTGTGTATATCCCAACTCTCATTCAATAGCAAAAACAAAATTAAGAACTTTGCTAACTAGGTGTCTTTTGTAGGTTGGAGAATAGTAAGACTGGGGGGGGGTTATATCTATCATTTCTGTGACTATTCCTTGTGCCGTTAATGGTCTTATTAATCTAAATTCCCTATATCTCCTTAACCAAAATGCCAGATAGTGCTTAAAAAACATAAATTTCTTCCTTGATGGAAAGAAAAATCAGTCATTGCTGAGCCATGCCTCATTTTCCTCCAGTCCCATCTGCAAAACTGTTCTTACTAATCAAGCAAGAGAGACTTGTGTCTCAGCATGTTTAGACACTGGCAGTGATGGAAATCCTTCAATCCTTTGTGTGCTACTGGGGGATTTTTATCAACATCTCTCTACTGTGGTTAATGGCTTTGGTTGGTGTTCACAGAAAACTCACAGATACAGAAGAGACACCAAAGCAGAAAAAGTTTACTTTTGGCCAGCTTAGCATGCAGTTGTAATTATGTATTGCTGTAATTAATCCAACATCGTCTGCTGCAGAATCTGACCCAAGCGAGTCAAAAGCGAGAAAAGTCACTGACCAATGTGGCCAATCAGTTGCAGACTATAGCAGACTATATATGAGCTTGCTGATGTTTCTCAGTGCTTGCCAAGAGTGGGACACAGCATGGTGATTCCTACTCCAGCCACAGAGAGCCCCCTATGCAGTGGAAGACCCCAAGAAATGTGGTCTCATCCTTTCTGTTGCAGGTTTAGAAGATGGGTTTGGCATCTAATACACCTGAGGGCCCCGAGATAACTAATTTGTATCTGCCCCTCAGCTCTTGAAGAGCCTTCAGCGTAACATAGGGAGACTCTTCGGGGAGTCATGGCTGTAAAACTGGAACAGGGAAAAATGCTGCAAAGCCATTGACCACAGGCTGAAATTAAAGCAAACTTGAACTTTTCATGCACTTGTGTGCATGAAGTGTTTTTAACCTTCTTTGCATCTTTTTAGTGAAATTGTAGTTCATCCTCCGGTTGTAAGTATCCCTCAAACAGATAAAATCAAACCATGCTCTTGATTCAAGGATATATGAACTGAGGGCAACTTGTCACATAGGGCAAATGGTGGGCATGCACTGAGGATTTTTGGTGTGCTTATGGAGCAGAATTCAGCAGCAAAACACTACCATTATGTTAGGCAATGATACAGACCTCCAAGATAACTGCTGCTCACTACCTCTGTCTTACTGAATTCAGGGGGAAAGCTTTGTTAAAGCATGGCATTATGCACCATTTAGAGGTGGGAATCGCTGTTGGGGTACTTTAGCGCAAGTCCTGTCATGCACTTTTTGTATTGTTCTTTGAAACAGGAGACCCAGAGCTATAGCATATGGCTGAGACCTCTAAATTTACTTAAAGATGCAAGCAGAAGCAGTTCTTGAAATATGTTTGAGAACAAAAATAGGTCAAGACAAAATGTTTTGCCTTTGGGTTTTCCATTAATCACTTGGTTGCATATGTTTAATATTACAAACCTGATTTTATTCCATAAAATTACCTTTACACCCTCTGGGTTATGTTCTCCTTTTGCATATAACATTCTCAGCTTCTATAAGCATGCTTTAGGTTTGTAGGGCTCAGCTTGGCCATACAGACGGCTGACGTTTACACACAGTTGATTTCAGGGTGCTCATGAAGTCTATCTGATGGACACAAAGATTCCTCTAATTTAAGGCATGCTTAAAGCATATGCCTCACAGAAGATTTTATTTCTGGTTTGCAACATACAGTGTATTTTTAAATAGAATGGATAGCTTCTCACTGAGGTGACCTTAAAGACAAAACCTCCTGCACTTTGTTGCACAAGGTAAGTTCGGACTCTTCACGTGGAACATGTTTTCTTAGTTGCTTTCTGTGTGCCCCCAGGATTTATGACCTGATTATTACACTAGATCTACACCTATGAATTTTAAAGTGCATCATATTGTTCAATATTCTCGTATTCTTACATTACTCAAAAACTGCAGCCATGGAAGTGTCTCCTTAGGCAGGGCTTAATTGCCTGTGGAGTTGGGTTGCTTTATTATTTTCTTTTTCAGAAGGGTTTTATAAGTACATCAGATTTGTGCAAGAATATTAATGGATCTTTTGCCTTTGAGTTGTTTTCAACAAATACAACACCTGTTCATGGCAGACCAAGAGCAGTGCTTTCCTGTTGCCTGCTTCCGGGGGCATGGAACAGTTTTGAAAGGGCCCTTAATTCTTTATGAGTTCAGGGTTGACTAAATGCCGTCAACAGTTACAGCAGCTGCTAGCGTAGTCTACAGAACCTACAGATGACCTTTTCTGCAAAAGAGGAGGTTTGCAGCAGGTCAAGTGGATTGAATAGGGAAGGCTTGAATGTTTCTGGTTCTCTGGGGAGAATAGTCCAGATTGCACCCTTAGGCACAGGTGGTTTAAGGAAGAGTGACTTGTGATATGCCTCCTTTGGAAGCAACACCCCACCTCCACCACCTTCAAGTGGGGAATGGCTGTAGCAATTTTCACCCTGCTATCCAGTGGGACCACAGCCCCTTTCCCTGTCACACATTTCAAGGCACACTGGTCATGAGACAAAATGGAAGGATCCCATCCCTCTGTATGCATGTCTGTCCCTTCAGTTTTTCGAGTTAGGTGATAGGAGATGCTTCTGGTGCCTTTCACATGCCCTGATATATGTCCAAAATGTGTCGAGTGTAAGAATATAATGAGAAGAGGAAAGACAAGCTGATTAAGATGTGCAGCTTGCTGTTTGTTGGTCACAAGAGGATCATATCCTGCCACATAACTGCCACATCACAAAAATTTAGATGTCCTTTGTTGTAGGAGCAAATACGAATTTCCTTTGTGTGCCAAAGCACATGTTTTGTGGTGGATACTGTTCTGGGCTGGTAAGTGAGGAGGGCTCAGGGCCAGCTAAGGCTAAAGGTTGTATTTTGCACATTTGCGTGGTGCATAGGTACACTGCAGCTGCATCCCACACAGAACACTGGAGAATGTGTGTTAACACCTTGGCATGTGTTTACCGCCAGTAAAGGTTCACACAGGACAGGCAGAAACACCAGAGACATATATCTTTGGTTCAAATGGCCTTTGTAGAAGTGGGTTTTGGTTGCTCATTGCTTTGGCAGAGTGAGGAACTATTATGGGAGGAATTGTTGGAAAATTACCGGAGCTTTTAAAGTGAAGAGGATTTGGGCTATAGTATTTAATTGGAGAATTGTTCAGTGTGTGAGAAGCAGCATAAAGTAGTTGAAGTGCTAACTAGGGGTCTAAGAGGACACAAAAAGAGCTACCACAACTGAGATTCAAGGTAAGATAATAGCTTAAGCAGTGCGAGAAACATCAAGCTATATATATGTCATCTCTGTCAAGCAAATTCAGCCACCTTGAAGGAGACCTGTTGGCTGGTGGGAGCAATGCTTTTTACAGATTGGGGATGATACACTGGGCATCCTCTGGATATTTTTTCCAGAAAGGTGTGTGCTGGAATAGACTCCAGGTGCTCTGGACAGCTCCATGAAGAGGCCAACCAGCTGGCAATGCTCCATCCAAAAAGAAGTTTAGCTAAAACTGGGTAACACCAGGTTAAACATAGGTTTTCCATATTCATAGTTTAATTTTTAGCTCATCTTCCCATATCTAGTGAAGATCAGACAGGCAAGAACAATGCCAATCAGACACTGAAATATTACAAACTGTAGAAATACTTCCAGTTGCCAGAGGGCTCAAGCAATGAAGAAGAAGTGGAAGGTTCTCTAGATGGCTTGATGCAATCTTTTAATCCTTTGGAATTTTTCTTCCATTAGCATCTTTAGCTTTCATTGTCTATATATATGTATATATAATTTTTATTTCTGTAGTTTATGAAACTCTGGAAGAAGCTAAGTGAGACAAAAAAAAAGCCTGTCAAACAAAATTTCCAGGCTTTTAATTCATACAGGATGGCCTTCTGCAGAGAACTTTTTAGACAAGGCAGCCAGATCACAGCCAGCCTTTCATTTCAGCCTTTGTTCTCCTTTTGCATTTGAAGATTGTGATTCATTTACAGATTTACAAAAGCACTTTTCCCGTGAAAATAATTGCACAGAAAATCAGGGAGCAAATGTTTGCTTTATCTCATCATCCTACAGGAAGGAACTATTTACAAGCATCTGCATATCAGCTAGTGAAAGTGGAGCTCCTGGTCAGGAGAGGAGGATGTGCCCCTTGTTAGGCAAGATTTAAAAGTGCATTTGAAGATAGTTCACCTCTCTTCAGGTAAAGTATTTGAATGTAAGTCTACCAGAAGAAATAATAAAATCACTTACTGAAGATGCTTAAATAACAGCATGGAGCTTTCAGAGGCTCCTTGATTACCTGTGCCTTGTTGAAAGAACCTTGAAAGAAAGAGAGACATTTTGAGGAAGACAGATCAGTCCACCCTTGTGAATTTTCTTCTGAGACTTAAATATTTAGACCATTCCTGTCTCCCCCCATTCACTGGGAGGTGGTGCTGTGCTTCAGTCCCTCACTTCTGCTGCCTTTGCAGTTCCAAGTGCTGTTATCCTTGAAGCAGACACACCGTCATCAAAGTGAATGGTCTAAGGCAGACAGAAATTGTAAAAGGAACAGGAAGGAAAATAAGGCTAAAGGAAAAGAGTCAGCCAGTTGTTTCATGCCACTGTCAGTTTCATCTCGAAAAAGAGTGGATGAAAACACTTGAACAGACAGGAAAGATCAGCAGTGTACTGCAAGGACATGCAGAAGATCTCTCCTGTCATTTTTGGACTTAGGCTTACTTGCTTTTCCTAAGGTAGTGTTGCCAACATAGGGATTGGAAATGGGGCAGAGGAAATGAGATGAAGTTTCCTTAGATCTAAGTATTATATTGATATGACCCAAGAGAAGAGAGAAGGAAACCAAATGAGAAAATATTTTCCTAGCACATCTGTGAGTTGTGAGAAAGTGTGAACCTTGTTATTTAGGCTTGGTTACTGATTGAAAATCCTAACCATGTCTGGTAATATGCATGTTTTTTTCTGTAGTGTCACATCATTTTAGTCTTACTGTTCTGTGTCTTCAAAGTAAAAAGTCTCAAGAAGATCCATCCTTTTCCTAGATTTTGTGCTGTGCTTATGAATGAGCTTAATATAAACAAAGTCACAGGTATCGATGTGGTTGCTCTTTTAAGTAAGAACTTTTTTCTAATAACATTACTTCATGTAATTTTTCAAGAATGTTTCCTTCTGTTTTCATACCAGTTATTCCATAGAATACATTCTTTTTTAAACAAAAAACAACATATGCTTTTTCTTTAAAAGGACATGAAAAATGTCCTTTTTGAGTGATATAACTAATGTGTGCCTGTTGAATTATTTTAATGGAGCTTAAGGAATCATAGAGGATGCCAAACATAAAATGCAGCATGAGAACAGTAGAACATTTGTCAGTAAGGACAGTCATGTGAAATACCATTGCTTTTTAATTAACCTATTAAAATATCTTAATCACACTTTAAAAATGTTTCTCCACTTTCTCTTGATCTTGGAGACAGTCACACAGGTCAGTCATATGCTTGTGGATCAAGTGATGGTTCACATTGGGGATGCATTGGGAATAATTTAGCTCAGTTTAGCATGAGGATGCGGTGTGGGGAGGAAGGACAAGCCTAGACAGCAAACCATGTGTCTCTGCTGCTGTTTAACATGGATGGACCTTTGTCCTGACCCTTAACAACATTAACAAGCTAGCACCCCCAGGACTTGAGCTCTGAAAGGATGTAGGCAACGGGAAACAGGACTGCTGCTTGGATCCACTCCTGCATTTTCTTACAATTCTTCAGGCATGGCTTTTCGAATCTTGCTTCAGGTATTCATTTCATATGGAAAAAACACGGTGTGGATGTGCCCCAGGAGTGCCACAGATGCTCAGGAATTCATATTGCCTTTGCCTGTTTCTCCTCTATAAAATGCGGTGAGGGTTTAGCAAAAATGCTTAGCATCTCAGCAGTGCCTTTGCTTTGTGCCCACTGAAGTCAGGTGAAGTTCTGCACCCAGTTTCAGCGAGATAAACTGTGATTAGGCAAAACTGACCGATATTGGTGCTTTTGAAAAGAATTGTTCTCATAGTGCTTCTGAGATTTAGCAGATAGCATCCCTTACGTCTGGCAGGGAGATCTCTGCCTAAGCACTAAGAAAAGGCCAGTGAAATTGGAGGGATTAATAGTCGTGATAAGGAGACCATCAAAGAATGAGAACAATGGGGAGGGGCTGACAGGCTATCAGCAGGCTTGGCTGGGAGTCCTGGGACACAGCGTTTTGTGTTTCTCCCTCAAATGGGTCTCTGTCACATCAGATACACCCCGACTTTCCTGCTTAATGTGCTTGCTCACAATGCAGCTTGCCTTCCAGCACCTCCAGCTGCTGTCTGTAAACACAGGACCGAGTTCCACACCTTCATGCAGTGCAAACAACCAGTCCTTCCCTTGTGTGAACATTTTTTTTATAATTGTCCTTTAGAGTAAAATAGAGTAGCTTTCCTTTTGACTCACCAGCAGACCTGCTTATGCTCAAGATGGAGTGATAATACTCTTTATCATTCCATTGTGAGAATGTGTGATGGAAGTGCTGCCCAAGTCCTTCATCCTGATAATCAAGTTGTGAAAAGTTAACAACAATGTGATAAATAGGAGGAATTGGAGGACTTACGTGTCAATACTTTACAATTTGAAGTAGCTACTGCCCCTCCTAAACAGGTGGCTGAGATGCTTGTAAAGCATTTCACACAAGTCCCTGCCCTTTGTGGCATGATGCCCCAAGGCCATCCTTGGCCACGGAGCAGCTGCGAAAGAGACTGTCATTATTTATGTACAGCTCATTAGCCACCGTACAGAAAAGAATATTATCAAAACACATCCTGCTCCACTCTCCCCAATGAATGCACCATCTTAAACTCTTTGACTTTGTCTGCTGAGCCTGCTCTGTCTGTGAACTACGTGTCCTCCTTGTTCCAGTCACTTGGGCAGTGCACCATCTCTCTGTGTAGATGTACGCAGCGTTTGCATCACCTCACTTAAGTCTCTTGAGCCATTTCCACGCTCAGGCACCCACAAAGAACCAGGATACTCCAAAATGTCTGACAGAAAAACTTACAAAATTCACAAATAGGTACAGTTTAGCCAAAAAAAAAAACCCATAAAGTGGAATATGTTCCCCATTTTCTGTTTGGTTTTCAAATGCTTCTCTCCAGTTGTCTGGTGTTCTTTAATACCTTAGTGACAACTACATACCGAATAAATTTGGTGACAAAACTGAATGTTATGGATGCTGTATCTTAATTAGTCTCTTGCTTCCTGTTTTCCTGCTTGTACACTTTCACAATCTTAGCATCGGCCTTCATCTCTGAAGGGAAGTTGCTGTGTCTGTTCCCTTTTGAGCCTTACACATCTGTGATACTTGCTCCAGTTTGAGCTTCCTCCCTCTGCTTCTATTCTTTAATTGGGACCTTCAGAAGGAAGCAGAGAAAGGTATCACCACCACATCCACAGCATCACAGACTTTTGAAATTGTTCTGCCATGCAGTAAGATACTAACCTAAGAGAAAGCACTCGAGGAGCCATTCTTGCAGCCTTTCTTCCCAGAAGGATTTCCATGCTTAACTTATTAGAAATAAGGACATAAGTTAGGTTCAATGACAGCCAAGGAGAAGTGCTCCAAAAGAAGTTCAAACAGTAACTTTGTTTCATGTACTTCCATTTCTTGCTTTTTCTCACCAGCACCATTTGCAGGCAGACTTGTTACTGCCTGGTTGTAACAGAAGAGTGCTTCAATTAACTACACAAAGGAGCTTTGCACTAACCTTAAATTTCCTTTGCTGCACTTGATACAAAAAGCACAGGAGTAAAAGCACCATTAAAAACAAGCCACAACTCTTGATGAATAAATACAGGTGGAAACACAAATACAGTTTGGGCAAGATCTGTGTCTGAGGCTTTTAGCATACGTTAAATGGGGTTGGATGGTCCCTCAGAAAGGGGGTTGTTTCCTAAAATAGGGAAGAAGCCATTGAAGAAACAAAAAAAGCTGGGAAATAGCACTTAAGAACACGGTTTAGTGGTGCCCTTGGCAGTGTCGGGTTAATGACCGGACTCAATGGTCTTAGAGGTGTTTTCCAACCTAAATGGTTCTGTGGTCTCAGAGAGAGAATATAGTGGCAGTCAGGTAATGGCTTTAAAGATGCAGGTGATTCCCTGCTGCTTGCTGTTGTGTTCACAGGCTGGCATGGGTAAACTGACTTAGGTGTTTAGCCTCATTTCAGAGGATCTGCTTCCACCAGAGAACTGTTAAGCAACAAAAATGTTTCACTTCTCCCAGGCCACATGTGCAGCGCCACTACCAAGACATGCTTCATATGGAGAATACCTTGCTGGAAGCAGTGTATAGGGAGTGAGGAGGGAAGCCGGTGACTTCCAGGCAGGGAACAGCAGTGGGTGGGAAAGGAGGGTGTGAAAGTGTTGCTGTGCCTTCAGGATGGCCTTTGGGTGGGCTTGGCACACCTCCGTGCTGGGCTATCCGTGCGTTCCACCCAGCGCTCTGGAACAGTGCCCATGGAGCTCTGCAGGCTGAGAAGGGCTCTTCAGACGAACCCCATGGAGGGAGAGGCTTTCTCCCTCCGAGGTCCCTGTGCCCTTGGCTTGCAGGGTCTGCCTCAGGCACCATCTGAGTGTCAGAGCACGGTGTGCAGGCTTTACAGGAGTACGAATTTGCACATAGCTGCGCAGAGCTCATTCACGTAAGTGGTGTACAAGTGAAAGTGTGCCCCCCAAGCTGGGTCTATCCCAGCAGATGGGTCTGGAAGCACCGGCGAGACCAATTTCGCAAGAGAAATTCCTAGGTGGAGTTACGTGCTGAGAAACTTGCTCAGGCTGCTACATTTATCTTGTTTAGATGGTATTTTGTTTGGTGGTGCTCCTTAGAAACCAAATGTCTGCTTCCTTTCTGGCTTAACAAGGCACTCTTAAACAATGCCAATGAAAGAGTGTCAGGGTTTCCTTTTAAATGTTGCTTTTGACTCTTAAGAGGTGGGCTGCTGCTCACAGCCAGCACCCTGGCTGGTTAGCTACATCCAAAGGTGCTGCAGTTAGTCAAACATCTGTTTCCACGCAGCTTTGACTCTCACCTGTCCTTGGCTGTTGTTTGCAAATTACAGGAGGTAGAAATGTTGGTGTTTTGCTTTCCTTGACAACGGTAGGAGCACGCAGCACCCTGTCCTGCAGGAGGGCAGAAGTGTCTTTGATATAGATTGAAGGCATCTATGAGCAACTCACAAAACTGCAATGCTGCATTTAAGGAAGAGAGATCAGTGAATTGACTTTTTTTCTTCTTTGTAACCAACCTTTCAAGTGAAAACGTGATTAAAGTACTTGCATTTACCTCATGCTTCATCTGTGCTCAGTGATTATCGTGTTAGCTACCAGATTTTAAAATGCGTGTGTTTGGTTTCGAATGAGTGTAGCTGAATGATCAGCTGCAGGTCTCTTGACTTTCATGGATTGATACTTTAGGATTTGTTTATTCTTAGACCTTAGAGAATATCTTGAAGTGAAATGTAGCTGTTTTCTAAGGACAAGGGTTATCTCCATATACAGCACCATCAAGTTTGGATCTTACCAGAATGTAGGTGGTTGTCTGTGAAGGATAAGTAAGATCAGTCTCTCTGTCTAAATGGCTCTAACCTAGCACATCTTCATTGTCTGTGTTACACCCCTCACTGTGAATGGCAGCTGCAAGTCTGCAAACAGCATCATACCTCAACCCAAAACTGTTGAATGGACAGAAGCAGTATCATGAACTGAAACTGGGGTTTTAAGACTCAGTTTTCAGCATCTCTCTTCACATGTGCTCTTAAGGCATTTCAAGACATGACAGACCTCTGTGAAAGGCACAACTGGTCTCAGTGTCTTGAGCCAAACGAGCATTTAATGCACAGCCACTCCTCATAGCCCATACAGCCCACCCACCCAGCCAGACGGACGGAGGAGGTGGTGCAATAACCATATGGCTACGAGTTCAATACCAGTAGCAGGTATTTTGTCTTAGTGCATGGTGGCTAATCAGTGTGGGCAAAAAAGCAGCATGTAACAAGTGATTCCAGAAATGCATCCTAGTTTGGCATTAGTCAGAGAATTAGTCCCACTGCTGGGTTTCTAGGCAGTTGCAAATGACTGGAGTGCTTTCATCCTTGAAAGTGCTCCATATCTTAAGTGAGATTCTTGCACAATAGCAGCTTTTATCCATCCTGGCAGGGACAAAGTGACATTTTGTGCAACATGAACTTATTGTTAACAGTGCACCAGAAACCCACTTGTGGGTCTACACGGCAGGAATATATCTCCTTGTGCACCAATGCAGGCATACACACACACGTGTCTGCGTGTTTTTGTGTGTGTGTGGGCACTCAAAGACATCTGCATGTGCACCAAAGTGGCCTTCTGCCTCCCCCTCTCCCCCAAGGGTTATTTCCCTTAGTTGTGCCCTGCAGCATCGACATCTGGCATAAGAGAAAGCTGGGACAAGCTCGGCCTCTGCCTGATCTGGGCAGACACCCATTAAGCAAGATTAACACCAGGAAGGGAAAACTTCAGTTGCCATAAAGAAAACTCAGATTGTGTGGCATATTGGAAACACTGGAAGTGGGTGAAATGAGTGCAACAGTCTCACAGTGTCTGTCAGCAGATGGGAGCAGGGGTCTCTGCACAGATGTCCATACTTATTGTCAGAGAAAGCCTTTTAGTAGAAAGCTTTCAGTGTAAGAAGAGTTCAAGAGGCAGTGCAGTAACTTTTCATAGCTTATATATAAATGTTGCTTTATTATAACTAATTAATTAACAGAAAATAAGGGTATTTGTAGAAATCCAGTACAAAATTTAGCCGTTTTTAAAGGGATTGAGCTAACAGGAAGAAGAAAAGAAGCATTGTTTGGAGAATTCAGAGGAAAGGAGTGTGCCCTGGGGCAGTTGAGTGCTTTGCACGTGATGGGAGGCTGTTGTAGCTTTTGAGATTTAAAATGGGACAAGACTTTGTGAATTCATAGAAAATGAAGGAATGACAAGAGCAGGCTAAGGTAATGCTGACCCTTCATCAAAACTCTGCATAAAATACCTGACACACCTGGAGGGATATTTGACCAAAGTAAATGGAATATTTATTAATTGAAATGACAGGTAAGAATTTGACACAGCTGGAATTAAATTGGTGTTTCTCCTGCTGCTTTTTACTTTTGTGAAAACCAGGCTACCAGAACCGTGGTGTTGTCATCGTATCTCTTCTTCTTAAGATGTATTTCTATATGCAGCCTTGTCGTGGGGTGAATTCATGGATCTTTGTTCTTCATCCACCAGTGGTTCTGCAGTGATCTTTATCAGAGGATACAGTGCCTGAATATGTCCTTTGGAGTCACAGCTTGTCTTCCGAAGACCTGAGCAGGGCACAGACCATTAGCTGTGAGAGTGCACTGCTGGCAGGACAAAACCTAGGCAGTAAAGATACAGTTTTGTAATAAAATGGAAGATCAAAGCAAGGTGGGAAGAAGCCGTAAAGGACTTAGGAGGGATGAGGTTAATACATTGCAAGTTCCTAAGATTTTTTGGATTGAGTTGAGCTGGTCCCCACTCACCAGACTTACCCAAGTTGCATTTAGAAACTGTTTTTTATGTAGAAGGACACAACATCTACCTACTCCAAGGAAAATCAGATGAGTTTCACACTAATATTTCAACTGGCAGTTTTTTCTCCAATCATTTTGTCGTGCAACACCTTATTTGGCACAAATATTTATGGTATTACTCCTATTCCTAAGGAAAAAAGAAAATGTAACATAAAAGCCATGATAAAGCCATGCCATATAGCTGCTGAGCTTTCTCAGACAAGCTGGTGAACAGGAGCATCTTTATGTGGCTGGAGCTGCTGGGGACTTTCTGGTTGGGACTGTGTCTTTCTGTTTTCCCTCTTCCCATTGTAGTGCAAAAGTCAGTGCATGTGAGACCTAGATGTAGGCTTTATAAGAAGTTTTAGGAGGGAGGCTGAGACTTGAGTGAGCAAAGAAGAGCAGTTTTCCTCCATACCCAGTTTCGCAGCCATAGCTGCAAAGAGTTTTTGCCAACGGGTGCTGTTCTGAAGCGCCAAGATCTGTGTACCCGTGCAGGGGTAACCTCTGTTAAACCTTCCCAAGGCTGTGCAACCCCAAAATCAGCAGGACATAGAGCCTCTGAATGCCTGCAGATAGTGCCAGCAGTGCCCAGCCATGCTCAGGCATGCAGAAGAGGTTCTGGCAGAGGGGCCGGGACACAGCAGGGAATGGGGTGCCAGGAAGAGTGGAGCTGGTAGGGGGCCAGGATGTGGCAGGGGCTGGTGCTGGTAGCAGGGCAAGGGGTGTGACGCACGATTCAGAGAGGCTTGGATCCATATTTCTGAAAATTGTTTGTTGCATTCTGCAATGACTTGTGTCAGGGCAGTGCCATGAAACTGATGGTCTGAGAGGTGACCGATTTTGTGGTTGTGGTGGTACTGACTGCTGCAACACAAAGAGTTAGAGCACGGTGCAAAGGGAGAAGGGATTTTCTCCCCGAGTTCCCCACTGAGTTACTGAAACTTTCTCTCCTGTAAACAAAGTGGTTGCATGAGCATCCTCAGTTTCGTTTTTCCCTTCTGATGACATTTCATGCAAAGGAAATGAGCTGCAAGTGTTTAGCTTGGCACTGTAACTTTGGTAATCGTATCCAGGGCATAGAGTAGCATGGGCTGGTGCTTAATCATTCACTCATTAGCTCAGTGTCGGTTTAGCTTGGAAGACAATTAGAGGGTAAAGAAATTGTGTCGGGCCGTTTGAGAGGAGCAGGTGTAAGACAGTCCATGAAGGACGACATACTTTCTGTGTTTGGTGGTGCACTGACTCATTGCCATTTCAGCACAGCTGTTGCTGCTGCTACCAGTTTTGGAGAAAACGTCTGTATTTGAAATGCCCATCTGCTTGCAGCTATTGTCATCTCTTAATTGGTGTAATCCTGTTAGATGAGAGGGGTACAACTGTGAGCGGCTCCTGCACTGCCACCCACTGCCAGCACCTCCTGTGCTATGCACCCTTTTTTGCCCATATGCTTTCTGTATAAATACCTTCCTTATGTACCCAGGTGTTTCCCTGAGGGCTGACATTACTTATGTGGCAATACAAAGAGGATTTCTTCCCTCTTTGGTTATGATTACTCACCAGTCAGGGCATTTCCAAAAGGGATAGGGGCATGACTTGACACTGAAGTGGTTGCACAGGGGTCTGCATGGACAGCCAAGAGATGAAATCCTGACATACAATTTGAGATTAAAGGAGCTTTACTTGTTTAGTCTAGAAAATTGCAGACTGGGATATATCAAAAGTTTATATATGCATCAGGGAGGGAAACAACAAGAAGGGCAATAGGTTACTAATCAAATGGTCAGTACTGGAAAAAGAACAGAGATGAACTAGATATTAGTAGATGTGGATTAGAAACTAGAAGCCAGCCCTTGGGGATCAAAACTAAAACTGCCATGGCAACAGTGGGAACAAATTTTCTTTGTTTTTTTAAAGACAGAGTTTGAAGAATTCCATGAAGATGATAAGCTGTCGTGCTTTCCTGCTGCAACAGGTGATGGGACCAGATGACACAGGAAATCTTGTTTCCTTCTTCTCTCAGTCCAATTCATAACATGCATTTGTTAAAGTTCCTGAAGCAGTTTTGCAGTGGGGTCTGAGATATTGCAAATGGAAAGCGTATTTGTGAATTTGAACTGCACACAAACATTGTTTTGAACTGTGAGCTGAACAAATTTCACAGGATTAGGAGGGGGGATGCTGAGCTGGTGGCTCACTAGCTGACCACTCGAGGTAAATATGATGGTTAGGATACTGCAGTGTCAATTTATGATGTGTAATATGGGTGTTTGTTCAGTTGGAATCTGAATTTAGACAAATATGAACCACTCTTTCCATTCTTTTTATTGAGATTACTCTTCAGCCATATCATCAGACAGACAAGCAAACCCAGCATGGCCAGGGCAGAGGTGGGCAGGATAGCAGCAGCTCCTTTGGCCTGGCTTGCACTGCCCTGTAACTGTGGCTGCCTGCTCTCCTTGCATCAGTATCAAAACCACAGTGCCAGCACCTTTCAAGTGCTGTTGGGCTAGTGAAAAGCCTGTTTTTCCATCCATGGTGAGTTACACATGATCCCAATTGTTGTCATCTAAGTGCTTGTGATATTTTCTGCTAAACCACAAGAGGTTGCAGTTCCATGATTAGTACATAATTTCTTGTGTAGACAGCCCAGGGACACACTTGGCATATTACCTAGACAGGGACACCCTAGAAAAGCTGAAAAGGAGAACTGTTGGCCAGTTCTCAGTATTTTTCAGGACAGATTATGTACTATGTACTAAATCCCACTCTATCTTCTGTTCCTGTTGTTCCTTTTACACTGTGTGTCTCAGAGTTAGGATGATCTCTCTCTCTTTCCCCCCATAGCCGTTCCAGTGAAGATTTTAAGGGAGTTTCCTCTTCTCCTAATAGTTTCAGGACATTTGTCATCTTTCCCGCTTGTAAAAATGTTTGGCTTTTGGTCTTTCAGAGGTTAAAAGGTGGTCAAGCAGCAGTTGTATTTGTTTTGAAAAGAATGTGAGTGAAAATTCAGGATTTCCTGCTTAGGCAGAGCCTTGTGATTACCAGTGAATGAGCCCAGTCTAAAGCTCATTGCACTCTACAGCCAGATACCCACTTAAATTCCTTGTGTTGTGAGCCATGCCTTAGCAGCTAAACTAGAGAACCTAGAGCTAAACTGGGGATTGCATGATGTCTTCTTCCCGTGATTTTGGTGGTAGGATTTGTTTCACAACATGCTAGGAAGCACCAAGCCAAGTAATTTTCTGTATGATGTGAAAACCTCATTGATCACGCCTCGATATCATCACTAGTTGTTTGCAGTGCACAGATTGATGTATTCAAGGGAAGTTTTGCAATCAGTGACTGTTAAGATCTTAGCCTTCATGATCTCATGCATTCCTTCTGATAAATGCAGTCAAGAGTCACATTCATGTATAGCTGCAGAGCATTTGTACAAAATACCTTTTTCTTACACCCTTTCTTACTGCTTTTCCTTTCAAATGGAAGGTAGAAAATTGTGGTCCTCAAGTTTCTTTTGTTTACTTGAATTAATCTTTCTAGACAGTTAGTCCAGCCCGTAGTCACCTAGTTAGTATTACTTGTTCTCACTTTAAAATATTCTAAAAAAGTCTTTTTCTTGTGATGAAACAAGTTTTTCTAAGTGTTGAGAAAATAATTTAGTACTAGGCATTTAGTACACTTCTTGTATATGCTCTTATTGAAATAGTCCTTATGTTATTACTCCTTGGATCACCTAGTACTAGCTGATGGTGTAACCACTACACATTCTTGTTTTCCCAGAGATGGCACGTTTTTGTAAGGAAGATGGACATTGAATAATAGCAACAGTGTTGTATCCACAGAAGTTTACCAGAAAACAGTGGAGATGGGTTTTGTAAGAAGAAACAGTTTACTAGACTGACTAAAAAAAAAAAAAACAGGGAAAAAAAAAAAAGAAAAAACCCTAATGTTTTGGGCTCAGCACCCAATCATTAGCACACCTGCATAATAACTTGACTTTTTTTCACAAAGCAATAGGATGTTTTCTAGCTTCTCATGCTCCAGGCTTCACATCCAGGGTCCGGATAAAACTTTCCTGCTTTTTTTCAAGCTTCTCCATCTGTGTATGAAAATTTGCTTAGCCTTTGAGATATATGATTGGAAAAGACAGGCTTCTCATGTTGCTGATACTACATGTTTTGGTGTACTATCTGACATCTTGCATATACTGTCTGATGATAAAGATAACTTTGAATCTGTCTTTTATGTCACATATAAAATGGGGATTATGAAATGTTGTGCAACAGAAGAGGTAAGATGAACAAAATCATAAATTTAATTCAGGAGATTTAGAGACTGGCTGCTTTAAAATTTCTATCTTACTCCTTTCCAGCCTGGAGGCAGGAATGGATAATGAGGTTTTTATACCTGTAGGAGGATTCTTGCCATAGGAAGGGAAGAGCAGCAGTACAGTAGTACAGAATAACAGTAGTAAAAATAATAATAAAAAAGCAACAATACTAAAAATACCTGTCACTCTTTCCTGAGGAGCTTACCAGGCTGAATTCTTGAACTTTCTTGTTCAGTTCTGCAGTTCTTGTTTTTGCAATAAAGTGCTCATGACATTCAGTAATTACAGATGGAGACTATGCAGGATTAGACTCCCAAGTACTTTTGCCCAAATTTCATATCATCAAACCATGTATTTTGCAATTGTCAAACCTTGTGGTTATTTAAAGTCTTTGAGTGTTCATGGCCAAGACTGAGAGCCTCTGGCTCCTATGTGGCAATGGCAGTGTCCTTTGCCAGCCAGGCTACATTCTGTACGACAAGTACAAATTGTTCCCTACCTTTTGTAAGGGAATAAAGAGCACAGTGATGCCTTATTCCTCACACCACTTCTGTGTTTGCACATGCATATAGCATGGACAAAACCAAAGGCATTTCAGGGAATTTCAGATTCCCCTCTGTCAAATGTCAGAAGTGGTAAGCAGAGGAATGGAAGCGGAGGTCTTCCTCACACTTCTGGGACTGCAGTACACTCTCCTGCATGAGCCATTGCATTTCAGTGGGGCACTGAGGGACGAGGAAAATGTAATGAACCATTTCAATGGGCAGTAAAATGAAAAAAGAAAGTTTAAAATCTTGGGTGCCTTTTCTTCTTGGGTTCTTTGGATACCAAAACGAAAAAGGTACAATATGGATCAGTCTCATTCACTAATGTTATGTTAGGGATTAGTTCTGAAGTCTTCAAAGAAGGAAATAAATTAGCAGATGTCCTCATAAGCACACTCTTTGCACACACAAAATATGCTATAGACACCTCTCTGATAAAAGACACTGAAATTAAGTGATTTTTTCCGAGACGTCAGAGCCTGGGATTGAATTTGGTCTCCTAAATTCCAGTCTAATATTTTAGACACATGTGTTTTTCACAGCAGGAGGTTTTATCTCTTTGATGCAGTGTCTCATCTTCTTTACTCATGGACAACTGGAAGATAAACAACTTTTCTGGCTTCATCAGCTTGAATAAGTTCTTAACCTTATCCTAAGGCTTTGTATTTATTGGGAAATAAAAGAAGGGGTGGAAGTGCAGCACTAGTAAATCCTGTAGTGTCAGAGTCTCACAGGAAGTCGAATGACCCTTGCTTGAGAAACAAAAACCACAGAATATGGGTGTGATATTTATTGGTACGTGCTTTGCATTCTCCTCCAAGGACCAATTGCATTTTGCATCGCTACTGTAAATCCTGCCTACCTTTTCCAAGAAGATTTCAACACGAACTCTTCTGACAACAAGCCGCTGGAGGGAAATGCTGTGAGTGTTAGTATTTTGACTTCTGAGCCCTAGAAAGCTCTCCCCTGGTGTTAATGATTTTTGGTGAAAGGGAAGAATGACGGGCTTTCAGACACAGTGGGCATTCATTAGCATGTACTCTCTGTCAATAGACCCTGCTTGGATGGCACAGTCCCTTCTAGTGTGTCTGTTTGTTCGCTGTTTCTCCCTGAAGACAAGTCAACAATGGCATTGGCTTTCTGATCTTCATATGCAAATGTTTTTATTAACATCAGCGGCTCTGTGATCTCACTTAAAATTGGCTGTGGGCTGGAGATGTTTTAGTAGACCTGTTTTTTCCTAATTTAAAAGAAAGGGGGAAAAGCTTAGAGTGAAAGGGGAAAAAAGATGGCTTACTTCTGCAGAAAATAAGCAAATTATATTTGTATGTGTGTAAGGTCATAAAAGTTCAGATTATGCATTTTTAACTGTTTACTTGCATGAATTCTCTTTTCTTAATGCAAAAGATGTAAAAGCAGCTTCAATGTGTTGTTCACAGTTAATTAACTGTTCTAAATATGGCTGATATATCACCATATTTCCAGCTAGCTGGTTTCTGAGCTGTTCAAGAGCACTCAGTTGTTCCACTATGAAAATCAAAGATCAGAGGTCTTCTTTTTAAGAAGCTTGTTTAATATTCTATGTTAAGGTAAAACATTTTGTCATTAGTATTTTCCTTACGATCTCCTGGGTTTCAGGTATTTTTGCAGACTTAGTTCATTGTCAAGTCTGCAGAATTGTATCTTAGTACTTAGGTTGATCCATTCTGTATCTATATTCTCATTTAAATATGGAGTTTAAATGCTGTGGTATTTAGAGTTAGATACTGTGGTATAAACTTCATCATATAGGTAATGAGGAAAAAGAAAGAAGAGGAAAAAAAGAAAGTTACTAAGAAGGTACAAGATGAAGATGCATGCAGACAGGCTTGTTTGTTTGCCACATCATTTGTTTGCAAATCTGGCCATGAGAAGGTTCAAAGGATGTGTATAATGACCATTTCTCACCAAAATCCACAGTCCTACCCTTGGCTGTACTGAAGTAACTTAGTGTTGCTTTAGCAGAAGGCAGCATTTCCTCTATCTTGTGTTTTAACCTAAGTTCTCCTGTATCCATGTTAGTCCAGACCTCAGGTGTGTGTGTTATTGCCAAGTACTTGGTCAAATCAGTACTTTAGTAGGGTCTGGCTGTTTTCAGTGGCTGTCTGTCCCTTCATTGTCAAGAAAGACAAAATATTTATGGGGAGGAACATTTTTTCAGAGAATTTTCCTCACAGAACAGTAGTGTGTGCTCCAGTAGGACTCACAGAACTATGCTTTCTTTACATTGAGCTGAAGGGGGAGCAGTGCTGAGCCCAGCCTCCGTTCTCTGGTAGGAGTGTCTATAGAGACAACTCTTGTACAGTTCTTCCTGCATCCCTGTAATTTATTTGGGTGGCATTGCTGCAGTACAAGTACTGGAGATAAAATATTGAGGTACACTGAGTCAGATTTGAGTCGATATAAATCTAAAATTACTTCTTCTCCCTCTATTGAAGCTAAAGAAAGAAACCAGGACAATCTAGTTGCTTGATCTGTTTGTATGGACTTGGATCTGTGATGGTTTGTGCATACAAACAACTGCAATAAAAGAAAAGCAAATGTGGCAGTGGTATGTGTACAGCATCCCACTGTTTTCTGGGCAGGAGTAGGGTTCACAAGTGCCTTTTTGGTTCATCAATGAAATCACATAAAAGTAGAAAATAACTGAGCTTTGCTCTTTTACCAGTTTAATGTCTCTGAGAATAGGCCTTATTCTCTAATTGAAAAAATGATAACCATTGAGGAAAGTTAAACCATGAGCAAGGCTGCAGTATATCTTATTTTCAGCGTTGCAAAGACTTCAGTCGGGGGGTATTTTGGAGGAAACCTTTCAGTCTAATTTAGGGTGGTAATTTTATTTAATGTAGTGACTGTAACATGAGAGTGATCATAGCAGCTTCTGTGTGAATTTATTATTTATTATTATGCCGATTGCCAAGTAGAGGTCAGGATGCCGGAGACAGGGACAGGAGGGAATCCCTCCTGACAGGAGGAAGAGGGATTTCCTTTCAGTCAGGCTAAAAGGTAATAGCAAAAATAAAGAAGGTAAAGCTACAGATTGTCTCTGATAGCTGCTTCTGAACTTGTGAAGTAGAGTCAAATGCCTGCAATGGAAACACAAACAAACCCAAGATTTGCAGGAGAAGGAGCGACCCTGCCGTGACATTGTGTCCCCCATCCTCTCCTCTGAGAGGTGAGGAGTGGGAGGTTCAAAGGTTGTCATCCTATTTATGCTAATTGAGTTTGAGCTAAGCTCTTCCCGAGGAAAAAAGCCTCTTACTGAATTAGTTATTCAGTTCCTCGGGGTGCAAGTGGAATGGCTGTAACACTGTCTTAAGAGTCTGCTCGAGTGGCCCCTTGAAGAGTACATCTGAAAGATTTCTCTTTATTTAAGCATCCCTCAGATGCAAACCAACCCGGAGACCTGAGAGACTTGTGTGCCTTTTGCCATTTGTCTGTCTTCAAAAGGGGCCAAACATGTTCAGGTACACAGCACCCTGGCAGGTCCTCTGCTTGTCCATGGAGCAGGGTTTGAGGGTAAGAATGATTTATTTTTATAATATTGTTAAACAACCATAATTTGTAATTGCATGAATGTGCTGTAAAGGGGAGGCAGCATTAGAGCTACTTACACAGAAAATGAAGGATCTGTAGGGATGTGTCTTGTTCATTTCTTCATTGCATATTTTCAAATAGCTGTAACTTGAGGGAACAAGTCAGAAGTTCTGTGAAAACATATCGTGTATGTTTATATGTCTCTGCTTTTGTATTCATACATCAAACATACATCACTGTGTACCTCTGTGTAGGAAAATATTGTTAATAATTTTAAGTTCCATAGGCCCTTCTATCCTTAAGCTTTTGAAAGGTTTATAGGGATGGATTAATGAATTAAACCTCATAGCAGTCTTAGGAGACACATGTTAAGGTAGGATTGCAGTCTGGGTAAGTTTTTTATTCAAGGTCATGCATCAAGTCAGCAGCAAATAGGAGAGTGAAATCCAGAACTTCTGATTCTAAGTCACTCTAGTTGCTTAGTAATTGTTAGTTGTCTTCTAAATTGGATTTTCTTCAAAACCTTTAGTGTTGAGGATTCGCAAAAGTACAATTAACTGTAGCAGTAGAACAACTATGGTCAAGATTGGCATCTGAAAAGTGTAACCTTAAATTAATTTGGGTGTCATTATTTCTACACTTATTCTCACAGTACATGGCAGTATTCTTTTCCATGAAACCAGTTTACTAGTCTCTGATGGCATTTAATATGAAAGAGTTAGTTTGCAATTCAAAAATACCTATTGCATTTCCTCAGCTCTCCTGATATTATCACAACTCTTGAAACACTTGGTATGGGTTTTCTTTCCAAAAGTGCCAAATGACAGAAGATCTTTAAACTTTGAAAATAGGTTTATAGCTTCAGAAGTTGCAACAAAATACTGGAAATTATGGTTTCTAAATAGTGTCTCCTGATCTGTCTTTTTCTGTCTCCCTCCTTGAAAGAGGTGAGCCAAAAGAGGTGAACCAATATTAAAATGTTAACTGCACCATTTTGTTCTTACAACTAGCAAGACTTGTATCTCACTAGCTTTTATGATATCTGAAGTTTGATTTTTTCTATCAGTCTCTCTAGAAAGTGCGTACTTAAAAACAGAATGAGCAAGACCTGTGTACACCTATGTTTTCTATATGAGGACAGTTTGAATTCGTTGTTGCTAAGTCCATTTTGACTATTCCCTTTCTAATCCTTTTATCTTAAAGGATTCAACTATACAGATTGTATAGATCACTTATCAGTCATTACATAATCTTCTTTGGGATGGAGGTGGGATTTTGTGCTGTAAAAAGGGTGGCCCAGGACTTCCAAAGGGCTGGTATTTGTGAAATTTTCCAGCTGGAGCAGGTTCTCAGCTGGGTCTGGGATCCCTTTCAGCAGAGACTTTAGTTTCTCAACTATTCCTTACTATATCATGAAAGCTTACTTCTGAATAAATATGAATCTGCAATGTATGGTTTGCAAAATTAGCAGTTATCTAACCACAATTTCTGCAGAAGTTTCTCCCTTTTCCCCCTGGTGTCTTAATCAAGCATTACTGAAAAAAAACCCTCAGAAAGTCCATGAAGTGTTTTTTTTGTCCTGTTTCTATTTTAACATAGACAGATTCACAGTCATAAGTTACAGCATATCTGAGACACCCAGTATATTACCAGAAGCTATAGATGAAGAGAAAATTTGGCCATGTGTCCAGTGGGTCCCTGAAGGCATGGCATTCTTCATTGAATTCTATGCTGTACAGAACTGTGCAAGTACTAGAGCAATGATAATAAATTTTGGATGTTTGTATCCAAATGCATTAAGGTGTCAGAAAGCTGCCAGCATTGGCTGCAGTTCAGTGTCTGAGCTTCAGCTCAGGGTATTGCTTAAGCCAAAAATTAAATAGGGTGCCTGGGGAACACTCACATCAAATGAAATCAAGTGCCCACTTGCTGTCAAAAAAAGGTTAAAAGATTAAATATATTTACTGCCCTTGCAGGACAATATTGTGGTTGTGATACCAGCTCAGATAGGAATATGTGTATTTCTGTTCTAATTGCAATTCCTCAGGAGGATGGCCACTTCATGGAAGTAAGTGATACTCTCAGTGATACTCTCAGCTTTCTTTCCATAATTGCTTGCTCAAAATCAGCCAGAGATGGCTTCTCCCAAAAAAGTGGTACTGCATCCCTATATGGATGAAGTAATGACTGCTATGACTGTGCCAGGCTATGAAGTCGTAGCCTGCTGTCTGCATACCAGCCATTCATTGCAGATGTGCATGGACTACTAGCCAGGATCAAGCTGTGAAGTGTTTTATGTAGAGCTGTGCTCAGAAAGTCTGAATTCCACAGGACTTTCTCTGGGTAATGCTGGACTGGTTTAAAACTTCAAGTGTGGCAGCAATATGGAAGGTGTCCATAGCCCCCCATGTACAAATCTGCCTTCTATGTGTTTAAAATAAACAGTGCAGTTTAATATAAATGTTTGGATTTGTTACTTATTTGCATTTCTCTATTGCAATGAGTTAATCTAGTCAAGCCAGTGATAAGTTTCATATTACCTTTTGCCTGTGCAGACACTGTTGTACATTAATATTTATTAAATCATATTAATTAGACAGCTGATTAAAGTATACTGTCGAGGAGTATATTGCTGGAGGAAGGCTGCAGTATTTCTTCTCTCTTAGGCCCAGCCAAAGTCACCATTTAGCATTTCATACTTGAAAGACTGTCCAGCTCACCATTGCATGTGATCAGCATTCAGGCTTACAGCATGCTTCTGTTGAAGTCCACAGCAAAATTCTCCTTGATTTGGACTAGTGCAGGGTTGAGTGTACAAAGGTAATGTGATGGTAGTTTGAAGGTAATATTTATAGTGATGCCAAAAATGGAGAAGCTTTGCCAAAACATTATTGCTGGGGGCTTTGGAGTTAGCACAGGTATGATTAGTGAAAAGGCAGGGCTGCCTCTAGTCTCCTGGTACATAGCAAAACTGCTCTAAGGCTCATTAAGGGCACATCCAGGCAGTGCTGCAGTACAGATAATTTGTTTTAATGAACGCTGCTCATTTAAAAAGCTGTAATTTGTGCAAAGCCCTTAGGAAGTAAGGAGGAACTGCAGGAACATAAATTCCCTAAAGCAGAGTCGCAGTCTTTCCAGGTGTGTGACTAAAGGACATCATAAGCCTTACAAGAAACAAATAAAGGCTGTAAATCATCAGAGTTCTGCAGTTGCTCCATCAGGCTTGGCATTCTGATTTTTACTGAACTGTTGAGTCTGTATGTTTGCACTAAATTGTTTTGAATTAGATCAGAAAAAAAATGGAAAGGTCTTAACAGTAAAGGTCCTTTAATATTGTTGAGGTGCATTTGGCTGGGTGGGGTGGTGCTTTTCTTTTACACATACATCTCTTAGTTCTAGCGTCTCTAGATTTTTATATTTTATCAAGTGATGTGGTAAAGCCAGGATTTGGAAGAAATACTCATTATGATTACTGCAAATAATAGTTTCTAGCTGGTGGTTCCTGGATTCCAACTACCACATATTCCTAACTATGGCACTGAAAGCCAATACTTAACCAAAAGTGTTCTCAGTATGTCTCCAGTGATTCAGATGAATCAACTCATGGCTGCTTGTCTTCAGACTAAAGAGCTGATACAATTTCCTGACATTTTTCAGGCAGGAGAAGCTTGAGCGTGGTATCTAACATAACTCCCTAGCTCTTACAAGAACCTGTGTTGCCAGGCAAATAAACAGCACTGCACAGTGAAAAACAATCCTCTTGTCTTACATCTGAAGTGGTGTTTTCAGACTGATAATCTGTGTTGATAGCAAGTAGATACAAAAGCATGCTGCAAGGAGCTGACTTGCACTTAATATAATGCAGTAGCAGAAGATGACTCCAGTTGCATAGACTTGGATCACATACTGCCCGTTCTCTTCTCAACATAAAAGGTCCTAGCAAAGAATCTCAGTGTTCTATAAGGTAAACTTCAGAAGAGTGAGCCGTGAATGCCCACCGTGGCTGGATGGTGCTTGCTTGCACAGAAGTGTTTTTGTCCTCTCTGTACTGCCTTTTTTTTTTTTTTCTTTTTTTTTTGAGTGTTGGAAAGTGAGCATTTTGCTGGAAATCAGAGTTCATGTGACTGAAGGAGCATAGAAGAATTTTTAAAGAGTAACTATCTAAAAGAATTTTTAAAAGTAAAGAAAAGATTCTAGCTTTTTCTGGTAGCAGAGAAAAGCTTGGAAAAAAGTCAGACTCACTGTTAACAGCTTAAAAACATGAGGAAAATAAAAAGGCCTATATAGCCACATTTTTGTGCTGGCAATTCTTGGCTTCCTGGGACTTTAATAATGGCATCTGAGCAAATGGGATTATTTTTATTGCTGTTTGATTAGGGAGCTTTGGTTCCATCAAGTGCCAGCAATACCAGTTTGTGCACATTATTACAGTAACCTGGGTCATTTAATCTCTATTAATTGCTAGTCACACTGCTACACACTGCACTTAAACCACTTCTAGGCTGTTGTTTCTGTTCCTACGTGATGCCCTTCTGCCTTTCAAAAGTGTTCCCAGTTCTCTTCAACTTCTTTTTCCCTTCTTAGTTTTCAGTCTTTTAATGCTGACCCAATGGAACACAGGTCTGCTCTCACTGCCCTTTGTTTTTCATATGACTGAGAGATTGGAGACGGCCGAAGAAAGGAATGAGATAAATTGGGGAAAGGAGGAGTGATGATATCACCAAATTCCCTGACCTGTAAACAGAAGCTGTCCAGCTGAAGTGTCTTAAGCTGTTTTGAGCTGTCTACTATGTTTATTGTCCTCGTTCAGTGAGAGAGACTTTCAGGACTCCTTTTCAAGAGAGTTACAATTGTTGTGTTTGAGCTGCTGTGTACCTTCATTGCCGTCTCCTGGCAGTAAATTAGGAATTCTGATTATGTGTTTATGAATTTATCTGGGCCATTTTGGTATAAATTCTAAATAATTAAAACTTGTCTCCACTTCCCATTAGAATATCTTTGCTCGTTTTGTGCTGGGAAAACATACATGGATATAAATACAAAAACATTGAGCTTTTGCTGAAGTCAATTTTTTAATCATAATTCCTGGAAAAAGAACTTGTCCAAGCCATGGAAATCATCAGGGAAAACAGTTCTTGAGCAAAGTCATAGTAAAATATATCATTAATCATAACCCGCCCACATCTAGGTATTGTATCACCAGACACTTCACTGGGGGAAGGAACAGTACTGTTGATATTCATGACTCACTATATTCATGGGTTATAAAGTTAAAAGCATCAGCTGTGATCCCATTATGATTGGCATTGTGACACAGACTAGTGGATTTCCCCAAATTGATTTTTGTTTGGATTACATCTTATCTTTTAGAAAAACATCCAGTTTTGATTCCACATGTCCTATAAGGGAGTATTAATCACAGCCCTTAATAAATTGTTCCCTCCATTAATTATAACCACTGCTAAGGTCTTCCTGTTAGAAAATAGGCATTATTTTACTCATGGTCTTCCTGAACACTCCCCAGTGCAATCCGAAATGTCTTGTGCTCCTTCCTGCTCTGAGAGATAGGCTTTGTCTGAAAATTGCAGATTGGGAGGCTTTTTTGTTTGTTTTTTACCTTGCATAACCTGTGAGGTTGGAAGAAGTTATGGCTTATGGCTTTAATTACAGTCTGTCTAACTACCTGGAAAACATTCTCACTCTCTTCCTTCAAGTCTTACCCTTGTGATGCCAGCACACACCTGTGGCTGAGAAGAGTAATGTTGATGGCATGTGCGTGACCGCCACTTTTCATTCATACTGCTTTCATCTTGTTGTCACCTGATATTGCAGCCTGCCTTCATGTGTCCACCTCTTTGCTAAGCTCTCGTTGGAGGCTGTGACCAGGTTATTATTGCTGGTTTAGGACTAGGATTTTATCAAGAACATTGAGGTCCCCATCTGAGCTGTGCTGAGAGCTTCTGAGCATTTATCAGATTTCCTGATGAAATGGTCAAGGTGAAGTGCCTTAGTTAAGAGTTCTTTTCGCAGTTTCAGCATAGTTTAGGGCCGTACTTATATTACCATTTCCACTACGAAATTGCCATGTGCGTTGACATCAGACACATGCGGACTCATACTTAGGGTTGGATGAGGAGCACTGGCAGCCACTCACACCAGTTCCGAGATGAACCCAGGATCCATGTGGCCTCCAGCCTGAATTACTAAGCCAGAACGGTAGTTCTCCCAAACCCAGGAATGAGGCATCTGTGTGCAAACCAGAGCAGTGGGGGGGTCTGCAACACAGAGGTGTGAGTCTGGGTGAGCTCTGCTTTGAAGACATTCCCTTAATTATGCTGCAGGTTTGGGCAGTGCTTCTGTCGAATCACCTCACAAAGCTATGATCTTTTCTTTATTCTTTTTGAGACGCTAATTGGTAAGAAGTGATGTCGCTGCTAACGCACTGATAAGCACATTAGCTATGTTGTTAGTTGCTGAGATGTTCACAATTCCTTAGTTGAAGGCATATATTTCCTTTGGGTAATTTCTGCTTAGCTGACTTACTCAGCAATGCTCTGTCCACATGTGTTTCCTGAAATTATCAGCTGACATAATATGAAATACTGCTTCATGCATGTCTATACAAAGTTGGAAGGTACAGCAAAGCATGATGGTTTCCACTGAACAGAATACCAGGATGGTATGAATGGCGTTTCTGGGTAGAAAAACAAGACTCTTTCCATGCCCTCACAGAACAACACAGAGGTCCTACTCAGGGCCTGCCTAGGTCAAGTTGAATTATCCTTCTACAAGCTGGGTATTTTCCCTTGTAGTGGACAATGTGAATAATGATGGTCCTTGGTTAGGAGAAATGTCAGCCCTTGGACTGTGGTGTGGGTGTTTTAGACTCAACGATCAGCAAACTCTTGAAGTAGTCTTGGCAACTTTCCTATACAGGCTGTGGTGAAAATCAAGTAGTATTGTACTCCTTTCTTTTCAGAATCTGAGATTCTTAAGCACTGTAAGTTAGTGATTGGATTGGCATTCTAATGTATATTTTATTTTTCCTCTTGATGGGACAATGACAACCTCAAATTTGTCATTTATTGAATACTTGAAATTTAGCATTCAGATCTGAATGTATATACATCAGTAACATCTAGATCTATCTGTCCTAGAAACAGGTGTCAGAAACCAGTTCTGGGAGTTTGACCTTAAGCATCAGGATTCCAGCAGTTTTCTTTTAAGGGCCTGGTCTGTAGTGTTTGTGGTTCCTAAAAACAATGAGCTCTGCTTTCAATACATCTGGAGCTGGTCCAGATCTCTGCTGTTGTCCATGTGCAAACTGCCACTCACCATTCCAGAAGAGAGGCTGATTCCCACGTTCATCCCACTTGCAAACAGCAAAACAACTTGGTTTTTCTTCAAGTGGCTTTTTTTTCAGCAAGTGACTTTTTAATGGTACACTTGTATCCTTGTATTCACAGAATTGTTCAAAGTTCGTGGTGATTCTGAAGTGGTGCTGTGATTATGAGTTTAATTTTATTTGCCTTTTAATACTGCTAAGAGGATTTTTTTTCACCGGTGATGTAAGAAATGTTAAATGCTATCTGATGAAAATACATTTGTTATTTATAGGTAAATCCAATTATTTAGTTAGTTAATGGATCTTAAAAATAGCTATAAGAAATGGTCATTCATATATTTGCCAACAACTGCTTGCTATTTCCCTCCTGAAAAACATCCATTGTGATTGATTTGTGAGTATTCAGCTTTGTGAAAGGAAAGCCAGACCTGTTAGCATAGCTTTATATTGCATGTCAGAGAGAACAGACAAATCAGTGCTTATTGAGCCACCCTGTAATTGCATTAGTCTGTAAACTTCTGGTGGCCTGGTTTCCTCTCTTATTAAACGGAATGAGAAGGGCTGGAGACATGCTTGAATACTTGCACTTGTAGATTAGACATTTCCTTTTTTGGAGGTTGGCTTTACTGGCTTGGGTTTTTTTCCTTAAAAACGAGACATGGCTTTGGTCTGGTGTTATTTTTTGTTCTGCCAGAAAACTGTAATGCATTATGCAAAAATGTTCATTTGTTCTAAGCTAAGATTATTTATAGGTCAGAGTTCTCACATGATGAGTACTGCCAGTTTTAGGTCCTCATAAGGAATATGAATTCAATTTTGAGATTAGCTGTTGTATTTGTTTTTTTAGTTACAATAACTAATTTAGGTCCCTGCCTCATTTTGAGTGTGTCAGTTTTGATAAATGGTATTCACCTCACAAAACTCTGCTGTCACTTTGTGAGTTACAAAGTACATAAAAAGAAAAATAAAATAAATTTTCTTCTTCCTCATAAAAGTTCTTTTTGAACACTGAGTTCTTGTTAAGCTGTCAGTCAGAAAGGGAAACCACCAAATGTCAGTCAGGGTGGGGAGGAGGTAGGGGGCAGGCAGGGATTGCTGTGATGTTTTTGTTGTGTGAAAATCAGCTTGAGTTTTTTCCCAGCATCCTGAGTTTCTAAGCTCCTGCATTAAAACCAGAGAAGCCAAATGGGGGCAATAAAGTTAGACAGGTGCTTAAGCATTTTTTAAGGAGCCTACAGCAGGAGGAAGCAGTTTTGGGCAAGGGGAAGGAGTTTCTAATGGGATGCCACAGGCACGTATGGCTGCTTCAGCTGAGAGCTGCCTCTCTCCCAGTCTCTTCCCCAGGCCCTGTGGCTGCTCCTGAGAAAGTAAACAGCCAAGGTTTGCCCCAAATCTGCTGTATGACCTGTTCAGACCAGAGCTAGGCAAACACCAAACAAACAGCTTGTACTCCAAATGTTAGGCATTCAGCCTATAAGTAGTTACAGTTCCAGCCCTTTTACAGTATGTATTAATAATGCAAAACAAATATCGATGTTAACTCTCTCTAGCAAGCTAAAGCCCTGTTTACGACCCAGTTGTTCAGAGAAGCAGCAGTTAGAAATGAAAGCAAAGCTGAGATACTGTCTAAGGCTGTGATCCTGGAAGGGCAGATGGTGTCCTTGGAGTGCTCCATGGTTACACTGTTGCCCTTTTCGAAGGGTATATGTTCAGCTGTGGAAGGAAGAAAGATCAATACAAAACCCCAAAAAAGAACTGATTGCGGCATGAGTGTTTAGTTTGGTAGACAAAGGACAGCTGTCATAAGAAATTTCTCACAAGCCCCACACTGGCTCTTACTGACAACAGTCCTTGCCCTCCCTATGGTTGTGTGCAGAACGGTTGTCTGTGGGGGAAGAGGTTTCAAAATGGACAAATGTGTTAGAATTTCATGCTAGAGTAACGATCTTACAACAGGAGCTGTGAGTTGCATGGTTTCCCCTGTTGGTGGCTCCCTTTCAGTTGGTAATGCTCCACAAGTAATTCACAAGGTGGTAATCCAGCTCTTCCTCCCAGAGTTTGAAGCTGCTCTGCCTTTCCCCCTGAACCGTGTTACAATTTTGTGTGAAATTTTGGGCCAGTTTATGCTATGTATTGTAGGAAAGGACAGCTACACTGGAGGGTGAGGAGGTGTTGTCACAGAACCATTCACCAGCAGCTCCCAGGTAAAATCTCAGAGCCTTTACAAGGCATCTTGGGTGCAGTGTCATACTAAGGCATTAATGCCCAGGCATCTAATTCACAAGTTTGTTTCCTTGTCATGAGTCAAATATTTGACATGCTGCTTAATGCTTATTATTTTTTCAAGCATTTCACCAGTTTTAGGTTGTCGCAGTTTGGTGACCTCCTTAATTTTACAAAACCTTCATGGTTTTGTAAAATGGACTGAGAGGGTGGTCTGCTACAGAAAATGTTTTTTAAAATACTGATTGCAAATACTCTGTGAAATTAAGGTAATTTCCTGGCATGTTGTGAAACACCTAGATGCCTACAGTGTGGTTAGAGGTATTTGTATGGTGGGACTAGAAATACACAAGGTGTTGTTCTGCCCATTATCCCTGTAACAGCAAAAGAATGACAGAAAGGCGTTATGTATTTCTTCTTGTGCCTACACTTTCCAGACTGCATCCGTTAATACATGCAATTGCAGTGCCATCCCATGTTTCTCCAGTTGCCTCTGTGCAATTTTTCCTACAGGAGTATAGGTTGGGAAGACAATTCAAGCTGGGCAGCCTTTCCTTTGCTCAGAATTTGCCATGAGGTAGGATATATTGTTAAGTGCATAGATGCAAGAGATGAAGCTCAGCATAAAGTCATCCTCTGGCCCCACAGTTACCATAGTGAGAACTGCTCCCTGTCTGTTTCCCTCTAGACATATAGATAGATATAGATGGATAGATAGATAGATAGATAGATAGATAGATGCCACAAAGAGGAAGGGACAAGCTTGTTCTCCATGCAGGTGTGATTACTGCAATTCCTGAATGTTCGCTGCAGCAGAGAGCTTCTCACTGCTCCTACAGACAGCTGTAGACAGGGGACACAGACTAGAACAACATTTGCAATTACTTTCCAAACCCTGCATTCTTGTCATTGTTAGAGCCCTCATTTGCTGAGCAGTTGATTTGAGCCCAGGAAATCATTATGGGTTGATTTTATTGTTGCTATTATTGTAATAGGAGGAGGGAATTAAAAACAAATGCCTCAGTGCTGATGTTTGACTAGAGTGAGAGACTGATCTGTAAACCCAGATTGTAGCTGAACACTTGGAAAAGGCCAGGCAGGAGGACTGCTGGGCAGTTGATGAGCTGTGTTTCAGCATTATGTTCTGAGTGGGATCCATACACAGAACCTCAGTGGAAGCCAGCTTGGGCAGAGGCAGGGTGAATGGGCTCAAATCACAGGATGTTGCTATTGCAGGATGCTACATGGAAGGAACGTGGCTTGATGCACTTAGCATGACCTTTTTTACAAAGATGCAAGTAGGCAGTGGATCGAAGAAGCCAGAGGAAGAAGAGGAACAGCTGGCACTGAACAGAAAGCTTGAAGAAAACCAGTGATCAGTAGAAGGAAGAGAAAACATTCTGGAAAAAACTCAGGAAAGAGAAATTTCAGACGCACAAGTTAACATGTGTAATCACAATTGCAAGTTCTCCAGTCTCCAAGAAGGAGCAGCTCCTGTTTGTCTCTCACAAGTGATGGAGCAAAGAAGGCCTCTGGCAGGTGTCCCCCATGGAGCATCTGTAATACTCAAGGCTGGCCAAGAGTGACAACAAAAGAGTTTCCTCTTAAGTGACAGCAATGATGGGAGGCCTCCTGTCACTGATTGTTGTCTCAGGGTCTGGCCCATAGTTGGCAAGTGGTGAACCTTTTCATTAATAAATTAACTTGAAGATGTATCTTACAGCACACTGACGGGGCAGAGCACTTGGAGGGTAGGCTCCAGCAGCTAGGGAACCACTGTGTGTCTTCTCATCTGTTGCTTTGAGCAGTGTAGACTGCTGCAAGTGCATTTGCTATGTCTTGCAAGCAGAGGTAATGAGCTTAAGATTAGCAGTATAGCAATATTTGGAGAGGTAATTAGCAATATATGGAGAGCTTCAAAATGAACATTGTGTGTTCACAATGTGTGTTCACAGTGTATTTACAACTGCTGCAATGTCTTTTTGTCTTGGCAAAAGATGTAGGCAAGTCTTAGTGTGAAGGAAAATCAACCCTGTGAAAAAAAATAAAAACAAAAGAAAAAGGAGATAAACAGTTGCCCCAGATAATTCTGAGATTAGTAAACTTTCAACCAATAGCACAGTATTTATATAGTAAGATTTGAGGTCTGTCAATACTTAACAGTTTGCACTGTCTGTGTACAGGGCCTGATTCATGTGTTTCATCTCTAATGACAAGAAACTGACAGATACCACAACACTGCCCAGTTAGGGTATCAGCAACAGTCCTAAAAGCTCTCTATTTCACACAAGAATACAGATTTACAGAGAGCTTTTCACTATCAGTTCTTAAATGAGGACTTAAATAAATTTGCAGGAGGATAATTTTTAGAAAACGAAAATCATGTCATTAAGAAATCATGTAATGTTCTTATCAATAAAAATAGGCTCTTCCACATGTGCTCTGAATTAATTATCACACAGGTAAAAGTTACCTGTAGCCAGCCCTTTAATAAGGCTTGGGTATTACACATCTTTTATTCAAATTGATACTTCTTTTGAAGTGCACATGAGTTTCACAGTCTCAGACTTCAAGATTAAGTATGTGCAAACCTGTATGCACATGTGTTGATTTTCAGAGTGCCTTACCTTTTCCTTCATTTATGTGAACTTGAGCATCTACCTTGTCCTAGGACAAGTTGTGCTGCTTGGGAATGTCTTGTATTTGTGAGGGGTTTCTGCCTCACTACAGTAAATCTCCTTCAGCATTCTTCTTCACTTCCCCCTCCAGAGTGTGAAAGACAGTTCAGATGTTTCCTACCCAGCATTTTTTTAAATAAGAAAATATTACTGCATCAGAGGAGTGTGCTTATAGTGGCACATGGTGCTTGTTTCAGTCCATTTACTGTCAGCAAGCTCATTCCTGTTCTTGCCTGTTTAATTTTATAGTTGAATCTTGTGTCTCAGAAAGCTATGGAATTTCAGGGGGGATCCTGATTTTCAGGAGAATTCATGTTGTTGTATTGCATTTCACTTGCTTAGAGAGAACCGAATTATTTGCACTGATTAATTACTTGAAGAATGAGCTCAGTTTTAATGCTGAACTTATGTAGGATATTATGCTGCAATTGTATCTACACTTCTTTGCACATTGCCATCAATTCAGTGAAGCTTAGTTTTATAGCAGGGAGCATTAGAGGAAGTTTATAATGACTTGGAAGATAAACCAGCCTGACACAAGCTTATCAGTAAGACACTACTAGAAAAATTTAAGTAATTGCCTCTAAATGCTAGAAAATCACTGTGATCGGGGAATGCATGTTTGTGTTTCTTTTGTAGTTGAAGATGCCTTAACATTTCCTGAAATGTTCATTTGATTAAGCATCACAGTTCTTATCTTTGTTTGTGTGGAGTCTTGCTGGATGGCATCATCCTCCACTGTCGATAGATGTATGCCTAAGACTTAAGCTTGTGACCAGTAGACATCTTCCTTGTGCTTGCATTTCCCACATCTTTCTGGAGTCATAGGAAAGCAAGAATATTCATTTCTTGAAGGTTTTTATGAAATGAACTTAAGCTGTGGTTTTAGACCAGAAATGGCCTGCCTGTACCTCCTAAGGTGTGTTCAGCAGTTCTTCAAGGAAAATGCAATTGTTTGAATCCTGAGCTCTTGCGAAGTTTAGCCTCAGAATTTGCTGCCTGTCACAGGAGAAACTTAACATCAGTTGGCCAGTCAGCATCGTTGTGGTGCTATGCAGGATTCCCTCTGAACACTCTGCTGGTGCTGGGTGATGGTGAAGGGCAGGGGGTTCAGGGTTTGGGGTGAGAGGGAGGAAATCAGGGGAAAAGAGTTTGAAGGATCTTTTCCCTGGCATAAAGTAATTTTATTGCTGCTACTGTTGTTCGATAAAGAGAGCTACCCTGTTTAGAAAAAAACAGCTACCCTATTAATGAAACAAATGAATTGTTATAGAATAAAGTTGGGTGTGTTTTGACCAATTTGCCAATATTAAGTGTAGAAGAAATAACAGCTGAGTAATTGCAGCAAAAGAAGCATTAAATGCAGCTTGAAACACACACATATTTTCTAAGCTTGGGGCCGTTTGCCATTTTGTAGTATTAATCTTGGTTTGTAGTAGACTGCTTATAATCAATTTATGTTGATAAGCTGTCCTGTGCTTCTTACTGGTCTCCTTTAGGTAAATGGCAGATAGCAGTGAGTGCTGTTATTGTAAACAAGTGTTCTTTTTTGTTCTAGATGGTTGAGATCTCTCCTTTCCAATCTTTTGTGTATGTGTTTAGTTAAAGTACTGTGTCTGTTCAAAGCTACAGCAACTCTGCATCTAGAAGACCACCACATGGGAAAGAGTTTGACTCCACAAAGAAATTATGCTTCCCGTAACTCTGAACATTACTCTCTGTTTTGCAAGTGCAGGACATGTAACTTTGCAAGATGGCAAGAGTTAAGAAGCTTAAGATTTTGGCTGAATTAATAGAAATTAACAAACATAACTCCATCTTGCAAGACTGGGAGTCTGGGAGTTACCTAAACATTTTGTTCTGTTTAAAACCAAACATTTTTCTATCAGCTTTTTCAAAATTCCTGAGGATCTTTGTTTCCAGCCACCTTATCTAAACAAATCAAAACAAACACTGTGCATAGGTTCCTTGCTACCACAATAAATTGCTTGTTTTAACTGGGGTGGTTGTGGACTGGTTTGATTTGGGATATTTTTCCTTGTCTTTTGTGTTTGCCTGAGAAACAGCCTCAGCGTGTAGGATGACAGGTCATCTCAAGTGCTAACAACATTTAAAATCATTCCAGAGAAAGCTTCTTCAAATTACCTTGTGTTTAGGAGAGGCAGGAGCCTGCACAGGACCATTCCCATTGGGCAGCTGATAGAGGACTGCTCAGTTATCCCTTTGGTGTCCATGCACAACTCACACCTAGAGCACAGAGCAGCTATAGATGGCTTGCAGCAGGGCAGAGTGGCTTCCTACTCCTACTGTGAGTGCAGGTCAGGCCAGCTTGGGTTATCTCACCTTGAAGACTAAGGAGGCACTCAGATGCTTGCATACCCCTCCAGTGAGAGATGCTTAAGTAAGCTTTAGACTTTTAAACCTCAGAAGAGTGGAGGTGAAGAGTTTACTGCAAAGTGACTGTAGTACATGGCCACAGGAATCACACTGTGTGATGACAGTGGTCACATGTGACGTCACAGGTTGTGGAGTTTTCACCCACCTCAGTACCCACAACAAAAGTGTGTGGGTAAGACAGCACTTTTGAGAGGCACTGAAAAAGTGGAGAAAAGACAAGAGGAAGTCCTTCCCCCACTAAATGGCTTGCAACAAACCCAAGTAACTTTTCATTTCTGATTCCTTGTTTGCATGCGAAAGCACATAAGGAGATGAGCAGCTCCTTAAATATTAACTGTCAGTATCTGAGGAAAAGAAGTAAGTGGGATGCTGTATGACCTTTCTCACTTTTTTTTCCAGCCTTCATCTTTTCATGACACGTAGCATTCTCAGCTGATTGGCATTTATGGCTCCATCCCTGGTAGTTTTGACAAGGTATTTTATGTTTGCTCTGCTGGGAGTAGTAAACATGCCACATGCCACTTTGTTTTTGAATGGAGAATGCCCCCAAAGCCCCAGTTTTCAGAGCAATCAAGTGTGAACACATCTTTTAAGAAGTTTTACCTGTTCAGCATGGAAATACAAATGAAGACCAGTTTTAGCATTGGAAATGAATTTCAATCCAAATGGCATCAAGAGAGGGCCTCCAGGTATTCTTTGGGTTGTGTTGAACACAAACTCTTCGTTTTCACCAGGGTTAAAGGTTTCCTACTTACGTTACGTAGCCCAGCTTCCAGGGTGAGTAGACATTCATGTGAGTACACGTACAGACTGGAGGCTTTTTTTTTTCCAGAGAAGCCATAGTCTTTTTCTGCCATAAGAACACACAGCCCTGACAGTAAGCAGTGTCAGAGCAGTAAGCAGTGTCCCATGTGAAAGTGGCAGCAAAAAACAGCTACTTTGCACCTCCTCACTGCAAATCATCAGAAAATGCAAAGCACTAGTGAAATGTAAGAGCCCCCTCTGCTCCCTCATTAAGGGTTAATGTGAAGGTTTCCTATTGGAATTTATTTTGGTAGCCATCCTTGAGTAATTCATGCTGAGCAGTTATTCTCCTGCTGCTACAGAGGCAGTCAAGACTTTGTCTGAAACACGGGTTTCAGGTGGGGGGTCCTCTCTGGAAAGGAGAGGTTTGAGGTGTGAGTGTGCTGTCCATACTGCCGATCTCAGAAACTGGTTTTATTTCTCTCTTACACTGGTTGTCTCATACTGTTCTTCTTCATAAGAACAGCAGGTCTGGTTACAGTGCCAGGGGAAATTAAACTGACAGAGCCAATTTGTACTCATAAAATAAATAAAAGTGGCCTTTGGGTTTAAAGCGTGTGATTTCCTCAGAAGGAAGAGGAAGAACAATTAAGATTGCTCACCAGATTAAATTCTTTGTAATTGCTTGTTTTCAAATAGCCCCTTAAACAAGAGGAAATATCCAAGAAAACTATTTATTTTAAAAAAGTTTTTGTTGCAAAAAGGAATTCTGTCAAACTGCCTTCCCTGGCTGTTAGGAGCTGTCTCTGCCAAAAAATTGAAAATTAGCTTGTGAGCAAGTATGATTGGACTGGCATCACAGGTGAATGGGCACCTGCTCAGAAAACTACATCCCCTCCCCTAAGATGTGCTCCCTGCCTCTCTTCATCCTGATGGGGCCATGCAGAGAGGTCAGAAATGTTTTACCTGGAGAGAAGGCTGGGGAATGGAGCAATTCACTTAAAAGTGAAAAAGCACTGAACCAGCGAGTGACAGGCTGGCATTAAAAGCCTTACCATATGTCCTGTGTGTTTGTTGTTTTACTCTGGTTCCTTGCACAGGATGCCCTCTGATATTCACCACCCATATTTAATCCTCTGCTGGCTTGGTAAGGGTAGATTTGTAGAGGAGGTATTAAAAATGAGAAGGAGAGCCTTAAAATGTTTAGTAAACTCCAGCAGTCGTGTGCTTAAGCACCAGTTTTGCTTCCAGCAGCCAGCCTTCTGTGGCACTTCATTTTACAGTCCCAGACAGAGATGTCTGTGGAGATCATAGTTTGAAAATATTGAGCAGAAGTGGTGACCCTGGGCCTGTCAGACCTTCCCTCACGTGCAGGCAACTTTGCTGTCATAGAGAGGAGAACAATAGCACTTCCTCCAGTGAGGTATGTCATGAAAAGACTGCTGATACAGAAGGGGGTAAGGGAAGAGTTTCGATACTTGTTTTTTCTTCTGCTATTGCACATCATTAATTTAATAGTCATTTAATAGTCATAATGGTGGTAGTCCAACAGACTCAGAAAGTCAGGCAGGGTATTTACTCCCTGAACAGGAAGGGGATGCACAAGAGGATTTGTTTCATTTATGTTAAGCTCTTATACTTTCCATGAAGAGGAACACTTTTTTTTTCCTTTTCTTTTTTTCCCTCTTTTTTTACCCTTTTCCCACAAGTTAAAAGAGCAGAATTAACCCTTTACAAGGTTGTAACAATGACTCTGTGGTTCAAGTGGTACAGGTACCTCCCGTGTGGGAAGGTGTTTGGGCTGATAGGGAAGCATCTGTGGCCTGAGGTAACTGAAAGGGCTTGTGCTGTAATTTTGTTACTGCTTAATCAGAAGATACAACACTGCAAATCACTGTTTCTGCCACATTTTTAAAAAATGTGTGTTGAACCAAAACCCTAAGCTGAAACCAGCTGCTAAAATCTGGTGTGTTCTCTCCCAGAAACAGTCATAGTGTAGCTTGTGCCCTACATTCAGCGCCTCATCATGTATAATGAAGAGGGTACATGATGTATTTCCTTCACAGAGGAGGGCTGTTTCAGATTAAAGATGCCTCCCAAAGCGAAGGCCCTGGCAGAGAACTTGGTGCCACCTACATATTTTTCCTTGACTGGTTGAGGTCTTGCTTACACACCTCATCTGCCTCTACAGGTGGCCTCTTGGCATGGGCAGAGCAGTCGTGTGGCCACTCAGCACCAGCATTCCACACGACCTGCCACTCTGAGAGACGAGTTTGGCTGCAGACCTAAGGATCCTCAGAGCTACAGAAAAAAAATAGGAGTTGCCTGCTTACACTAACATTTCATACATACAGATTTGGCCATGAAACGCAGCGTGCTTGGATATAATGTGCTTTTGTGCTGCAAATTTGGAAGATTAGGGTCTGAAGCAGGTAAATCACTTTGTAAGGGTCCTTTTTTTTCTCAGATTCGGAGGCCAGCACTCTGTCTTTTGTAGTCTTGCCCTTGATGTCTCTAGAAGATAGTATTTGCTGATGGTTCAGCAGATCTCTGATACTGATAGAGACTCTTTACCAGAGAAAAGCATTTCGCTCTTGTAGACCTACTTCATTTCAGTATGGCATGATGTAGGGGACCCAGGGGATTACTGGTTATAGTCATGAAGAAGAGTTGGTTAAAAATTGAGATATGTCAAGAATCTTTGCACTTCAGGAAGTTAAAAGGAATAATTTTTAATTATTCTTGGATCATTTTGAGTTAGATTTCTTCATTTTTATTTGTTTCTTGATCGTTCAGCTGTTTCAAGTTTCTGTTTGAACTTTTTGTTTCAACCAAGAACACTACAATTTCTATTTATTTTTAAAAATAAACTTCAGGTTCTTTTGGATGGGACTGATGCTTTAAAGGAAAGAAAAACCACAAACAACAAAAAGTAGGAAAAACCCCAACTTACTTTAAGTTGATGGCAATGGTGAGTCTGAATTCCTGAGGGGAGAAAGGTTGTTGGTTTTATCTGAGACCAGGAGTAGCAGAAAAGGGTTTAGCAGGGTGTATCTGCTGCCTTTGCTGCTGAGCTACACTGCAATACTGAACACACTTCATTACCACTAGCCCATTCCTTCTTGCAGCATACCAGTGTATTTTCCAAAACTAGTTGGTATGAGAAACAGGTCTCTTAAAAAAAAAATAAAATTATCTAGTGCAGCTCTTGTAGGGTTCGGTGAAAACTGAGCATTTGCATGTCCAACTCCCCTGAGTCTGTATCAAACAAGGGTCTTGAGCTCCATCTCCTGCACACCTGGGTAGTGCTCCAGTTACAGCTCTGTCCTCCAGTGACCTCCTGGGCGTGTGGGGCTTTAGATGGCTGGTATGAAGGAGAGCACCAAAGATAAATATCCTGTGACCACAGGTGAGGCAAGGTTACCTAAACTTCATATTGAATCAATAATCAGCTATAGAAATTGCATTTTAAATCTGTTTGCATTTTAAATAGGGTATTTTATTTCTCCGTGGGACACTTCCCTCTTCATAGTGTAAAATTCTGGGATGATCCAAAATAGCTAATACTGTAAAATCTGTAACTGCTTATTAAAATATCTACCCCTCTACTGTGCAGACATTATGGGAAGTGTTATGTGAAGGCACACAGTATTTCCTGTCACTTTAGGCTCACCAAAGTCACTCTTAGCTTAGGACAGGGATGTTGAGTGCCTTTTTTTCTTCTGGTGAGAACCCTATTTACATTCTCTTTTCACAGATTCATTCAACACGTGACAAAGAGTTTCTTACCTACCCATTTTAAAAATGTAGAGGCTTGACTTGCCTCATTTAATGTGGCTCAGGCAGGTTGTGGAGTGTCTGGTGAAGTTAACTACCACTGCCTTCAAAGGTTCTCCTGTCAAAAATGTCACCTTCATTTTCATCGTTGCTGGTAAAGAATGGCTGATGCCCTAGCAGCCTAGCAGTAGTAAGAAAACAAGTCAATATCTTATGTAATTCCTCAGGTGAATAAATTTGTTTGAGCTGTCATCTGTGGCATCACGTCTGACATTAAATTCAAGCCATTTTAACCCAAAGTCCAGAGGCCCTTTGCAGGGGATGTCTGGTCAGCATAGCTCATGTTTTTAGCTTAAACTATGAAGCCTCCAGGAAACTTAATCCAGGGGTACTCAAATGTCACTAGCCCACAGGCAGCAGTAATGAACAGGTACTGTGCTGTAGAAAATGTGCCGCTTTTTTTCTCCATCACCCTACTAAATTTGGGTGGGGGTTTTTTGTTTGTTTGTTTTCATGGGTGGATTGTTGTTGGGTTGTTTTTGCACTCCTTGTGTCCAGTTGTTTTCCTTCTGACTGATACTTTCCATACAAGCTGTGCACCCCTACCCTGACCTGAGTCTTCTGAAACAGCTTACCAAAGGCGGCCTAGGCACTTCAGGTAACATTGCAGCCTCTCCTGTGGAAAGAATGTAGTCAAGTCTTTTTTTGTTTCCTGATAGGTAAAAATTACTGCTAATTACAGCTTGGAGCTTGTGTCTTTCACAGCAGCCCTTCATGTAATTGCTGATTCTTAGTACTAAGCCAGCCACATGCTGTGTTGTTAGGTTGTGGCTCTCCCCACCAGCCCCTTTCCACCCTCTCCCCTCAAAAAAAACATAGCCAAACAATCCAAACAGAACCCAATTAAAAGCTCCAACAAAACAAAACAAACAGAAAAAAAACCCAACAAAAACAACAACAAAAGCAACAAAAAAATTTAAAAACCAAACAAACAAACAAAAAACCCAAACACACCTAGCCACAAAAAACCTACAACAGTAAACTCCTGCTTATGCTAGCTGAAAACAGAGCTTTAGGTCTGTTGCCAACACAGTGTTTTTGAAAGTGTCTCTAAGGAGGTGGCTCCCTTACAGGTTAAGTGAAGCCGTGCTCTTTCTAAGTGGTGTGAACTGGCATTTTCCTTGTAAAAGAGACTCTTTGTGTGAATGGACTGAGGGTATGGGCTTCTTTTTTTTTTTAACAGCTCTCCCTTAGCCTGTGACATCACAGTACTGTAAGGAGCTGAGGAAGGAATTTGACTTAACAAGCCAAAAAAAGCGAAGGCCTTTTTGGAAAACAGCATTTTCAGGGTTTGCTTCAGAGTTTACAGAAATGGAGAGAAAGCTAAGATTTCTGACCTGACGCATGTTATCTATCACATTTAGTCTTTATCATTCTGTATTGGGAGGAGTATTTAAAACACCATTTTTCCAGATGATATTTGTGGACTTCTTTGCTCTGTAGCTGGTTTGTTCATTGTGAGCAGTAGTGAAATTTACAGCTTTCTACTAGGTGTAATACAGGAGGATATTGATCCTAAGGAGAAAAGATAATTTTTTATATCCTGTGCACATATTAACTAGGAGAAGCACCCAGCACATTCAGTGTCTATATTCTTCAGACAGCACTTGCAAAGTCTTCTGGCTGAGTTTTTAGTTGCTCTGACGGGGTATGTTTCCCACTAGTTATCCTTCTTGTGTGTTATCCTTCTTGACACTGTAAAGCAAATTTCAGTTCATAGAGAGGCTTTCAAGGTGTCTGTTCAGCGTCATCTTTTAGTTGTTTAACACTGAAGGAAATTAGGCATAGTACTGTGAGCAGTCACATTTAGCAACAACAGCATTCCTGCGTTTTATGGCATTTGACGCACGCTGTGACACTTAGTTGATACCTCTGTGCATGCACCAGGATAGCACATTCTTTAACTCCTGAGAAATGGGGAAGGGTATTTTAGGGGAAAGTATCTGGAAGCCAAGGTGACTTGCTCTTTCCTTCTAGCCTGTGCTTTGGCTTTTAGGTACACAGACTCCATAGCTGAAGTCTCATACAGTCAGATCAAATACTGAAAACCAAGCTATTGCTTGTGTGATGTGCTAGTAAACAATACTCTCTTGAGAAGGCCTGGTCTTTCCCCCTCTCTAAAGCAATTTGATCTGGAATGTGTCAAACTTCTCTTTCTACAGAAATGCGAGGTGCTGCTTGCCGTTAAATGCTGAGCCTTTTTATGACTGTTTAAAATAGCTCCAAGCAAGCATTTCCTATCAAATAGCAAATTGTCTGAGAAATACAGCAACTCTTAATATTACAGCTTAGTGGGCTTTAGTGATCTTGCCAACAATAAATGAATTAACCACTGTTTATTTCCATTTTCTGTAATTAGGTAAAAAAGAACTCACAACTGAGGAACTGGGCAATCTGAAGGAGTTTTAAAGAAGAGGAGTCTATGAGCTGGAATAGCCAGTTTAGTTAATACCATTTTCCTCCACCATTATCTTAATTCTCCACGTGCCGAAAGAGCAAGTGATGAATGCCTTAATCAAATCATATCCTAATGTAGTCCAGATGTGCTGTAGGTCATTTTAATCAGTGCCTTTTCAGCAGGAAGAGAAGGAATAATGAGTTTTTGCCTGGAAGAGGGGAGGGGAGCAGGGGCAGAGGGACAGGAAGTGGTAGTTGCTGAAAGGAGATGTCCCAGGGATTTCTCAACTACCTTTTTCCCTCATAAGGAATTTTCAATAAAATCCTAAGCAAGTCTCACTTTTAATGAAATATTCTCCTGCAGGAGATAGTGAGATGACTGAAATGCATAGTTTTTGTTATGAGCAAAGCATAGATGAAGTTGCTAACTGTTCACAACCCCAAACTCACATGGTACATCATATTTATAGCCTAGGAACAGCAATGGCATGTGGAGAATTTAGCAACATCCTCCTTCTTGCAGACTGTACACATTTGGCCTCTCACTAGCAAAACTATTTTGTAGACTTTGTAGTCTGACCTTCTGTTAAATATTACTTATTTGCTGGATATTTCTTGAAATGGTATGTCAAAAGTCCACTGAAATGGTGTGTCAAAGTCCAACATCCTGTCTACATTGGATTCATCATTCAATGATAGCAAGTTTCGTTTTGTGGGTATATGTCTTTGAAGGGGGATATTTCTACGTAGACAGTCCAGAAAATTAAATTACGTGCATGCCCTTACAGGAAGAACCCTGTGAATTCACTCCCACTAGAGTTACAAGGTTTTGGCTCTTCAGCTAAAATCTCCAAATACTGTTGTCTCCATGGTATGTTTCTGGAAAAAGGGACTGGGAGTGAAACCATTTCGCATGACTCAGGCAGGAGAGGTGATGTGCCAGGCTCTTGTTGGAAGTGGCTTCTCTTCCCACGTGGGTGCGTAACACAGCTAATGGCACAGACTTCAGTTATATGCTTGGACCACCATCATATTTCCCCCCTCTTCACTTACATAAAGTGATTTTTGAGCTAGCACTAGGCTAGGTATTCTCAAGTACTTTCAGTTTTCTTTTTATAATGTTCCAGTCATGAGCTTTTGCCTGAGTCTGGAGGTAGCAGCCTAAAATACATTTTGGGTAGAGCTGATTCTAAATAGGGGCCTTTTTAAGCCACTACATGCTCTCTCTTAATAGAGTTTTAGAGGTCTCTAGCTTTCAAATAACTCCATTTCCTTGAAAAACTGGGAAAACAGCAATTTGTAGAGCTGGCTGGTTGAGCCCTCGGACTGTAACCTTCCCAAGGCTCACTGCTTGCAGTGAATAAACATCGTCCTGTTCTTAGTGCTCCTGGCAGAGCAGGCTACCTCTGGGTGAGACACACTGCACTGTGCACGGTTACGTAGGCATACCTTCATTTAAGGAGATTTTGTTGTGATGGGTCTTAATCTAATGGATGAGAGCAGCTGTAACAAGTCTTACTGATAAAGACAAAACATCAACAATAATTCTTAACCTTCTTCAGCTGTCAAAGAAACAGATGTTTGGCCTTACATTTCTGAGCATAATTTGTTCCTTTAGCCCAATAAAGCCTCTCTGGCAGTACTCCTGTCAAACTCCAATAGGTATTGAACAGCCATGCCTTTCAGAAGTGCAGCAAGTATTAATTAGGCTTTAGAAAATCGTTAAAAGCAGCATGATCTCCAACAGTTAACATTTGTGAAACAGAGAATTGAAAGTGAAAAATCTTAGTCTTCATTCGCAAAGGTTTGTAGGTGGTTGCTTCAGCTGAAGCATTCAATTCCTACTCTATTGCCCTTGAAACTAAGTGGTGAAAGAACTCCAGCACAGAGATTGTGTATCTTTTCTCAGAAAATGCAGTTTAGGCTGCCATTTATGAAAGATTTATTGAATTGTACCAGCTGCTGAAAGACTGTGTATCCTCAGAAGACTTTAATACTAATACATCTCAGAAAGCCTATTTGTTTAAGGCAGGTTTATCTCTGTTCCTCACATTTATTAAAGCAGGTTTTCCTAGCAACCATAAGATCTGCTCAGAGAGCAAGTGAACTGCATAGCCTTTTGTCTTCATTTACTGCCTTCCTCCTGCCCCTGCCTAACCCAGATTCCTTCCTCAGGAGGTCCCTTTCTCATGCACCAAAATGATTAACATGCCAGTATTTTTCTGGAGATCGCTCATTTACATAGGAGAGTTATAGATCTATTCTTTAGACAGAACAGGAACCGTGTACCCCCAATGAAAAGACTAAGGAATTTTCCCCTTGTCTGTATTCTTTTTCGTGCAAGCGACCGTAAAGGTCACTCTTTCCTTGTGCTGACATTATCTAGATGGGTTAGAGTGTATTAAGAGCAAGGCTTAGTTTAGCGTCCTTTCCCCTCCCCACTGGGATTAGATCATGCTTTATCAGAGCAATTGCTCCATCCTCGACATGTGCAGGGCAGATTTCGACTGCAGCATTTTGTGAAACTGATTTTTCATGCGTACATTCAGAAGTCATGTTCTGCTCAACTCAGTATCTGTATTAGGCACTCTGTTAAGCTGAACATTTTTCTGTCCTTATTCAGCTGGGACTTCTCCTCTTTCATTTAACATCAAACCAGGGGCTGAGTGTGAGAGAGTGCTACTAACAGCAGAGCCATTCGCTCAGCTCCACCAGCACCAGCTGAGGGGGAGCCTACCCAAGTGGACTCTGTAAATGCAATAGTACAGGACCTCATTTGTAACCTTCAGTTGTGAAGAAGAAATTCTCCTTCTGTTCCTTAAGGACTGTATCATGCATTGAATTCCCTGCCAGGTAGTGGACAGCTTTCTAATTGTGTACTGTTCCTTATGTGTTAGTTGGATGGGATGCTCTCTATTTCTCCCCCAAACCCTTGCACTTCCTTAGGCAGCATTGGAGGCTGCTTCATGAGATCAAATTTACCATTTTAAGTGACTTAGCACCACAGCCTCTTAAATCAAGTATCCCAGCAGTTGGAATTCAATCTTGTTTCAGCAAAAGGAGATTTCAGAGACAAGCCATGGAAAAATAAGCCTTACAAAAAATCTGTAACAAAGTTAAAAAGTACTAACCGTCTGTGGTGGTGAGCTTGATTAACACTCTAACATGGTTTTTATTGACCTTGAGTCCAGTGCTGTCCCTCAGCAGCACTGGTTTGTTTCCCATGCCTTCACATGGGATGTACTGTTCTTTCTGTCCTAGGGAACTGAGTGAAGCAACATGAGAAATAATAATACTTAGTGGTGCATTTTAATTTGAGGTAGAAATAATTTTGCAAGTGAAAGGAGCATCAGAAGTGGGATTTGAACTGATGAGAGTGATGATAAAAACACATTTTTCTGGATGAAATGCGTTCTTATGCACGCATTTACTGCTCTAATTCAGTTGCACTTTCAGGCTGACCTACATTACAAGAAGCTAACAGTGCAGAGAACAGGAGAATGGCCTTTTGAATTCAGATTCTGGTACCTCAAATCATCACCAGTTTACTGATCTCTTGGGTTCTTCAAGCTCCTGGTTCTTCTTATGTGCAACTGATAGAAAACGGGGTGTGAGTGTGGAGTGTGGCAGCACCAAACAGTGCTGCACTTTCTGAATGAGAGTTTAATCACAGCTTCCTGTAATTTCAGATTTGCATCTTGATTATGTAAAACTGAACAGAGGTTTCATAGCAAAGCTAAACAGCCCCACACAGAGTAGTTATCTGTCTACACCACTTGTATGTTGCTTTCCCTACTACCAGCTGTGTAACCATCACACTCTAATAAACTCTGCATTGTTTCTTCTTTATCAGAGGTGGTATTTCTTTTCACTCAGCAGTTAGCAGTGTTTTTGTCCCTAAATATTAATTTTTGTATATATCCCTTTTTCCATACAGGTGCTTTGTGCAGTTACAGTTCTTTGCAGGAATTAAAATGTTTTGTAAAAAGTTAGTGTTTTATTATTGCTTTTTTACAACAGCTGCACTGGCATTAAAGAAGGAAGATTTATTTTCTTGCTGCTGTAGCAGTAGTTGAAATCTGGTTATTAGGGTTGCAAATTCTTCATGGAGGGACCAGATCTGTGTTTTTAGGAAGCAAGAGAAAATAACTGGCATACAAGAACAGGTGATTTCCTACCTGTAGAAAACCTCTTCGATTTATGTATCCTGGAATTAGTAGGAAATAGTAAGGTTTATTACAACTTTGGATCATGACTTACCCAGGAAAAACTTCACCTATTTGTTATTGAGGGCGCAAAAAATGCTGGAGCTACAGAGGCACATACGGAAAAATACAGTGTCAATTGATTATGTCTTCATCATTAAAATATCCTGTCAGACAGTGTATGTTTATCATTAAAGTATTCATAGTTCTTGGGCCATTTGTATCCCTCTTTAATTTTTTACAGCAGCAAAAGAAGATTGGAGTTTGATTTGATAAAAGAGCTTTCTAGTGTATCACAGGGGGAAGCTGAAGCCTGTGGCTCAGATGGAATGAAAAAAATATTGAAAAGCCTTTCACGTGTTTTCTGAAAGAATGCAATCACAACTTCTTTGCTAAAACAGATGAAAAAAGGAAATAGGAAAACCACATAAAAAGTGTTACACAGCAAGCTCTCCAAGTAAGCACTTTTTTTGGCACTGTATCCCCACATCTCTTATTACTGTCTGTATTCCAAAAGAGCCCCTCACTGCTTCTTAGGGGAGGTAGTATGAAGTTGCAATTTTTTTTTTTTTTAGAACCACTCTTGTGATTTCTGAAGTGTTTAGGAGACAAACCAGCATTTCATAAAGAAAATATTGTACTGTCTGGCTCCCTCAGAAAAGTCACAGAGGAGCGTAGAGAGCTGCTTGAGGAGAATGTCATCATGACATTTAGCACTAACACATTTTAGTAACCAGATGTTTTTTCAGTCTTTGTGTTGAAGACACTGTATAATGTACTGCGGGAGGAACAGGCCAGGTTTTGCTTTTTGTGTGCAAGTAGCATTGTGAACGGAATTACTCAAGGTAGTGTCAGCATGTGCCTGACATGTCTAAAATTCAAAATTTGGCAACAGAATTTGAGGATTTTTTTTTTTCTGAAACTTGAATTTTATTTCTTTAAGTGTAAAGTTGTAAATTTTTTGGACAACACTTCCCTTAGCAGTTTAAAAACTTTTAGATATCGGTATAAAATACTTTATGAAAAGGGGAGGCCCTTTCACACAGGAGCAAGAAGACAATAATTTGGGTTTGGATTTTGGGGGGTTTTGTGTTTTGGTTTGGGTTTTTTAATGAAAATGTATGGTTTCTGTAGGTGATGTGGGTAGAAACCCTTTCTTTCCTTGAGTTCCATGTCATCGTCTTCACCCCTCTTCCCCCATCCCATTTCTAGGATGTTTCTGAACTTTTTTTTCCCAGCTACTGCTTTCTCTTAGCTCACCCAAACAGGAAGTTTCCGTAACACAAATGTTTGGCCCATTTCTTCAGACTGCTTTGTGCAAAGGCTCTCACTGGCACATTCTTGTCCCTCCAGTGTCAACCAGGGACAATCACATTTTTGGAGGTGTATGGGGTGGCAGCCACCCCATGAGGCCCTGCTAAGGGAGGGAGGGAATGCAGGAGCTGTTGTGAGACAGGAGCTGCTGCAGTGGTTTGGGCTGTCATTCCCGCCTGGCATGGGGTGGGATGATGGCACCTGTCTCAGCACCTGTTGTGTGGTAGGGAACATGAGCTGTGAGGGATGGGTGCTATCACCATTTGCAACTGTAGCTTTTATGGTTCATTAAGAACTGCAACACTTCATATCCCTCCCATCCTTTTAAAGAAAATGAGTTCTGCAAAGGCTTACTGTCACTAGCAAGCCTGGAGCAATACCTGTGCTGGCTAGGAGTTTTGTCTCTGGACAGGGTAGGTGTCTGGAAGCACAGAGGTTCAGCTGACTTTTGCGTCTTTGTGGTGTTTGGGATTGGCTCAGTCTGTTACAAAGGTGGCGGCTGTGTTCTTCAAAAGGGTGAGGTGAATGAAAGCAGCTGCCCTCTTGAAGGTTTGCCAGGATCAACCTCCTAACAAATCCATCATTTGCTTCCTGCTTATTTGGAAATAAGACATCAGAGAGGCAGGCCAAGACAGTAGGAGAAGAGGGAGAGGATGACTGACATCAGCAAGGAGGTATGGATTAGCCACTCAACCATCTGTAAATGAGGTTTTACTACTAAAACTTCTTGATGTATGGAGGGCCCAATAGTCAGATCCAAGAGAAGAGTGGAAAGGGTTGAACAAAACGCTGGTTCAGTGGGAGGAGAAGCAATTAAAGTACAGGACATCTCCAAAAGAATATGAAAGCCAAAGAAATGGAAGGTTGACAATGCTACCAAGGCCAGGAGACCAACAGCATCTGAAGCTGTATTGAAACGTGGCTGGAGTTGTTGTAGAGGCCCACAATGAGAAAACTTTTGGGTTTTCTTAAACCATGAAACTTCTTAGTAGTTCAGTACTTTCCCTTCCCACCACTGCCACTGATGCTTCAGAAGAATGTTGATCTAGCTCAGAAGGATTGCCTCCCACTTGTTTCCGTAGGCATTTTGTGCTGCATCAAACAAAGGAGGGCGCTGGCAGCACGTTTGCTGGGTCTTACTAGTAGCACACCCACAATTTTTTTCCTTCTGAAAGAGCTGATTGCCCAAACACTTACACTTTTGTAGATGAACAATTCAGCCAAAGAGAAAATATGCTAATAATTTTCTAAGCTGCTAATAACTGTAGTTTACTAAAGTGCAGCAGCATTGTAGAAGTGACACTGATTGCCCTGTTGCATCTTGACTTAGACAGAAATGAATGCACATTCAGAGATTGTGTAAATGTAACAGCAACTTCTGGAAAATCTGTGTCTAGATGAGCAGTTTAAGAGCATCACTGTGAATGCCGTATTGCTGACTACAATTAGGTTTGAATGCAGCCCTTTTCCCATTCACAGGTCTTTGTAATGGTGCAGGCTTTGAAAAGCCACCTCCCTGTAGGCAGCAAATACAAAGCTGCTGGTACAGACTTATCACCGAAGAGCAAAAGCAGCCCCCTGGAAAGCTCGCCTCCTTCTGCCAAACAGCTGAGCAGGGGGTCTGTGTGCATCCCACTGCCCCCCTCCAAACTGCCTCCCACCCGTGGTGGCTCATCCCAACGTGTGCCATTTTCCCACACCCAGTCAGTTATCCTGGGCAGGTGCTGTGGCCTGGATTGTCTCAGAAAGCTTTGTTTTGTCATCTACTTCTGTCCTTAGTTATCTCAGTTCTCTTCTTCAAGTAATTCATCAGTAGATTGATTTCTGCTCCTCACAGTAGTGTCTGGAACATATTCTTTGTTGCCATGACCTCACAAAGTTGTCCCCAGATTCTCACAGAATGTTTTGAGGAAAGAAAGGGGTGGTTCTTTTAAAACATTTTTTTTTTCCTCTGCTAGCAAGCCTCACTGGCTTCTCTGCCATGCTGGGAGTCCTTCTTCATGTTCAATTACTACTCCCTAGCACAGAAAGTCTCCTCCAACAAGAGGCAATGTTTCCTCATAGGTTTTACTACTTAATTGTCTGTTTTGCTACATAATTACATGTGCCACACTAATTGCATAGACACATGCACTTCCAGAATTACATGCTGTAACAAATGCATGCCCTGATTAGACTGTTAAGTGCATGTGCCTTAATTGTGAGCTGTGGGTTGCAGCTATGGTGAGAGGATGGGCTCTTACTTGCTAAGATTTAGGCAAAACACTGCACCTGTGGTTCTGTTACTGAACTTGAATATCCAAATACAGTGTGAACTGGAGTGGTTCACACATTAGAGAAGTGGTGGAAATAGACATGCTTTAGTGACTGCGGTCTCTGGGACAATCACGTGTATTCCCAGCTGCATGGTGTGCAGGTACGAGAAGTACAGGAACAGGGGGCCCTTCAGCTCTGGTTTGGCTCTGCAGGGAGATGTGTTTCAGTGGCAGGAGAACACGTCTTCATTAACTGATTTTCTGTGTCCGTTCAAGATACGCTCTTATGGTTACGGAGGACACGTGGTTAGCTACCAATGTCACTGGTGGCTTTGATCTGTCTGATTAGAAGCAAATATTAGCAGGACCATAATTGCATACCCATGGTTTGTGTTAAAGGGGACAGCTATCAGTCCTGCACTTTGCACAGACTGCTCTAGGTGCCTGCATACCCCTTTTTGCACCAGCAAGTCAAGCAGAGAAGATGTTACCCCAAGTATCAAAAAGGTATTGCAGTCTTAAATCCTGTCACCTGAGTACCTATTGTGTACATGGAGCTCTGCCAGCAAATCAAGAGCAGTTCTTGCCCTTTCAGGTTAAAAGAAACCTTTATCTATGATACTTTAATTCCGTCTGTGTCTACTTGAAAAAGTAAGCACTTTTTATACTCACTCTGTGTGCAGAACATCTGACTTCTTGAATATATCATTAACAGTACTAAAGAAGAAACTGGCCACATTTAGATATGTAAATGATGAAAAATACAATATGCTTTAAGAAAAGAACTGCTAGAAACTTCAGCTGGAGTATTTCTTAGTTCAGCAGAAAGTGAAGAAATGAAGAGAGTAAAACCAGTGAAGTTTGTCAAGTAAAATATATAGACAAAAGCAGGTTGTTTGTTTTTAAACATTTTTTTCCAATGTTTGAGCACAATTAAGAACAAAATATCTAATGGCTGAAGCCAGCATTGTCCTCAATTGTGTACAACTACATAATTGGACAAAAAGCTCTTCAGAGTGTTTTTAGAAAGAGCTCTTCTGGGTGACTGGCTGTAATTTTTTAAGGTGTGTCAAATGCATTTGCCTATGTAAATCAAGCAGCAGTGTGATTGTTCAGGTCACCAGTAAGTGCCATTGTGCTCCTTGTTGATCATCTTCTTCTGCAGTGTGTATTAATAGCATGCTGGATAAGGGACAGCCAGACGGGGGTGACCACCAGACAATGGTGCTGTTGTTGGTAGCCACTGAGTTCACGGGGTCTGATCATTGCCATTTGCTTTCAAACCCCATGCCTCATAGAAACACATAAGGAAAGCAAGAGAGAGACTTCAGATACCACCTTTCTGTTTTAAAAGGCAAGTCAAAGTGAATAAGGTATCACTTTTGGTTTTCATGATTTAGGAAGTTAGCAAGAGTTAGCCAGTGCTTTTTGAAGAACCATGTTTAAAATGTTCTCATTGTTTTTGGTGTTTTGGATTGGTTTTGCCTTTTAGCAGTATAGAATTACTGAGAAGGTAATTGATGTGTTACCAACTTAATCAGAAGTTCCTTCAGACTTTACTCACAGGAAGTTCACTAGGCTGCTTCACCAGTAAAATCTGCCTGTATATGAGCATAAATAGTATTTCTTTCAGTAACCTCCTTGTGACCAGAGGTAACACATCAGGGAGAAACATGAATCCAGTCCATCTGCACTACAGATCAAAGAAGTGGGAGGGAGGAGACCATGACTGCGGTCCCTGTCATGCTCCTTGTGTTGTTCTTCATGCTGTGGGAGTTGCAGGTGTATCCCAAGTGCAGGTGTGTGTGGGTTTCCATGTGGGATGGAAAAAGACCCCCTGTCTTTAGAGCACTATATAATTCTACTCCGTGTTTGATGACCAGGATTGAGCCACTGAGAATTGAACATTCCCTTCCGTTGCCACATCCTTTTTCCTAACTTGGTGTGAATCACCAACTCTTTCTGCACATTAGCATCTGTTTCTGCAAAGCACAGGCGGTAATACTTTTCATCTGTAGAAGCATCATGAGATTTCCTTTAGGTGTGGAAAGCATTTTTAGAGTACCAAGATGATAGTTGTTGTATACTGCATGTGCAAATCTTTGAAGAATCTAAACTGCCAAGTTACTGTTAACTTAGAAATTCAAATCTTAGTCCTAGTGACAGACCAAGACACAGGCATGAAATGATGACAAAGTGAGGATGGTAAGTGAATGGGATATTCTTAAATGAAAGTTTGTTGTTGTTTTGGTACCTTTTCCAGCATATGGTAAGGTAACTTCCTGGTTTTTATGTTAATGGCTTGCCTTGCTTTCCCATGCTCTGGGGGAATGCTTTAATCTCAAGTTTAAGAAGCGCTAGGATTTGCTTTCCAGATGGTGCTTGCTCTGCAAAAAATTAGGTGTTCTTTTTTTAAGACTTCATCATAATTTTGCTCTTTTATTTTAGAAATCTTCCAGAATCCCTGAGGATGACATCAGGTTAAGAAAAAACAGAGACCAAAACTGTGCCAATTTCTTGGAGCCAGCTACTGTGCTTGCTACAAAGGAAGAGAAAATGGAAATTGAAGTTCCAGTTTCTGAACACAAAAGCATCACCACAGTGGCTTCACCACATCCCATAGACAATCCAACCCACTTCTTTTCCCCTGCTTCCAGCCGAAATGGACTTAGGGACAGGCATGAATCCCTGGACAGTGAAGTTGCTAAAGAGATCAGATACCTAGATGAAGTGCTGGAGGCAAATTGCTGCGATTCTGCTGCAGACAGTACATTTAATGGGACATCCTCCCCTGAACCAAGTGCAGTCTCCATTATGGATGGCTCAGGAGCATCTGCTAATGTCAATAAAGAGTCAGTATCCAGTGGAAGGGAAGAAAATGTAGCAGACAAGCAGCCATCCTTGGAAGTTGAGCCATGCGAAGCTAGTATAACAGATGAGAACCTGAAATCTAATGGCCATTCCTTGGGTGGACTGAAAGAAGACATTCGGGAGAGTCTGAAGGTGCCAGGAAGTCCCACTTCTTCAAATAGTTCTAGAAGATCCTCTAAGGATGGAGAAACAACTCTTACAACCCTTAAGAAAGAGGCAAAGTTTGAACTGCGAGCCTTTCACGAAGAGAAAAAGCCCTCAAAGCTCTTTGAAGATGAGGAAGAGAAGGAAAAATACAGAATCCGCAAAATGAGACCATCGGAAGAAATGATGGAACTTGAAAAGGAAAGAAGGGAACTCATTAAAAGCCAGGCTGTCAAGAAAAACCCCAGCATTGCTGCCAAATGGTGGAACCCTCCTCAGGAGAAGCCCCTGGAGGATCAACTGGATGAAGAGCATCTGGAGTCTCACAAGAAGTACAAGGAGCGCAAGGAGAGGCAGCAGCAGCAGCAGCAAGGCGCGACACCAACATCCCCCAAACAGGTCAGCTGCTCCTTTGTACCCCCAGAGCCAGTGAATATCAAGAAAGAAGATATTGTCACAGAGCAGATTGACTTCTTGGCTGCCAGGAAGCAGTTTCAGCTGATGGAGCATTCGGGTCCAACTCAGGGTCAGGCCCCACCAAGGCGATCAGGAACACCCAAAATGTTCTCCATCAAACCCTTCTACAAAAGCCTCAATTCTCCACAGGCGGACAGGCCAATGTCCTCTGTGACTAGACCCGTTTCAGTGTGTGGGCAAACTGGACAGCTTGAGGGTAACAATGTCATGGTTGTCAAAACACAGAAAGTCTCCTGTAGCTCAGAAGATGACAAAAGCACTCAGACTGTCATGGCTGACATGGCAAGAGAGTTACCTTGCAGTGATAGTCCCAGAGCTGGACCAGCCTCAAAGCTGTGGGCAGAGGATGGAGAATTCATGAGTGCAAAGGCAGTCTTCACAATGGTGAAGGATGATGGACAGGGAATTCTAGACCACTTCCCAAAGTCAGGTAGCGCCTCTTCCCCTCCAGAGGAGCTTGACTCCGGTTTGGATGATTTGTCTGTCAGGTCTCAGGATACCACCGTCTTGGAGACCCTTTCCAATGACTTCAGCATGGATAATATAAGTGACAGTGGTGCCTCCAATGAGACCATGAGCGCCCTGCAGGAAAGTTCTCTAGCGGATTTCTCCCTGCCACAGACCCCACAGGCTGACACTCCAGCAGAATGCAGGGCTGAAGGCATCTCCAAGTCTTTCAGTGACCCAGGCTGTGATTCACCCTCCTCTGCCTTGGCAGACTCCATGCTGATGGACGACCAGCTGGAGTACCACGCTGGCCTGCTGGTTCAAAACGCCATCCAACAAGCCATAGCTGAGCAAGTGGATAAAGGAAACTGCAAGGAAGAAGAAATTCCAGAAGAGAAAGAGGTCTCAGCCAAAGAGCAGCCAGCTGGCACTGGGCCTGCTCCAGCCTCCAAGGAGCATCAGAACCCAATGTTTGAGCCACCCCAGGTGTCTTCACCAGTTCAAGAAAAAAGGGACACCATACCAAAGACTTCAAAAGAGGAAGACTCAGGACTCAGGGAAGGGAAGAATTTGCAGCAGTCACCCATGTACTCAGCCAGCCAGCCATTCCTTGTGGAGGAAAACAGGCATGAAGTCAGCTATTTCAGCAAGTACTCAGAGGCAGCTGAGCTTAGGAGCACCGCCTCCATCCTGGCCACACAGGAGCCTGAAGTGACCGTGGGCCCTTTCAAGTTACGGTCAAGGAAACAGCGGACTTTGTCGATGATAGAAGAAGAGATCAGAGCTGCCCAGGAACGAGAAGAGGAGTTGAAGAGGCAGCGGCAGGGTCTGCAAATGGCACCAAGCCCTGTTACAAAGAGCGCACCACCCATGCCCACCAGAACTGTGTCTTACAAAACTGCACCAGGTAAGAGCCCCAAGTGTCAGAGTGGAAGTGAAATGTGACTGAAGAGTCACATATGGTTTAGTTTTATGTCATTTTTAAATGAAAACATTGTTTTGCAGGGGGTGGGAGGGCAGATGAGTTCATCTGCCTGGAAACTGCATAAAACAGCTTAACTTTTTGTCTGTGAGCACACTCGCGGAAGGTTCTGGTTTTTCACAAATGTAGTGCAGAGATCCTGATCATCCTTACTAAACCCTGTTCTGTATTTACAGACTGCCACATTGTAGCGTGACATGTCCATCCTCAGTGCTGCTCAGACCACCCACTGAAACTTAGGATCATCTCAAGGAAGGACAGCAGCAGTTTTTACAGCTGTGTGGCTATTCGAAAGACAAACATACAAGGCATTTCTTAATAGGCTTCCTGTTCTCTTCTCATTAGGGAAGTGCAAAAGTAGTGGAGAAGTGCAGATTTTGGAGTTTTGATTTCTTTTTTTGTGTGCTTTGCTTTCTGTTTTCAGGTCTTGATCTTAATGAACTTTGTCTTGTAAAACGATAATGGTGTAAGTTGCCATGTATTTTAGCTGGTGTCATTTGCTACTGAATTAAACAGGCATCACAAGCAAAATGTTCAATAGATTCAGTGGAAGTCTTCTTGACTGAAGTTTCTGGGTTCTTTTAGTGACATTCACAGCAGTTGCAGCATATCTCTCTCCCTCTTCCCCCTCTCAAGAAATTGAGTATCAAACACTGATGCCTTCTAAATATAATACAGAAAAAATACATTTTAAAAAACCCCAGAAACACATATTAGGCTTATTTCTGTATAGTGATTTTATGAGCATATACCTACATATGCTTTGCTAGTACTTACAGAGTTTATTAACAATGGTTATTGTGAAAAAGTATTCATTTTACCAAGAGTACTTAAATGCTGTCTTTATTCCCACTGGTGTAAATACGAGCCAGTGGTAGTCATTTCCTTTTGAAAGTCATGGTAAGCTTGAATAAGATCTAGATTTAGCCCATTACTCAGTGTGATTGTGGACTTGAAATTTTATGGAGCACATAAATAGCGAATACTTAGTTTTGTTTTCTTCTACAAAGAGGATTATCTTAACGTGTGTTTTTTGGAAAAAAATGTAGCAAATATCAGTTATTTCTTTGAAGTGCTATTGTTATAACTTCTCTAGTACAGCATTTTTCATAAGGATCCCCTCTAATCTTAAGTGTTCTGAGAAATGTCTGACAAGATGTGAGATACAGGGCACCACAGACGTCATTTAGGAGGACTTGTTGCGTAATGGTGTGCTCATGACTGCTTTCAAAAACAGCATCATGTGTAGCTGAAAGTGCTCAAAATGGGGCAGATAATGATTGTATTTTACTCAGAAGTGATGTTGGATGGGCTGCTGACACTAATGCTTATTTTAACAGAGCTTCTGGGAGAACGGCGTACTTCTGCTTTCTCTACACAACAAGGCATTTACTTTGTGTCTGTAAAAATGTTTGTCATAAATTACATTCTAGAGAAAATTATAAACTTCTGTTTATAATGAATCACTCCAGACAGTTTCCTTTAAATGTCCAACTGCCATATGTTCAAGAAAGAAAATTGGGATCTCTTAGCCAATGACTCAAGCTACTGCAATTTACAGCTGGTGACAAGGCAAAGAAATAATTTCTAGGAAAAGATGAATATGTGGCAGTGTTTAAGAATGTCATTGATCAAAAAAACCACAAAGAACATTTGCCAAAGTCACTCTTAGTTCTTCTACTTTTGGTGCTTTCTGAACAGCAGATGTGCTCAGCATAGCTCTCAGCTGCAGGATGGCAGCTCAGCACCCTTAGCATTGGAAGGTGTGTAAACCTCAGCTCATCTCTTCCTTGCTGTCCCTTTAGCCAGCTGTATTGCAGTTAAAGCCTGCAGGCATCCTTAGAAATAGGGTGGAGGAATACCATGTAATCCCTTGCAGGGTTGCAGCAACTTTCCTTTTAATAGTTACAGGATCTTTTCAATATTTGCAAAAAAAGGCAAAATGTAATTCAGCAGAGCCACAAAAATCTGGTTGTTAGGATGTACAGAGGAGAGGAAAAGAAAACCCACTTCTGGTGGGCACAGTAAGGAGTATGCTGTAGAATGTCTGGTACTGTAATACGTTTATCTAGTTTCACAAAGAAAAATAGTAGTAATTCTACTACTGATGATAATAATAATAATGAAGAAGAAACAGAGGTACTTTTGTCAGCAAATTGCCTTTTCCAAAGAAAGAATTGGCACTAGCATCAGGATACCTCAGCAGAAAGGGATTAAATATAGAAAGGGGTCAAATATAAATTTGAAAAATCTGGTTTTAATCCTTAGGTGTGGAAGTGCAAACTCACTCTTTTGAGAAGGCATCATAATTAACTTAATTAGCAATGGCCTAACAATCAGGCTGTTTTTAGGTGATGGTTTGGGCAGAGTAGCTTTACTAGGACTCCTGGTGTTCCCTGGTTATTTATTACTCCTGCCCCTCTTCACTGCTTTGAACTGTGTGAATACTTTTGTGGGTAACAGAAGGAAAAACCACAAAAAAGGAATGAACTGCAGTGAACTGCACTGTGATTTAACTGAAGTATGGTAGATTAACACAATTAATGTAGGTGTATGTGTGAAGTAACTGCTAATTACTTTGGATAGCAAACAGGCTGGCTTTACTCACCCTGACATGCAACTTTCATACAACTGATGGTAACTCTCAATTTGTATGCCACAATCCAAAAGGTCTCTTAGTAATAAACTTCTGTACTACTAACAATTATCCTTTGAAGTTGGTTTTGATGCTTTGAAGCAACCTTTCAACCCATCTCAGATCACCGAATTGAGACACAGTGGAATATGTACACAGGAGAACTTCTCTAGGGTACTCCTGGAAAGGTGAAGAACCTATGTGAATTTTTCCAAAACAAGTTGGGTTTCCTGCATGAGGAAACTCAAGAAAGACCAAAAAAATGCCTGAGCATGGCTGTATGGATAGTCACCATGGATCCCAAAATATTTGTGGAGCCCTATTTAAATTTGAATGCTTCCTGTGTCGCTTTGCTGCAGCTCCTGCTGCACTTGGCATGGTGTGAGCAGCTGCACAGCAAGACAGTGGTTTCCTCCAACAATGTGCAGGTGGTACAGCATCTCTCCTGGGCAGAGAACTTGGGGCTGTCTGATAGTTTATTTTGGAGCAGGATGATGAGAGTGTGACGTGAGAGGATCCAGTGTAAGGTTGGTGATGTAATTCCCATGGTTTCTGTTACTCCTTTTATTAGGAGTAACTTTGACAATGAAGGACTTGTATCTAACTTCCTATACTGTCTGGCTCTGAGTAACCCTGTTCCTCAACAGAGGTGCGAAAATCATTACATGAGAGGTCTTGGTTCAGTGAAGGCTTTTCATCTGGAGCCAAACCCTTTGTCAATATTTGCTGTCTCATGATGAGGGATGGGGAGTACCTAGCAGAAGAGGCCATGCCTGGGAGACACTTTGGGAAGCTGCCACATCTGCCTTTTTGGTGCTTGCCACTAAAGCATTGCCAGGTGAGGCAGAAGGCACATTGTGCTTATCTGCAGGCACTCAAACCCAGTTGCACAGTCATCAAGAAGAAGTGCCCTCCATGCTCATCTTCTGTTGCCCTGAGCTGATGAACTAATTGAGAAAATTTCAGTGGGTGGCCTAAGCCCAGTGGGGAAGTTGCAGCTCAGAGATGCAAGCAGTCAGATACCTCTAAACTGCAGGTAACTGCGAGGGATGTGTGTGCTGCCCTTTTCTTTCTTCTCCCTACTTTCTTACCCTGAGTGGCAGCTGTGGAACTTAAGCCTCTGTCAGAGCAACCACTTCAGCCTGAAAACCATTTTCCACCTCAAATTTTCTCTAACAAATACCTATGTTTAGGAGGCTTTAGGAAGGTTCAGCCGTAGTCTGACGATACTTTTTGTGTGGTGGGAAGAGAAGCAGAAACTTGGGGGCAAGATATTTTGTGGGCATTGCAAAATTTTTAATGCCTTGTATGCGTGCACAGAATAAGGATCAGATGTAATACATATGCATGAACTCCTTTTTAAAATCAGAATTTTGAGAAAGGCTAGAGCAGAAATGTTTATGGAAGATGCTGTTTCCTTACCCCTTTATAGGCACTGGTATGAAGAAGAGAAAGTTAATGATCTTCTCCAAGGATTCCTCTGGAGTGCTCATCTGTTACCCCCAGAATACTTCCAGAAGTGCCTTAACAGTATACTAACCCAGCTCATTTGCCCTTTGCTTTCTTATTCCCTCCCTAATGGAGGATGCCTATGAAGTGAGAGACTCTTTGAGAGGTTCTTTATTTACTGTTTGCTTGTTTGTGATTTTGGCATATTCACATTGCTCACCTGCTGCTCAAGAAGAGCAAAGAAGCCCACGTTTCACCTGGTGTGGTAATGAGGCTCCCCATTACTAGAGGGGACTTTTTTTTTATGTACTTCAGCAATCCCTGACTCCAGCACAGACTGGTTTCCTAAAACAATCTGTCCTGCTGAAATATTATATTTTGAAAAGTTTTCTCTGCTATGCAGGTGCCTTAAAAAATTTCAGCAGCATCTCTAAGTAAAAAGTAGATGTGTACATGTAGATTTGGGATGCTATAGCCTTTATATAAATACACGTATGTATAATATGTGTATATATATTGTATATATATAAAATATGTATATACATGCAATACAAAGCTTGCAGTCAATTATTTTGAAGGTCTTTCCCAGCATGAATGGTTTTTTGGTTCTGCGAATATGAAAATTGATGGGCCTTCCCTGAAGAACAAATGGAGCTGCTTGAAGATACCCCTTCCTAAAATGGAAGTCCCCAAAACCTACAATTTGCATTGTTTTCCAGGGGAAGGGGAGTGGAAGGATCTCTCAGCCATTAGGCTTGTTCATAGGTCTGAGCATCCTGTGATGTGTCAGTGTCCCTGGAGGAGGTACAAGTTGGGCAGACATCTGAGAAGCCTCATTCCTCCTCCATTGCTTACATCCATCCAAGGCAATTACTAGTGTAAGAATGAAGTAATACAACAAGATATCTGACCCTTAGTCAGGCCTTTCCTTTTCACCACACTTTTTTACCCACTGGGCCTAATTGGCAGAATGACAGTAGTTTCAAGTCTCTCCTGCTGAGCAGTCTAAGCTGTCACACATGGGTGCAGCTGGGCAGCTCAGGACCTGCTGTTGGCCTCTGCTTTGGCAGCATAACTCCTGTTTGTCTGCAGAGCAAGTCCTGATGCAACCCAGAGAAAACTCTGGGCCCATAGAAACTCCCCCCTCCAGTCTCTGGTAGGGTTGATTTAAAGAGGATGGATTCACAGCCTCATCACTGCACTGCCCAGCTTAAATTAAGCCTGTAACGAGAAACTTAACCATGCTGGGTTTTTCAACACTGATGAGAAATGAAACAAGCCCAGCAAGGGGATTTCTTGTAAAAACACTTCTGCAGTATTGGCTCAGTGTTGGCTCACTCCTTTCTTCAATAATAAATCCTTTTGATACTTACAGGAGACTTCAAGGCTGCTCTCTAGTGGCTGCAACTGTCATGGTGCTTTTTGAAGGACCAGCTAGGGTTTTAATTTGTTTTAATTTGTTTCAAAAAAGTTTCCTGAAAAACAGCATGATCCTTCTGATTATTTCACTTATTTTTAAGGGCTTTGCAGTGGTTATTTTTCTCTTTTTATGGTATTTTTTTACATTCATTGAAGTGTCTTATTTCAAAGAGTTGATGATGGTCCCATGGAAAAGGAAATCTGGTTTTGGTTCGGCATTGCTTTCTCCTGTCACAGCTGAGAGCCCCCACAGATCATTCCCACAAAATGCCCCTGTTGTTCTCATTCTTCCCACCAGGACAAGGTGGGTGGTTCACCCCAGGTCAGTGCCTGGTGATGAGAAAGGCAGGCTGTCCTTCCCAAAGAAGCATGGGTTGTCCACCCATGAGCTCTGCTGCAGCTCATAGCAGTGGTCTCTTGTTCTGGTGTGCCTTTTACCCACCTTTGGGTTCACTGTGCTCAAAATAGTATCCTTCCATGGGGTGCGATGGGCTCAGCCAGAGAGAAAAATTACTTCCCTCTGGCTTTCCTTCAACCAGGAGGAAACTCAAGGGCCCTGTCTGAACCAAGAGTTTATGGGACAGATCCTTCTCTGCCACAGGTCTCCCTCCAGGAGCACTCTGTGCAACCTGCAGGAAACTGCCACAGGGAAGAGCAGCACTGGGGATCACTGCCTTTCTTGCTTACAAGGCAGATATAAAGCATTGGAAAAAGAGAAGGTCGCTGTGTTTAACAAGACTCTTTCTTTGGATGTTTCTTGCATGGTCCCTGTGTGTTGTATTGGCTGAGCCAGAAAAATATCATGTTGCAGTTTTCCAGAATTTTAAAAAAATTTCCAAATCGCAGAAATCTATCCTGTAGAAGGAAACACGGATATTTCAAGCAGGTACTTTTGTAAACAGTGGTGGTTTTATAAAAAGATTTTGTAGTGTTTTGGTGTAGTGGGTTACAGGTAGAGGGAGAGGTTTTTTTAAAGTCCATGACCATCTTGATCTACCAGATTCTTTCATGGACTTCATTCCAAACTGTTTCTTCTTTCAAAACCTGTTGAAAATGCTTCTCCAGCTGTCATCTTTGGTAAACAATTTGTGAGTCCTCAGCTAAGGAAGGGTCATTCTTTTTCATGTCATTGCAGGGAAGATAGAGAAGATCAAGCCTCCTCCATCCCCCACCACGGAAGGCCCTGCCTCACAGTCGGACCCTCCATCCGAGGAGTCTGCAGGAGCTCAGCGACCCAAGAACCTGATGCAGACCCTCATGGAGGATTATGAAACACACAAAACCAAGAGACGAGAAAGGATGGATGACAGCAGTGTAAGTGCAATTCTCCTTCTCCCTTTTTGCTCTGTGGTAGAGACCACAACTCTCAAGAACCAACAGACAACGAGAAATATTATTTTACTGGAATCTGCTCAGATCACCTTACAAGTGTGTAAGGATTTTAACACATTGTAAAGGGCAGGTGTTCAAAATGGAAGGATGCGGGCCAGTGAAGAGCAAGAATGTGTCACTGCAAATATTAAAGGCAACTCGTATTACATTTCATTTTAGTTAATTATGTTAACTAATAATGAGAGCAGTGGGTAGCTGCCCTGTAATTGGCAGATTCTGTTAGTTCACACATCACCCAAGACCCTCCAATGGGTTATTTTTGTGATGCTTTGAAATTTGTGGATCAAGCATATATTTGCACCTGTGTTTTTAGACCTGCCAAAGTCCCATCCAAGTGTGCTCAGTCTTCAGTGTAAGTTGATAACTTCCCCAGAAACCGCCCGTTGTGGAACTGGGCTGGGAGTGTCTCAGAAGTCAACTTCGATCCTTCAACAGCCAGCTTGTTGTGTCCTGCTGGCTTTGTTGTCGCTCTTTCACACAAGCAGTAGTAGAGTTTAATTGAATTAAGGTGTTCTTTACTAAAGACACTAATAAGAAGAGCTATGAGTTTTGTAGCTGGAATCAAAATTCAGGAAAATCCCTTTTTCCTAACAGAGCATGAGCTGTTTCTTATTCAGAGTCATTATTATACTGTGTAATGAGTGCAGAAGATAGTAAGATACAAGTTCAATGTCAAACTCTTTAAGTGGACACAGTGTTTGCTGAAGCAGCCAAAGTCCTCTAGACACTTCCCAGAGATGTCTGAACAATGACCCTATTGCCAAGGATTCTCCAACAAACTGCTTTCTAGTAACATTCATTAAAGGCATGTTCTCAATAGGCGTGTAGAAGTGAAGGTTTGTAACACGAATACTGCACTAATCTGGCATCTTTTAATCATTACTTGTGAATATTGCACAGTAACAAAAGATACTTAAAATCAGAGGGAATGCACTGTGGAGGGGTCCTGTTGCACTTTTGTTGGCTAACTAAAATGCAGATAGATTCCTGCACACCAGAAACCTTCTGGTCCCTTATTCTACTGAGACCATTGATAAACAAGGTTCCATTGTCCATCACACTCCTACAGCCACATAGGAAGCCAGCTTGTGAACAGGAGCATGTCTTGTTCTGGGGCCACATCTTAGGAAGGAGCTACTGTCTGGTTTCCTCTCCCTCCCCAAAGCTCCTAGTGAAACAGGGTGCCCCACCTGCTCTGGTGAGTGCTGTTTCCTGGCATCTCCCCAGAGCATCTCTCCGTGAAGGTGCTCAGAGGCTTGCAGCGCACATAGCACAACTCTCATGATTTTTGCAGAAGCTGAGAGGAACACAAAAAAGTCGGTTATAAAACTCCCACTGTGCAAACCAGCACTGGTCCTCGTGAGTCCCACACTGAGGCCATCAGCCTGCTGGCCGGAAGCTTCAGAGAAGTTGCTCTGCTAATGGGGTGACTCTCAGCTTTTTCTCACTCTGCACTCTTCCTCTACCCCTGTGATGAGTGAATGTGACTTGCCCAGCCTGTGAAGTGGTGGCTTGTGGCTGAAATCTTAGATCCTGCTCATTCGCCTGAGCACAGTTCCTCAAGTGCTTGCAGAGCTGCACATGTGCTCCCTAGAAAGCAGACTGGCCACAGTTGCCTGGTCTCTGCTACAGTTTGAAGTGAGCCCTGATGTCCTGACCAGAGTGCTGGTCTGGGCAGTGTCTGACCAAAGGAGGTGTGCTTTGGGTGCTATATCAGCTCTCTGCTGCTGCTAAAGCTGCCCAGGCACTGTCTGCCCAAAGATGCACTGCCAGAGCATTGGTGGCACTCAGACAACCTGTTGGATAGATCCTCTTCTGGCATGAATTTTCAAGGCTTCAGTGAATTTGCGAAGTCCCAGTGCACACCGAACTCCCACAGTGTTGAGGTTTGTTGTCATTCTCCTCTTCTGTAAGCATAAAACCAAACAAGATTTACATTCTTGCTGCTGCCCACCCAAAATCCTATTAGAGGTCTGTGTCCTGCAGAGCCCAGGGAGAATTTCCTCAGATCAGCAGGAGTGTTTTGTTTCTCTTCTCTGGCTTTTTCCGCTCTCCTTTGGTAAACAACTCCTGCCATTGACAAGGGAAAGATAATTTACTAAGAAGTGCTGCACTTGTACCACTGTCAGTTTGAGTGAATATTTTGCAGTCCAGGCTAAGCAATTATTATTTAAAAAACAAATAGCTTTGATTTCTCAGCAGAGAGCATTTGAACAGTGTTCTCAGGAAAAAGGATTTCTGTAACTAAAGAAACAAAAGAGAAAATCACTGCACTATTTTAAAAAATACATTAAATACAGTGGGAGAGGGAGCATAACTGACAATCAGACAGGCAGCTGCTACTTGGAGCATTACATCCTGAGAGGTGAAAGTGGCTCAGCATTGCTCTTTGTGAGTGAGGGGAACCGGAGACATCCTCAAGTACTGGGAGCAGTCGGGGTGCCGGCACAGCAGCCTTGGTGTCCTGAATGGAGAGATTTGTGGAAAAGTTTCGTGTCCATGGGAGCTCCCTCTTGTGCTGAGGACACCAGCAGCACTGAACTATAAAGATCCACTTTCTCCCTGCATAAGCCACAACAAAAGACAGGAGGGTGGTTTCAGTAGGACATTTACCCTCTGTAGTCTCTCCTTCAGGCATCGCCACCTTCTGTTTTGTGTCTGGCTTCAGTGGCTACAATGTGGCCTCTCTGCTCAAGGCTTGTGGGCTGTGCCTTTCAGAAAGAGAGGGCAAATCGAGTGCGTCTTGGAAGAGCGTCACTGCTCAGGAAAGGGGGCAGTTTCTTCCAGAGGATGTGCTACAGTACAGGTTTCAGCAGACGAGTAAAAGAGAAAAAGCTGCAGCAAGGAAATGGGTCAAGCACTGATGGTAAACAAGACTGAGACTGGCCAAGCAACGTCATTAAAATAACACCAAATTGACTTACCTTTCTTTTTGATATGACACTGAGTTGCTTGAAGTCTTATACTTTGGAATGTGCCAGTTCTTGGAATTTCTGTAATTTGTTCTTGTTTCCTAGTTATAACATGCTTGTTCAATGTACTAATGCTGGTCTTTTCCCTTTCTACCAGTACACCTGTAAATTACTGTCTAGCAAGGTTATTTCTGAGGTACTTTTCAAGTGCTTGTTTATTTTTGCTTCCTCTTGCATGGTCATTCCAAGTGCATGTTGCTGCAGTTGGCATTTTCATAGTGTGTGCCAGTGCCATTTCAAATCAAAAATGTGTGTGTGTGTGATATTCCCTTATATCTCTCGTAAACAAATACTTGTGTGGCTGTTTTTCTAACCCTTGGATACTAGTTACAATTTCTGCCATGGGAGGGGTTGTAATTAAAGGGATGGGAGCTGTTGCCCGGGACTGGAGCATTCCTGAGGTGAGAAATGAGAACTTCTCCTTAATCCCTCTTGGCATTTAGCTGGCAAAGCTAAACCTGGGATCCAAGCATCCTCAGATGCTGAGTGAAACTGCTGTGGCTTTCCTTTGTCTCTGATTACAATGTATTTAATACTATCAAAATCTCTAGTATTTTGTAAAGAAACCTGCACACCAGCCTTTCATCTGTGAAAGAGTCAGATCCAAGTGCGCAGCCTCACTCTCCTTCATTTTGTGAACCTTTCCTTGTCCCTGTCTGTTGTGATGTGATGACTGATCACAGTCCCACGACTTAGCATCAGTGTTTGTCTCAGAGTAGAATAAACCCAAATCTGCCAAATAAAGGGTATTTACAGTAACATTTGATATTTTAGCAGAGTAGTAACTTGCACGGTCCTTATCCCCACAAAGCTGGACTTGGCCAAAGGCAATAATTTTAAGAGCAGGTAGTTTAGCAATGTTTGTTAAGAACAAGGTGCTCAGTAATGTGTATATTTTGAATGCCTGTAATTTCCTCTGCAGATTGTGGTAATGACTGATATTCATTTGTCCAACATCAGCACTTTTTTGTAAACCTGAACCTTCAATTTTTTTCCTATTTCATAATATATTTGACCGCATCAGCTACCTCAAGACAAGTACATGAATATTTTCTGACCTGGAGAGTAAAGCAAAGTCAAGTCTATGCCATTTCCTATTTATTAAATAATTTAGAGCGGGTTTTATCGCACTGATATAAGCCAGTGATTGATCTTTGTGTATTTATAGATAGTTAAATCAGTATAAGAGCAGTGTGCTTTCAGAGTCCTGGTTTTAAACACAGGTTGTGCCTTTTCTCCTCCATAATATCAGCACAATAATCTAAGTCAAGATTTATGAACAGCAAGTAGAGATCAGAGTGTTTGATGTTGCATGAGAGGCAGTTCAGTGTTTACATGGCCAGGCCATTGTCTTCTGCTGGGAGGAGTTTTGTGTCCACCTTGTGCAATGGTAATGATACAAAGAGTAAGGAGCTGGAAAAGAATGTGTGAATTGGAAGGGGGTTAGAAATAAAAAAGTCTATAGGACCCAGCAATTCCTTATGCAAGTGAAAGTATGTCCTCTGGCTATTTCCCAGTATCCAGCCTCAGACTAAAGAAACCATGTGATTCTCACTGGAAATCTTCAGCTGAAACCAGGCAGGTTGTTTCAGAAGGAACAGCAAGGCTCAAGGCACGATATGCCCCTACTCTCTACTGACCCCCCAGCTGACCCATGTCTCCTCATTACCAGAGCCTTCCAGCATGCGCTCTGGTGCAGGCAGGTGGCTCAGTTTTAATCATTGTTGGCAGTGCTGTACCTGCCCCAGCTGTGCTTGCAGTGGCTTGGGAAGCAGCAAACAGCCCCCCAGCAAGGCACTGTAACTGCTGACGTTCAGCTACTGCAGCAACTGCATCCTGCTTCATTAGGGTAATGTCTTGCATCACTCAGACATCATTCCCAAATTCCTGCAGCCTGTACTAAAAGTACATCCCTCTGCTGTTTAAAGAGACCTGTGTGTGTGCCCCTATATGGATGTTTTTATCCTCAAAGTCTTCTGCTTTTGGCCTTACAGCTAAACATATATTCAAGTGTACAGGACATCAGCTTGAGTTTCCTTAATACCAATCATACTGTAGGAGATAACTGCACGAAGGTGACATTTATGCAACATTAAAGGCTACTGCTGAAAAATTTTGTGTTACAAAACAGAAGATGGAACACACTAGATTTGATGGCATAGGGCACATAGTTTATGTTTTAATACTGACAAGCAGCAATTTAATACTGCCACTGTCTTGTTTCAAGTAAACACATTTTAATCTGAGATACCCAGCTCCTTACTGTGTTTACTAGCAGTCTGGGTATTTAGTAAACAGCATTAAGTAGGTACGGTAAGGAAAGTACCTTCATGCTGGAGAAATAGATGTTTTCTCGGTAGTTCCAGTTTTATTTAAAGCATTTAGTTTATCATTCCTGAGCAGGAACACTCACATCTGCAGGAGCAGGCAGCCTGTTCCCTGCATTTGTGCTTCCATCTCTTTGTGCACACTGGGCTCCATGAATGTGTTTCGTGCAGCAACTTTACTACATGGTACTCACAGATTTTAGACACCCAGACCTTTGCATTGTCTCTTTTGTTTTTTTCTTTTAGTTCTTCCAGATTCAGATGGGAAGAATCAGTAAAACATTGAACCTCAGAAAAATTGTTTCGCTTCCACATCAGTTTTGCTACTACTGTTCAACAAAAATTAGCTTGTACTATATAGTAGTCAGCTTTCTGACTGCTCAAAAAACACCACTACTTCAGTGGTTGTGATAAATATGTTTTGGGCTAAAGCATATATATATATTGCTTTTTATTGTTATCAGTAAGAGATCAATTATTAAATCTGCTAGCTGTGTACTGGAGTTGTTAAATCTGATGGAGGGAAACTGAGGATAGGTTAGTCTCCATCTCTAGAATTGATAGAAAAATTATCCTTACACCTAACAGTGGCAGCTCTCTCAATTTTTTTTTATTTGTTGTTTCAAAATCTTCAAAAAGAAAATGAAATCTGCAAGGAAAGAATCCTCTGCAATTCTTAGTGAGACCTCGAGCTGCAACCACACCATCCAGAAAGAAATTTTCTGCAGAAAGATGAGGAATAGTTCTTACAACCCTACATATCTTTTGTCTTTCCCTCACACCTACTTCTGCTCTCCAAGTTCTTCCTCTTCTACTACAGCTGGTATTTGAATCACCTCTGCCCAATGAGACATTTTATGTAACACTGCTTTTTCCACTGGTGTGGCCTTACATTAGGACATAGTTCACAAGCTGGAGAAGCCTAGGCTTAAGTGAAGCATCTGCTCCATGATCTTCCTGCCATCTGCAGTTACAGCTCTGGCTGCCTTAGGACACCCTGAGCACCAAGCCTGGCCCTGTGTGCACCCACTGAGCTGATGCAGGGCATTATGAAGCGTTGAGATAGCATTTTTGACCTGCTGTGGAGAGCCTGGGGGTACTGGACTCATTCTGGGTCTAGAGTCAGCCCTGATACCAGCCAAATATATTTTAAAATGGAGATTGTTGGCTATTTTTAGTCAAGCAGCTTCCTGGGTCATGAATTCAATGCTCCATTGAGGAGTCCCAATTCCCCACTCAGTCATTCCAGTTGTGTGCTATAATTATGCCACTGTTTCCTCTAGCGGGTCTAAAACGGTCACAGCCTTGTAAAAACAAGGATTGTTTTAGGTCAAACACTCTTTTCAGTAGATTAGAAGAATAATTCTGGAATAACTATTCAAAGGGATCTTTAGTTTATATTCTGTACCATTTGGTTTTAATACTGAGCTAGACATCACTGCTTGCTTTCCTGCGAAATCCAGGTCCACATTCAATGCCCTCGTACCTCTGATATGAATCTGGATACAGTTTTGCTTGAAGAGCGAGCAGCATTTGTAGAAGTAGACAAACTTTGGGGTAGGTGTGCAGACCAGGGATAAATGGAAGAAACCCTATTGCCATCTTTTAAGACAAATACAAGCTGACTGATCCAAAGCAGGAATCTTCAAAGTTTAAGTGTCCTGAATTTTGCAAGCCATCACCAGAGACCCTCACAACACTGTGATTTCCAGCAAAGAAGCTGCTGACTTCAAACTGTTCTAAATTACATAAAATCCATTTTTTTTTCAGCCAGCATACTTTTTTGCAGGCCAAATTCCACAGACCTTATTTAAAAACATAGTGGCAGTTTTAGTTTGAAATTTATGATGAATGATGCACTGATACCCACTCCCAGTTTTGCTTCTCCATTGTTCAGTTTGGAGTGTCTTTTCTTGATTCAGGCATTCTGCAGTGGGAGTAACTCCAGTACACAGCTTACAGGCTGATGTCTCAGACCAGCTTTTTCCTACTGATTTTTATTTTTATTTATATTTTATTATTATTATTATTTATTTTTGTTGTTGTTGTTGGGGGTTTTTTTGTTTTAATAAAATGTTAGGTTTGTGAGCATATTTGCCCTCTACTAGGAAAAACGGAAACCACTCAGACCTGGTCCCTCCTTCTGGTGGTTGTTCTGGAAAAAGAGGAGGCATGATTTTGGGCAAAACTTCAGAACAAAATCCCTCTAGTGGACCTGGACTAACTTTGTAGCCATGGTCAGTGCTGAGAAGGAGCTGGAGCTTTCATTAAAATTTGTCTCCGTTGGCCAGATTTTGCCTTCAGTTCTTTGGCTTGCTCACAGTCATAGTCAAAAGAAACTAGGATGGCAAAGAAATACTAATGCTGGCAAAACTCCATCTTATCTTCAGCTCCTGAATGGAGGTCTGGAGGTTACAACTGGCATAAATGCAGTAGTGCATTCTCATTCCCATAAGCAAAGTTATGGTGGCCAAAGTTATTTCAGCTGGCAGCTGAGAGCTGATTTTCTGATACTGCCTGTACAAGAGCCTTGTACTGTGTGCTCTTCCAACCACAGCTTGTCACAAGCTGAAAGAAGAATTTCTTTAGTCTTAAATTATTTATTTTTATTCTAGTCAAGGCTTAAGTCCTCACTGCATCTGACTTTCTTCACAGAAGAGTAAAATAGCACCATCCTATCTCAAAAGGTCAGCTACTCTTCTGCAGTTAGGGAGTGTGCAGAGTGGCTTGCAGGAAGCATTACGAACCAGGGATGGCCAGCATTGTTTCAGTGAAGAGTGATGTATTTGTTGTAGGATTTTTTTTAACTGACATAAAAATTTTCAGTTTGCTTCTCTGGGAGGGATGGTTAAAACACACTGATGGCAGTTGACATTGCCAACTGTAGTTTCATTGTGGAGCTGTTTGCTCAGTGTTGGTCAGAAAATAACATTGTCATGTGCTTCTGTAAGAAGGCTCCAGACCCCTTTATATCTCACTCTGCTGTGTGGAAAACACCCACAGCCATGCATTATTTGCTGAGGAGTACCTCAGACACACGTCACAGTAACGCCTTTTGGTGTTGTCTCATTTTCTTTTTGACTTTCTCAAAACAGGTCTTAAAATGGTTTCCTACATTTTTAGTTAATTGTTTATGTACATATGTACAAGTACATAGTGTGTGCATATAGCTGTGTGTATGATGTGTATATGAAATACATTTAAATGTGTCGGGCCCATGTTGAACCAGGCTTTGCAGGCCTTCCTTGTATAAGTCTCGTTTCCCGTATGTGTAGAGTGGTTGCGCTCTACACATACGTGTAGTGGAACACTTCGATAACTGCGCGCAGAAGCTGCAACCCAAAGACCACAAGAAGATGCAGGGGCCAGGGCTGGGGGCCGGCTCTGACTAGTCCTGCCTGAGAGGGTGATGTGCTGCAATAGGTGGCTCTCTGCTCCCTGGGCTTCATGCACAGCTCCAGAGCAGCCTCTGGACAAAGCTGCAGGGTGGCTGCTGGCTCCTGGTACTGAGGGTATGCAGCTGCCCCTACGGAGAGGGCCAAAACCCTGGGATGGGGCAATTGCCGCTGGGCTGGTAGAGGTCAGCTGGGGCTCCCCTGGAGAGAGGTGGATGCTGCCAGACAACTCCTACCACTTCTGTCCTCCCGTGGTGTGGCTTTGCTCCTGTGTGCCGTCCCCCCACTTTCACATCAGTGAGTGCTTCATCGCATGAGTCTTCTTGTTCTGCACAGGGTGCGGCACTGGAGCCCCATGGGGAGGGCTGGCCTGGCTGGTCCCTCCCCACCTGGCTGGTCTCTGCCTGCCTGGGTGCACAGTGCGAGACACCCCGAGGGCAGGATCAGCTGAGTGACATCCTGTGCTTTCCTTTTCTCTCCTGACCAGGTCCTCGAGGCAACCAGGGTGAACCGCAGGAAGAGTGCTCTGGCACTGCGCTGGGAAGCCGGCATTTATGCCAACCGAGAGGAGGACAAATAACCACACTGCAGTGTGAAGACAGCAATCAGGCATGCCAGAACCAAAAAAAAGAGAAAGGAAGAAAGAAAAAAAAAAAGCAAATACAAAAACCCACCATGAAAGCAGCAGCATTTTAGTCCAATATTTATTAAATACACAACAAACTCAATGCACATAGACACAGAAATGATCCAGCTCCTGGCAATCCTAAAACTACAGGAAAACACACCTAGAAAATAGCCCCTTCTTCTTCCCTCCATCTCCCCTCTGAAATAATGCAACGGAGAGGGTGCAGGGGGTGGGAGCCCTTGGGGGTGAGCACAAGGGGGTGGTTTTGCTCACGGACCGGATAGGCTGCAGGCATGTGGCAGGATGCCAGTCGTGGAGGAGTCTGCAGCCAGGGCTCACACTTGTGTTTCTCACTGACTGAATTGCCAGCCCTGCCTTGCCCCTGGGATCGCGGTCCCCCAGCAGCTCCTGTCAGAACCTCCTGCAGTTCCTTCGCGTCCCACAGCCGCTACACCAAGACCGTTGGCGTTAATTCGGCGTACTCTTATCCAGCCACGAAACACAAAGATACTGCCCTCTGTTCTATTTCTTTGAGGAGACTGAAGGGTTGGGTTTGGGATTGGGTTGGTTGTTAGGGGAGCGTGGGTTCTGCTCCCCTTCCTAGTAATTTACCTGTTTAAAACAAGAAAAACCCAACAAACAGGGAGGCAGTTACTGCAAATGTACAATCCAGCAAACTCAGTCAAACAGTCCTTGTGTTGCAAACACAAGCCATCACAATTTAGGAGTGGAATAGATGGGGATGAGAGCTAAGCCAAATGGATTACCTTAGCTTTAGGATCCTATATGCTTGCAATATCACCTGAACTCCAGGTTCTCGGAGCATATTTACACAACAAAGTTTCTAAGTAGAAAATCTGTATTTAGCGGATGACAACTATTTTTTGATGGTGGGGAGGGAAAAGAATGGCATATGTGTAAAATCTTTGAAGATGGATAATTTGAAGTAGAAAGGTAGTGGGAAAGGGATACAAAAAAAAGACATTTAATTTTTAAATGAGGCAATAAATGAACTAAGCCAGATTCTGGCCTAGAAAGAGGTATGAAATAAAGAAGAAAGATAGTTATGTCTTCAACTATATTTATACAACGTAAAAAGGCTTTGAAGTAGAGTGCTTTGTGGAAGTCTTCACGTTTCCAGGCAACAAAAAAGCTAAAGGGCATAATGAGTTGGAAGGAATGAGCGAGGAAGAGCAGACAAGGGAAGAAAATATTATTTTAGCCATTCAGCCAGTGTTTTCAGCGCTACAAGCAAACCATAGAGCCTTTAGTTATTGCTTAGGCTTGGGATCAGCAGTGAAGGATTAGTGTGGATGTGTATGCGTGTGTGTGTGTGTGTGAGGGTGAGTGCATGAGGCTGGCATACCAGAAAGTGTATGGCAGTGCGTGTACTGAATATTTTCTCCACAGCTGTTTACCAGCTATAGGGGTGAGTGCTATTTTTTTTTTTTTTCCGAAAGGGGATATAAAAATAAGGCACTGAGTTAATGCAGTATTTGTGATATTAAAATTTGACCCAACATGGTATTTGCATGAGTCACAATTGCAAAGTATTGACCAGTTTTGTAAGCTGACGATTAGGAAAAGAAATGTGGTATTTATTCTTGTGCTTTGTATTTGTATGTAGTATAGAGGCTGTGGGTTTACTCTTTTCTTATCACCAAGCAATACAGTAGGAATATTTTACAGCTGAGAACCATAATTTCTGGACTAGAAACCAGCAAGTTTGGGAGGTGACAGGAAAAAAGACACCAAGCCTTTTTTCTATAAAAAATATTCCCTCTTTTTTATAATCAATTTTTATTTTGACATCTTTTAAAAAAATCATCAGCCAGGATACTGTGTCCTCCCTAAGCCTTTCCTTGGTTTCATGACCTGCTGTGCTGTTTTATCCTGAAACAGTAAGCTCATTTAAAATGAGTACCGATACTGTGAACATACTTCTGGTGCTTTTCTTAAACAAACACAGAGCTTGCAACCAAATTACTCACTACCACCACCCTTCAGTTCCTCCAGCATGTGATTTCTGTCCATGGACACTTACAGTTTTGAGACTTATTTTCAGGGAATTGTAAACATACATTTATATATACCCATTGACTCAGTTCTGTCAAGTTTCTCCAGAAGTGCTATTGAACTGGAGAAAACCCTGCTGAACCGAGAGCTCACTGTGATGAGGGCAGCGAGCTTATCTCAAGGAGGCACCATGGGGAGGCTCCATGCCTGTGAAGGAATTACATATCTGATGAAGTGGACCTGTTTTTCTGGCATGGTAGTCAAGGTGAACTGTGATTCATGTCTCTAGGGGGGTTGTTACCGTTCGACTGTGGGAAAAGCACCAGCACCAGTGCAGCACTAGTGAGACCATATGTCATGTAGCTGCAGCTGTGAGCTCCACGCATCTGTGTCAAGAAGATTCCTGGCCTTTGGGGAGAGCTTAAGAGAGACTAGGAAAAACAAGTTTTCTGAGAAGAGGAGATGGCCTCTGTACTTGGGGTGTGGTAGTCTTGCATTAAATGGCACTCCTCAGAGTTTCCCCCAGTATTTGCTCCTGAAAGCTGGGTCGGCCCTGGACTGCCTTCCCAGGAACTTGCATCTTTATTTCCTTTAGCCTGTAGGCCTATTTTTCCCTCCAGCTTCCTCACTGGAAGCCAGTGACAATAATGACCCATCATAACACATTTTCATGCTTTGTTCTCTGTGATAGAAACATTTGCTTTCAGCCCCTGCCACAAAAGTATTTCAGTGCAGGACAGACAGACTTTTCACCCAGCAGAGTTTTTCTCTTCCAGAAATTATGGACACTTATAGTCAGCAGCACATTCAGTGGTAACAAGAGTGAGATGCAGTTTACTTGCCTCTGTTATTTCATTTGCATGCTACCAAGCTTAGGTGTTTATAAGTATATGCCAGTAATACATATCTATCTATATATGACTATATCAAATGCAACAAAAGAGCACTATTGCAGAGTTAACTTTGTCTCCACAAAAGAAATGCTCAGATCCTTTCCCGTGGCAAAGACTGGTTTTAATGAAACTGTGTATTGAGAAATAGTTAAGCATTAGCATTTGTGATTATAATTGGTTTGGGGTTACAGTGCAGGTTTTCTGAAAAATTTATTTTTAAAGCTGCCAATTTGGACTTCATCTTGCTCTGTACTGACATTTCTGAGGGAAAACAGAGTAGTATTGACATGTTTGGCAACCAAAAGGCAGCATCTTTGTCATGATTTATCAACCAGTTTCAACAATACCTGGCTTTCTGTATGTTAACCACTTAAATGTTATCCTGCTTCTGTTTTATAGTGACTGTGAGGCCTACAATGCAAGTATATAATTATTTTCTCATTAAAACAGAAACCTGTGTTGTGTTTCTATAAATCTGCCTCTTTCTTTGTGTTATTGCAGGAAGGTGTGCCCCTGAAAGCTGCATGTGGCTGGAAGAGGGTGCCCTGTGTCCCACCTCCCATGGCAGTCAGTCAGTCTCTTCCCGTGGTTCTTCACTCGGTGTCGCTCTGTTTGTCTAGAGATGGGAGAGGTCTTTCTCCACACAGTGGTGTCAGTTGCCGGAACAAGAGCATCCCTGCATATTTCTTTCCCATTATCATGCTTAGGGAGGTTGGCAGAGGCCAAATCTGCTTTATGATGAATCTCATGACCTTTCTTTCCTTGCTTCCTCCACACCTTCAGGAACCCCACAGTCCTGCCTGGCAGAGCACACCCTTTCAAATGTGTCCATTTATCACACACCTGGCTGCAGCAACCAGCTGCTTGCCCATTGCCCCTCACTCCCCCTTCATGGACAGCCGGACTGGGGGAGATCCCATCCCTCACCCCTGTTAGGAAGCTGGTGCCAACTTTTCCCTGCGAGAGCTGGGAGGTGCTGGAGTGCTGGGTGCACCTCAGAAGGGCCACAGGGACTTGTTGGGATCTAGCCAGCTTCATGCCAGCCTCTGCCCCTCCCTGTGCTGGGAATAGTCAGGTATTTAATTGCAACCCTCGCATGGGAAGCAGCAGAGGACACTGGTGATTTTGGTGAGAGTTGGTGAGGGACAAGTGCTGCCTTTTGTGCTCTCCATAACACCAGCCCTCCTCTGCTTGTGCAGATAGTATAAGAACTACCTATGGAGAAAATGAGATGTGGGTTTACTTTCCAGTTAGGAAATACTACTGGAAGTCAAGAAATGGGCTAGAGAACAAGCTTGAAAATTTATCCATCAATTCCAGTCTTTGCAAAAAAAAAAAAAGTGTTGCTGTCTTCTCAACACAGGAGAGGCTTTCTGTCTTCCTCTGCCTTGCCTTGCTCTGTGCCAGGAAGGATGATATATTGGACTTAGTGGCACACAGTGGGAAAAGGAACTCCTAGGCATCATCTTCGGATTTTATGTGAATTAAAAGTGAAAACTGGACTCTTGCAAGGGAACATTTAGACATTGCAAAGTAATTCAATTACACCAGTGGGTGGCAGCAGGTCGGGAATTTTGCAGTTCTGCTGTTATCAGCTGTTGTTACCTGTTTCATAACACATTCAGGACATTTAAAGTCCCTGTCACCCCACTGCATAGTTGAAATGGCATGTATCAAACTTGAGAGTGTTTTTTACCATGTAGGTGAGTACTATAAAATAGCATTTTATCAATAATTTCTGCTGTAGCCCCATAGGTGAAGATACTGTACCTCATTTAGTTTCAGGTGGCTTTAAGAGGCCCCAGCACAATGGGAAAGCAAATGGAGAGGCAAAGGATCTCCTCTGCAGAGACAGGTTTGATGAAACCGCATTAAAAGGAGAGAGAGCATTCAATACAGTGTTTCCAGTTGAGAGTGGGCACAGGAGATTAGAACACCTTACAAACAGGAATCTATAGTGTAAGGAAACGAAGTCAGAGCACCACAAGCTGTAGCAGGCTGGAGGGACAGGGCTAGGTTGGGCCAGAACTACAAATATAAGCATGAACTTTAAGCACTAAGGACTTTCAGTTATGTTCTAGTTGCTGAACTGACTGAGGTGGGCAGTGCCGGAAACTATTAGCAGTGTGTGTGTCCAGCCCTCCACTCCTTCCCAGGTCAAAGGCTGACCAGCATCCCAGTTTTTCACATGACTCAAGACTGAGGGCCAAGGGCTATCCTGTCACTTAAGCAATAGCATGGGGGGGGGACACAAGCAAAACAAAAATACTAGACAACAAACAACCTAAGCAGCAGCAGAAAAATAACCAGAATACCATCCAAACCTCATGGTCTGCTGCTAGCTCTGGCTGAGCACTGACTAATTGGCATCTTAACCCACTACTTTATCAATGGGGTCTTCGGGAAGAGAGCTTTTGCAGTAAACAAAACATGGCAAGCAGTGTGAGAGCTCCTGCTCCGTTCCAGGCATGTGTCAGCCCTGCAGTGAATTGAGGGTGGTGTGTCACCAGGAGCTGGAAATTATTCAGGCCTTGTTCCAATCTAGAGTGTGGGAGCAGTGGCAAGAAAAATCGATGAAGGAAGAAAAATGTGCGAAGCTCCCTTGTCGCATTCTCTGTTGCTGCGGACGGCATGGGGAGCTTGGCATGGTGGGGATTTGTGTGGCAGCAGTGACATCTGCAGGGCGGATTGCACTGACCGTGGTAAGTCCAAGGATGGCCCCTGGAAGCCAGATGCTGGGAGCAGCCAGTACGTGGGAGGGACATGGTGATGGGTGCCTCACTGCGGTAGCACCCCTTTCACAGGAAGCCCTCCTGCGGCCAGAGAAGGATCAGGGAGAGAGCCTTGCCACATCTCACAAGCTTCCCGTGGGGAGACAGTTGGGATGGGGACCCAGAAAAAGCCGACGTGCTCAGCATGCATACCCAGGGCCCTGGTCATGCCCCTTCCTATAGGAGGTCCTGGAAGTAATCACAGGCTCGGTGTTGCCTTGGCAGGCAGCTTGTTGCAGGAGCGTGGCTGGACACACAGAACACTTGGCAGGGGGCCCTACTGCACTGAACTCCAGCTGTGGGGACTGTTGCTGGCTGAGGCGGATTCAGAGAGCAGGGGGCAGGAGCAGGAGGCTGGAAACTGCTTCACAAAATGGGGAGGATTTCATACTGCAGCAGACAGACCAGGGTGATGCTATCTGCACTGGGGTGTCACTGACAACAAGAGGCTGTGGCTCCGAGTGAGCCAGGATGCTTATGTACCAATGACCCCCACAAGTACTTCTTCCTCTTGTAGTACGTGAGAAACCTGAACTCTCTCGGCCTCATATGAATATGAGCATCAAGTCCTCAAGCTGTAACTGAAATGTAAGAAACCAGGAAAATGTTAGCAAAAACACGTGGATATTGAAATAACCTTGGTGAAACAGCTCTCCCCCGGACTCACATCAGGCTTCCAAAGTGTTTCAGGCAACAATGTTGCACTGTTCAAAAGTGTTGCAATCATTAGAAAAGAGGAAAGAGGTCTTTGCAAGGCGTTATCTCCTTGGAGAAAGGTGGAGTTTCCAGATACACAAAGAGAATTGACTTGCTGGACAGCTTTGTAACCCCCACAGTGTGTGGAGGTGGCAGGAAGTATTCAGCCCTATTTAATTGGACTGAAAGGAGGAAGATGCTAAAGTAAGGCACTTGCTCACTCTCTGAGAAGGCTTGTTTGCTTCTAGGAGCATGGGGTACAGCACCAGCCCAAGGTGGACCCAGAGTTTCACAGTATTAGTCTTTCCTGTTCCCTGCCCTCTCCTTGCCTTCTGCTGTTCCCTTCTGGTTACTACATGATGGTACTGACACCCAAAACATGGCTGGTTTTGGGCACCAAGACTAGATGGTTTCCACGGGCACAGATGTGTCTCACCTTCCCTCCACTGAGCCTCCTCACTGACCACCACTGCAAGGCCCCATCAGCTTCCAGACAGACTCCCTCCCAGGCCCGTTTCCTCTCCAGGTATTTCACTGGATTTACACTTCTTTGCCAAATCATCCCATTATCTATCCCATGGAAGATGGATAAACTGAGAACCATGAGATAAACCTTAAATGGACTAAATTCAAATGTACCAAAGCACTTAGATACCTATATACCTCTAAGGACCTTGCTCTTTGAGGGCTACACAGCACTAAACTCAGCTGGAAGCTCATGGACTGAGCTTGTGCCAATATACTATATTGGATGTGGATATGTTAGTGGGGCTGACTTGAAAGAATGTTAGGGGAGAGCCATGTGAAACAAAAACCTCTCAGGGTTGCATTACTCATGCCGAAAGGGCATGATTTCAGCTTTTATTTAATGCTGTGTTTGAGGAAAACAATTGCTGAACGGAAGGCAGACAGAGCTTGCATGTGGTGCAGAGGGTGGTTTTCAAAGAAGTTAGTTTCAAGTTGTGGGATTTGATGTATAAAGAAAGTGAGGATTAGTAAGGCAGGTCAGAACAGAGTGGTATAAACAATGGAAAACAGAAAGATAAATAGGGGAAGATGTTCCTGATGGGAATTTTTCATGGAGGGAGCCATTTCTGAAGCCAGCTGAAAGCATGATCAGGCAATGTTTGAGCAGGTGTGGAAAGTATATGGCAAAAAGCGTATTTACTTAAACTCTCTGGAAACCACATAAAAACCTCTTCCAGTTACAGCATGAGTCTTACCTGCTGCCAGGACTGGACTGCTGTGGTACAGGACAAGATTCAGCTCAGCTGTCCTTCTTGGGCACTGTTTGCTGGGTCAGTCTTCAGCAGAAGGGAATTAGGAAATAGCTGAATGATATCATTGTTCATGAACCACATAATTTATTGACATGAGAACTCTTTGAGTTTATAAATTAAAAGGTATGTCAGTACAGTCTGTCTAAGCTTTGCAGAGTGTTTCCAAGGAATTTATTATCAAGATGCTCAAACACTAAAGGATCAAAACAGCATTTTAGTACCCCAGCGGGCTTTGTTTTTCAAATCTTGCTTAATCTCTTGTTCCCTTCCTGTATAGAAATATTAAATCAGTGTGATTTTAAAATGTCAGGAGCTCAGTTTGTTCTCCAGGCATCTTCCTGCTTTGCCCGAGGCTGCCCTGGTTATGTGTCCTTGCAGAGGGTGCCTTAAAGCTCATGGCCAGGCATGACTTGCTAGCTGCTAATAGTTCCCACTGGCATCTTGGAGGTGACCGCCAACATAAAATCCCTGAAAGTGACAGCTACTTACCCTTGGAAAGTGGGGGTGTGGAAGTGCATCATACATGGCAGTGAGAGGCTCTTCCGGTTTGGCCAAATCTAGAAATACATCCTCTGATAGAAGGCAGGCTACAACCCTCCCTCCCCCGCCAGGTTCGGGAAAAAATAAATTTTCCTCGAAGGAAAGTGGAAGAGATAAAAACTATTTATTTAACAACCACACAGGAAAAGGATAATGATGCTAAATAATAAAACCTCTCGCTCTGCTGAGAGAAACCTGGGAAAATTTCAGAGTCCTTCCGTAGATCTCTCTCTCCCCCTCCTTGGAGCTGGGACGGGGTGGTGGGCCCACCTCCAGGGCCAAGGCCTCGGTGGAAATTCCTCACGATGTATTCTGATGTTGAAACAGTCCAGCAGAGGAAAAAAGGAAAAACCAAAGTCCCAGGAAAAACAAACGTTCAACTCTCTCTCTCTCTCTGGAGAAAGAGAAAGGAGCTGAAAAACTGGCCAAAAGCAAGCCGGGTGCCTTCCCCACTCTCGCTCTCCTGCCACAGCTGAAAAAAAAGTCTCTGCCTCTGTGTGACCTTGAACAAGCTGCAAACTGTTTTGAAGAAGTTTTGCTCGGGTTTTCCTCCCCCCTCTCAGGCTCAGTTTAAAGGCACAGGAAGGCACAAAATGAATTTCTGGGCATGGGGCAGCGATAGGGGATACACATCACAAAGTCACCCCAAGACAGAGGTGTGATCCCACATCACCCACACAAGGCCCTGGCCCTGTGGCAGGAAAGCAGCCTCACCTGCAGCAGAGCAAGAACAGCACGGTCCTCTGGAGGGAAGAGCGTGCACTTGACACGACCCTCAACTGTGTCCTGTTGGTCTTCAGCAAACAAGAGTGTCTCAGGTCCTGCAATGACTCGTGTTAGCAGTCTGTCAGGAGGTGAGTGTAGCTCGCAGTCCTCCTTTCAAGAGCATCACTGGTTCTCGGCTGCTGACCAAGGTCCAAAGCCATGCTGAAATGGGTAAAGTGGCTGGGAGATGTCTCCTGATTGCCCACATTCTGTTTAAGCAGGAGCTTTGAAACCATTGCCCAGAAATGCAGAGGTGATAGTGGGAAGAAGCAGTGCTGCTCTCAACCACTTCAGCACAATGGGGCGTAAAAGCAAAGCTTTAGTTCAGCAAAGCCTTGAATATTCCAGAATGCTGGAATGAAACGGCAAGGAAATAGCAAACACCAGTAACAGCCACTGTCTTGCCACACAGTTTAAAATTTACATTTGTGCATGTATGTGTATTTATATTTATCTGTGCTTGTTAGACACTGAAGAAATGCAGCCTGTAAAAAAGTTAGCAGCAGCAATATTGCTGGAAAGCTGCCTGGACTTTCTTGCTTCCCTAGGGCCCTTTACCCAACGCCCCTCTTCAACTCCAAAATTTCCTGCAGATGCAACAGGATCCTTCAAAGAAAGGAGAAGAAATGCAGCATTTAAGTCCCTTGAATGTCTTTTTCAATGTCTTTTTATACATGTACTGGAGCCCTAAGAACACAGAGAATCTGCCAAGGCTGTTCATTCACTAGCTGCCTGGGAGGGTGCTAGTTAACATTCTCCAAAGCAGTATGCACCGTCTAAATGAGCTTTCTCCAGAGCCTGGAGCTTTCTCCTGGAGCACTTTGATGCAGAGTTGTGGGCCTGGGGAACTCCAGACACATCTTCCCTGTGTTTTGAGTGGAGGTGACACCTCTGCATGGGTAGCAGAGCCTCAGCAGCATTTGCTGCTTTCTGAGTAAGGCTTCTCCAGCACCAGGACTGCAGCTTGGCCGCCCAGCCACAATTCTGCTCTCTTGTCTGAAGATTACACCACTGATGCCATTTTTTCACTGGTGCCCTGAATCAAAATGGGTAGGGACATGCTCCCCCACAGCCTCCCAGCCACCCTCATGGAGGATGCTGGTGCCTTTCCCTTCTGTCCCAGGGACCTCTCCACCCTGCCAGCTCAAAACAAGCTGGATAATTAGCCAGGTGTGGCTGCAGCACATGTTATAAACAGGGTTATCCATATTATTTGCTGTGCCTTGTTGCACAAGTTGTCTGGAAATCCTCATCTGGCATTGGAGTCTGTTTGCAGTGAGACAGTGATAGGCACTGCCCCACAACCTTGTAGCCCAAAACGACCTCTGGGTGGGCTCTGCAGCCACCACCACCTGTGCTGAGGGGCTTGCGAGTGGCCCACAGAGGATCAGATGGTGCTCTGTAACCAAGGAGAGCTTGTTATTGAGTTTCCTGTGGTTTTAATTTCTGAGCTGCAGAGGCTGAGTAAACACCCCCCACTTGAAGAGCTCCCATATGGATAAAAGGGTGGTAAGGCTTAGAAATGTCACTGAGTGTGCGGCAGTACCTGCAGCTTTTGGGTTGTGTATGCCACTTTTTGGTTTTTGCTTTTTCTTTTTGATGAACGACTGTGACAAATGACAGGATGTTCTGAATAAAATAGCATGGAAAATTTAAACCTCAAAATGACTAAAACCATAGCCAATTTCTGTGCCCAGGACCCAGCCCAGGAGAGTAAACAGACAGAGGTTGTGAGGAGTGAGTTACCATCTGCTTGCTCTGGGATCTCTGAATATCTGGGATATCACTGAGGGCTTACTGCAGGTGATGGCTTCAGCATTATCTTCATGTGCCTGAAAAACAGAAATTTAACCAGGCAAAGAGCTAACTTGAGATCTGTCATGTGACACCAGGCAAAGGTGTCTCCAGAAGATATAAAGAAATATTTTACCTTCCCTGAAATATATTTTACCCCTCTCCTGAAAAAGCACTATGCCTTACGGAAAGCATAAATGCAGAGCCTGTATCTTTATGCATTTATGATGCTTTTGATGGTTTCCACCTCTCAGCCAGGAAAATGGGGTGGATTCTTCCCTTTTGTCTCCACTGTCCTGATGTCCTCTGCCAGCTACTCTTCTTACTTCTTGCCGAGTCTCAGGTTATGGAGAGATAAACATTTCTTCTAATTGTACCTGGCTAGGGCTGAGTTACTTAGCTAAGGTCCAATCAGATCAGAAAAATCAGCCCTTTCCTTTCCTTTCCTTTCCTTTCCTTTCCTTTCCTTTCCTTTCC